>NC_052532.1:134207289-134513360 GCF_016699485.2 Gallus gallus | reverse complement strand
TTTTAATTCTCACAGAATAACTGTGATCATTAGAAAATATGTTTTGGGGGTAAGGTCAACTGCTTCCTTGCCTATTTTGGATAATATAAAGGAGGAAAGAGTACAGTAGTACACATCATTATACTTTATTACTTATGAATTATTGTTTCATTTTCTCATACTTCAAGAATCCAAACTGCAGGAATATCTTTAAGTAGAAGTAAAAAATATGGAAGAATAAGAGACAGATACATCCTTGAAGTGCATGCTTTAAGCAGACTTCAAAAATCACATCCTCGGGAAGTTTTGTTTAGTATTCATTTTTAATGTTAATTCCTAAATATCAAACACTAGAAACGTATCATTACAGTTGGTGAGAAAGACATTAAAGGAATACATTTTTTTTTTTTATTGATTTATATGATTATTTTCTCAGTGAATCCTTCCTTGATGTTCTGGAGAGTGTCATGGTAAGGACAGCTGAACAGGATGATGTTTCCCCAACAAGAAGTTTCCAACAGCTGGAAATGTTTTTATATCAGGGCTGAAGAATTTTTTAAAATGATGAAGTGGAGGAAAAAAACATGAATGGACAGAGTACCAGATGAAGTGGAGGAAAAAAACATGAATGGACAGAGTACCAAGTATAATTCTAGGAATTTCTAATTGTTTAGGTTTTGACTGTTTATAGACAATTTTGATTCAGCATAGTCTCTCACATATGATCATCTCAACCAGAGCTGAAGTTCAGAAATTTCTATGAAGACATATAAATGGAATATTTGACCATTCACAAACCCTCTGTGTACAAGTCTTCTGAATGAGAACATTGAAAGAAAACGCTTACATCTCACATACAGGCTCATTTCAAACAAATAGATGTTTTACAATAAAAAAAAGCTAAGGTTTGTTCTGAACACAGAGCTTCTTTTTGTCGAGAAATACGAACTACTTTAGAAGCTGCAGAATTGCTTTAAACCATATTTCTTGCAGAGATCAAGATGGCATATCCACATCTAGTTCTTATAAGGAAAACTGTTGAGCTGTGGCAAGATTTATTAATCTTTCATTCATATCGATGGGTTGTACTGCTGGACTGCAAACAGGATTCTCCACTGACATCAATACAGGACTCAGATGGTCTCCAGGGTTGAAAGCAGTGTTTGTTACTGTTGCCTGTATGTACCCACAAATCAACCTGATGTGCTGATTTCACTAATAGCAGTCAGTCTCTCATCTTGAGTTTGGACTCAAAGCTTGTCGAGATGGTAGAGAAGTAGCGCAGAATGAAAGCTTTCTTCAAAAATACTTTTTTTTTCCTGAAGATGCTTGACACTGATGCAAATGCTAGGTCACTTGTGTGAACATCCTAGGTCTCCAAAAACAGTATCAGAGCATAAAAGACTGCATAGATATGCAATTCCTTTATTCTTTCTATGAGAGCTACTCCAAAAGCAATGCCTCCTATTTTATTATATTGGCCCAGAGGTGAATGCTGCTGGTATGGCAGTAGAAGTAAGCTTTCCCACCAATATTCATGTTGTTCACAACATGTTGTTGTGTGCAACTGCTGGCAACAGAGATGTAGTCTGACACAATGGCATCTGACATGGAGAGCAGATTAAGCAAAGGTGTGCCATTTAATTCCTCCATGCGGAAAAAAAATGACGCTTATTGACATTCTTTGATGCTTGCTGAATGTTGATGGAGATCAAACAGCAGATGTGAGCACAGTGAGGCGGTGGGTGGTGCATTTCAGCAGTGCTGACACTGACAGTGGGTTATCTCTACTGGTGCAGGTAGTAATGAGCACAGCATGAAGGCTCTTGTTCACTGCTGGTGAAAATGTATAGCTAATGGTGGTGACTATGTTGAAGAGTAGTATTTGATAGCTGAGAATTTTCTTAACTCCACTGTGAAGAACTTCCTTTGAGTAAATGCTATTACTTCACACATTAGCAAATGTTTGAAGTACTACCTGCTCAAGATAATCTGGACAATGATCTAAAGTTAAATGTATATATGAGTGTATACAAATATAGGTACATGTATCTATATATTTTTATGTGTGTATATTTTATGTACATATTCATGTATTTAAAATCTTTTCTTTGTATTTTAACCATATCATCATCAGTTACTACCCTACAAAATTAAATTAGGCAGAATTTTCAATTGTTAATATGGAATGTTCTGCTTATACTATCCCACTGGAATAGTCAGCCTGGGACTTTGTTTGTCCCTATTGAAGAGACTATGCAGCGAGCCCGTTTCCCCCATCCCTACCTTACCTGTCATTTCCAGCTATCAGACACACCACTCTGCCCATGTACACAGAGAAGCTCAGCGCTTTTCACTATCTACCAAATAGCCTGAAGTGAAAGACAAACACGATGCCTGAAGCAATATTGCTTGATTAACACTGAATAGTTCTTTAAAGTGATCACATGAACTTTAATCTGAAAGATTGCTTTGAATTGTTAAGGGTGGAATCTGTTGCTATGAGAGTTGTTAAACAACTGTGGTGAATTTAATGTGTAATAGATGATAACCTTTGTCTGTTTTAATATTGAATTCCATGTTACTGATCCTAGTAAATAATCCCTACTTTCCCCTAGTGAATACCTGCTATATCCCAAAGCCCCGCATGGTACGCAAAGACATTTTAGCTGAGCGTTTTTCATGTAAAGCACACATACTGTATGGATCTGACCTCATCACTGGTTGCCTCAGGCTATCTCTTGTATACCGTCTGTTTTCTCGATTTTCTCCTGAGATTGTCATTACCTAAGGTTTGTAAATATTTCAGAAATTTGAGACTGGTATAACAATTGCAAATGCCATATTACTACTACAGTGAACTTTCAGTAGTATTCAGATACAATATTATTTTTGTTTTTCTCTATTTTCTCTCTTCTGGATCTGAATTATTCAAATTCTATTACGCATGATATTGCTTTAATTGAAATTACAATCTACTCATTCATTTTAAGCAAGAGACTCCAGATAAGCATAGTTTGATCTCAGTTAACAAACAAACAGTGTGTTGTTACTTTATATTATGTTATTTTCTATTTGTCAAAACACTATATAGATCTTACGGAATTTTTATGCAAGTTCATGCATGAAACAGCTGTTTGTAGAAGCTACTGACCTCTCCATTGAAGGAAAAATGCAGAATAAAAAAATGAAAACTCTTTTGTCCTTAAAAAAAGAAACAGACAAACAAAAAAACCCAACAAAAACAACAGGAATGGATTTAAAGTACATGATTTATTCCTTCCCAGAATCTTAGCCTATATGAATTTCTTTGAATTAAAGCAGAGATATTTTACTTTTATATAATTATGTACATATATGGATATGTACCTATAAGCAAAGTATCTTGCATAAAGCAAAAGGATAGAGAAGCCCTTCAAAATCTGCTTTGAAATCTTGTGTGGCATGAATTTTGGCAGCCGTATCACTGCATTCATTCCTGGAAATACTCTCCATTTTTTATCAGATCCTGTATTATATCAATAATTTACTTGAATATTACATTAGTATCCATTTTTGTCATATCAGATTTTTCATTTGATTACAATTTGCTTCAATATTAACTTACCTGCCTACATTATTCTACTTTTGTAGGTGCCTTCAATACACTCCTTTTAACAACTATTTTGCTAATACTGTGATACACGACCAAATGGGAGAGAAGAATGCATGTGTATAGTGTAAAAAAGATGTATTGTGATGATACAGTGGCTTAAAAGGGTTGATAGATTTTTAAATCCTCCTAAATACTATCAGAATTATTTAATTATATCATTTATATTAGGATCATAAAATCTGTTTGTTTTGCACTAATACAAGCTTTACAGATAACAGAGAGAATTCCTTGAAATTCTGCTTAGCATGTTTTTTACATCCAGTCATGTGGATTTATATACTTTACATGAAAGATTCAGAAGTGAAGGCAATAATTTGTAAATGACATGAGAAAAAGAAATCACAGTATATTTTCTTTTCAAAATATTTAGTGTCTACAATTCATCTGTGAACCGAGTAAATCATGGCTTCTTCAAGTGCAAGGATCGAAACCAATTACCATTAGTGACCATCGGGTGCAGCCGATCCTTTCTGTCCTGTTGCCTGAATCTCAATGATCTCCCAAGTGTGCCCATGCAATTTAACAGGAAGATCAATACGCCACAGCAGTTAGCAGCAGCTCTCTTGAAGTGCTTCACAAAACATGCTACATTTCTCTACCGAATAAATGTCAAAACATTCCAACAGCTACAATTCTTGGGAGAAATTGTTCTTGTGAAACATTATTGACATACTTTAACCCACATTTCCCGCTGCTCTCCAGCTTCCAACAGGCCAGTCAATTCTGATTTGGCAAGAGCCACATCTACACATGTCCCCTGCTGGCTTTGTCTGTAGGCATGAAAGATATCACGATGTGGTGTAGAAGTCCTGAGTGTCAGGGGTCAGTGGTCTAGCTCTGACCCAAGGTCAAGGTGACAACAACCTGTCTCCTGGGACTTGTCTTCATCTCTAATATGGCCTTGGAATCAATCGATATCATTACAGAATTTGCTTTTCTAACAGGCAGTACCACCTGAACTAAGCATTTCAAGACTAACTTGCATGCCTTGCTACTTGAAAATGTCTTCATTTTCCCATTATACAGCAAAACATCTGAATTAGATCTGGCACTGGCTTTGTTTCATTTGTTTAATGTTGTAAATTAAATTGATTCTTTTCACTTTTTAATGGCTTTCTGCAACCAGGGTGAGCTCCCTGAACTCTCCTGCTCTTTTCTCATATACAATGGAGGTGTTATACATCTCTCAGTACTTTCTCCTAGTACCCAGTCTCTGTTTCAGAAACAAGATTATTTCTTATTTTGTTTTTTGGCTGTTCTTGTCCCCTCCTCTTTTTTCTTCAAGTAACCATTTCTCTTTTTCCTTCAAGTAACCACTTTCTTGTTTATTTCTTCCTAGCTTTGAGGGGACAAAATCTCACCACTCCATCTGTAACGTCTCTCTCTCTCTCTCTCTCTCTCTCTCTCTCTCTCTCTCTCTCTCTCTCTCTCTCTCTCTCATTCTCTCTCTCTCTAAACCTTCAAACATATCTGTAAAAATATAAAATGCAACATCCTTCCCAATTTTGTCGCACTGTGGAGGGTTAGTGCACTGTATGAAGTAATTACGCACATGAATAAGTTGATAACCATTGAGATAGACATTTTATCACCTCTTTACAAGAGCTATGATAATTTCCAATGCAACAAGATGTTGCCTTCTTCAAAAAGCTCAACCTAGTTGCCTCAGTACAGAGTTCTAAGTTCTTAGTTTTTGTGCTTGTTTTTGCATGCTTTTTTTTTTCTTGCTTTAAAAAATAAATACCAAACCAAGGAAATCTGTACTTGATCTAATTTTTCTTTCTTTTTTTTTTTTTTTTTTGAAAGTGTATGTGTTTCTATTGGTTGAAAAGTGCAACAGAAGGCTAAAAGACTGAGAATCAAATGCAACAAAAACACTGAAGGAAGGAAAAGAACCTTTTCTTGTTGTGCCTTCAGAATGAATCAATTGCTATTTCACTACACCAACTGAAAATTGGTCTTCAGATTTCTCCTTAATGAGCAGTTGATGTTTCAGAGAGAAAACAAGATAAACTCAACCAAGAAATCAAGGGGTCCTTACACTCTTTGGGTACAGTGCTCTCTTCTGTCCTGCTTATATTAGTGAACAAAAACAAAATAAAACTCAAATCCATAAATATTGCTTTAGATGTGAGTTACAGACAACTTAGAATGTCTGTGGGGTACTCAACACATTTTTGATATCTTTCAACACAACAGAATTTTGCAAAGTAGAGTTTTCTCCACATTCCTCTACTCTTCTAGCCATAAGGTGGTTTCTGTGGCTTAGCCTCAGAGCACAAGCTTGACTCAGTTTTATGCAAAGATAGTGAGCCTTCGGGACACAATTTGGTGTGTAACTCCAGGTTAGAAAATTCAACTCCTGCAGAGAGGAGTCCAGGCAGAAGCCGGAGGGATGGGCCTCCTTCTTCCCTCTCTGGTCTCTCTTTATTTGTCTTTTCATACCCAATTCTGTCCTCTGGTGTACTAGGCCAATGAGACAGCTCCACTCAAGTTGCATCTGAGTGACAACATTCCCAATTGATTCCCTTGTAAAGGGGAAGATAGTCAGTCTCTTTACTGAAACAGAAGTACTGGCAGGATCTTAGATGAGTGTATGTGGAAGCTAGCACAAGAAGCTCCCAAAGTTGGATATATCTGTAGAGAAAAAGTGGAAAGTCTCTTGCTCCCATGCTAGAGGGAAAGCAAAATTACCTCAAACCCTACTTCAAGCTAGCCCTACAAAGATGCATCTTCCTATGGAAAGTTCAGCAATGTGAAAATCCAAGACCTCCTTCTCTCCCTATATATCCTGAATATTCAAAAGCTGTCTAGCTTAATATATTGTCTTTTCTTTTCTGGAATAAATGTTATCAAAGAAACTTTCATTGCAGTGTTGCTAAGGTGCGTTTAAGATTTTTCTCTTCTCTGAAGCAAAGCAGCTATTCTCATTATACTCATCTCTCCTATATTTCATATTCTATCCAGTTCTGACAGGACAAAGGAAGCTAAACAAGGAAGGGAGGGAGAAAGAGGGAAAAATGGAAGGACGGAAGGAAGGAAGGAAGGAAGGAAGGAAGGAAGGAAGGAAGGAAGGAAGGAAGGAAGGAAGGAAGGAAGGAAGGAAGGAAGGAAGGAAGGAAGGAAGGAAGGAAGGAAACAGGATGTGGTGACGAGTCCTTTGCATTCTTCCTGTAAATTGCTTGTCACATAACCCCCCAAAAATTCATAATAATAAGTATTTATGTTCAGTGTTTCTTTAAAAATACATATATCCTTACAACTCACAGACTAAACCAAACACAGAAAACATTCTGAGCAGCACTCTCTTTCTCGTCTGCCTTGGAGTACTGCTACAATCAACGTATTCAACTGTGGTAAGGAATGGCTATCTCTTCACAGCATTAGCTGGAAGAATGATATCATCTGTTTTAGCATTCTCATCATATATTTCACTCTCAAGTCTGGGTAGGAAAGTGTCTCCTTATTAGGACTATCATCATTTGTATTTTAAAACTAAAGTAGTGTAGTTTTAGAATCTAAGAAGTTACTGAGACATCTAGAGTTAAGGTCCATTAAACACTTTGACCTAAACCCTATGAGCAGCCATTAGTTCAGCAGGAAGAACATTATTGTGCCAGCACACAGTGTGAGTACAAATCCTCTCCCCTTCTGCCTGCCTGCCTGCTTCCCTCCCTCTAAAGTATTATGTTTTATATGAAAAAGCAGAGAACTATGTGAGGCCCTAATGGATTATCAAATGAAATATGATCACCAATGGTTATGTATTACAGTTAATGTTTCATTACTTTCAGTAAGATCAGAAAAAAAGATTGGATACTTGGTGTTTTTTCAACTTCTACTCAGTTCTACAGAAAATCTTTATTAAATTATTTACTTTCTTACTCTTCAGAGTCCAGTTGTTTTTATCCTTCTAGCTTCTCATGTCTATTATAGCTCTCCACATCTCCCTTACAGAAACTGAAACTTTTATTGAAGACAAAGGAGGAAATAGAGGATGGATGAAATGGTTCCTGAGAAGGAGACTGCTGTCCTTCTAATGGTTGGCTACATATGACTCTCGTGTCATGAAACTTGTGTAGGATAGAAAAAAGTGTCTACCTCTGATTTTCTGCATTAGCTATCAGTGAAGAGTTTCTGCAACTGCCTCCTGGTGGTGAATCAAGTGTGGAAAATTAATTCAGGTGCTCTTGTTCTCTTCACAATTCCATATTTTGGAAAAGAAGATATTGGTTTGTTCAATTGCTGAACACCTAGCTTTCTTGTCCTCCTTTGGCAATTTGCATTATTTCTTTCATCAGCAGAAGCCAGTTTCATCCCCTTGAACTCACTGTGGTAAAAAAATATCAAACTTCACCACCCAAACTGAACTCAGTTTCGTTCCAAGTGATAGGTGTGACACTTTCTTATGCTTTGTTTCCTTTCAGGAAAAATCAATAGGTACTAAACAACAATCTCTAAAGTAAATATTGTTTTGAATTCATTGTCTACACCCTGGAGACTGGACAATTCTCCTATTGTGCCAGTGGCACCAGATGTCTGTGCTTATAGTCTACTACTCTAGCAGAGGATTTCTGAGGAAATTAAACTTTTGTATTATGTCTTTTTCCTGCATTAAAATGACATTATACAATTATTACTACTGTGCTTCTGTGCATCTGTTACTGGTGCAAAACTGATTTCAGTTACAGGACTTTTCTTCTGTGGCTCTTAAATGAGGTTTGTGCCATATGTTGATATAATCTTCTCTGACACCACTACCAGCAGTTTCTTCCTATTCTGTGAAGCAGAGATGCCACAGCGAAGCTCAAGGAAAGTAATCTGCACCCTGCCCTGGAACCCCCTGGTTTTAATCAGGTCCAGAGTATTGGGAACTTTGTTCATTTGTGCTTGGCAGTTTCTTATAAACTTATTTTTGAAGTCAGCAGTTGTGCTTCTCTATAAAATGCAGAATTTCAGAATTTGAGGCTTATCACCTGCAAGCTCAATAATAGCCTGCCCTTTGAAATATCACCTTGTTCTAGATACTAAGATTTAATACTTTACTTCAATCAGAAGGGACATTGGCCTATGACGTTGTCAAGACCCATGATATAACAGATGCAGAAAGGCTGACAACAGAACAGCATGTTGCTTGTAAAATCAAACAAAGCACTTTTCCCTTTAAAAAGAACTAAGACAGCATGTATTTTTCCCTCTTCTCTTTTAGCAGTTTTCAAAGTATGCTCGAATATTGTTTGATTTAGTCTCATAATTTCATAAATACATATCTTTCTTTACTGCAGAAGACTGCCTAAAAATGCTTTCCAAGACATTATTCCTAAATGAGCTTCATTGCAATTAGCTGATTACTTTTCAAAGCTGATCAGTAGGTAGAACCTTAGGAAGGTAGATACAACAGTTTTTAGCATATTATTTGAAGTAATTGTCCAGTGTGATGCTCTTTTTGGGATATCCTTTTCTGTAGCAACTGCCTTGGTTATAACAGGTTGAGCATTTTTATAAGCGCTTTTCTTAATCCATTCAGTTAGCAATGTTCCACTCCAGTGGTGGTGACAACAACAGTTGCTTTAGCAAAATGATGAGGTCACAGACATTTGTTACTGACCTTAGCAAAATAATCAGTTAATCAATTGAGAGGCAAAAAGAACAGTTCTATACTCATCACCATAGAATTTAACTGTCATATAGAAAATGAGAATAACATCAGTTAGCTTTGTCTATTTTCTCTCTCCCCTCATCCTTAAGACTGAGTTTCCCTGATCTCCTTCAGGTGTACTCTTTCCCAGACACTAAATCCTCGGTGTTCTTTCTGAGGGAATATTCCACATTGTCCGAAGTATGACACAAACTTTTAATGTGTTTAGCCTCTTTGAAAAAAAAATAGAATTATTCAAGTACAGTCCTAAACTCCATACCCACAGGCATATAATGTCAGTTTCTTTATTGTCTTGTCTATCTTGTCTAAGCTGAGGCAGGAAGGCAGGAAGACCTCATTTATTGAGATCTCAAGTTTCTAAGAGGGATCCTCTGGGCAACTCCAAATCTGCATTTTATGGCTCTTTATTTCAGTTCTCAATGAAAAAAAAGCAGTTTAAAAAAAACCATCATGGGTCATGGAAGCATTAAAATCTGGCTGGCCTGGACCACATCATCATTTCCCAGTAAACTGCTTTTGGATCCTGACAAAGCAGTTGACAAACGCACCTGTAGGCCAGCCAAATGCTTCTGCTCAGCACAGACACAGCTTCCAGTTTTCAGTGATCTCCCATTTAAACTGGATTATACAGCCAGATAAGAGTGAAAAGCAGGTCAAACAACTTGCCTGCAGTCACACAGCAAGAGAGTGGCTTAGCTTCTATCTGATGGCTATTAAACAGCCATTAAAAATACAGGAAACTCAGAGTGCTGAAAAAAAAATAACATAAATGTTTGATAGTACAAAAGGGGACTGTTCAGAAACTCAAACAATCTTTGCTCTTCCCCTGAAGAACTAAACATTTCTAGTGTCAGTTCTTTATTCTTTCATACCTAAGTTGCAAGTGGCATTATTTTTGGATCCAGACCTCTTCTTTGGCTTGTCAGAAGTCTCTGACTATTGAAGCCTGAAATCCAAAGGAACCTCTATACACATACAAATTGCAGGTGGAATACTGAAAATTTGCACAGGGATACCGGATATCTAATTACTTTAATACCTACTGTCTTTGGTACAATACGTTGTGCTTCATCAACATGTTCACCTTTGCTGTTTTCTAGTAAGTGCTATAATTTAATGATCTGGTTTTAGGGGTTAGGAAGTTTGTGTATGTAAGTACACTAACTCTGTGTTTAATGACACTTGTATAAATGGTAGCACCTGGAGACTTCGGCTCAGTTTCAGCAAAGCACTTAAGCACACGCCTAGCTTAAAGCAAGCAAGCAGTCCCATTGAAGTTAATTAGACTTCCCTTGTACTTAAAGTTAGGCATGTGCTTAAGTACCTTGCTGCATTAAGACCTTAATGAAGATTGGGGTATAACTGCCTTTGTTGCAGTGTGTGTAATGTGAGTCATTTAGTGTATTCATTGTGAAACTGGGAATACAGTAAAGAAAAGCAGAGTGAGTACAGTCAGATTAGGATACAGCTTTCTAGATGTTGTGGTCACTGCTCACGTGCTCACGCTCAGCTGTTTGTTTCAGGTAATGGTGTCTCCCAGGGGCTTGTTTCCTTTTTTTTTTTTTCTTTTTTTTTTCCTTTTTATTTTTTATTTTTTTTTCCTGCAGCCAGAAAGACTCAAAGTAAAATGTCTTTGTTGTGGGTTAGGATTTTAGGTACCAATATTGATAGAGAGATATTGATCAAGAAGTTCTCTCCCGGCTGTTTTAAGGATGTGCACGTGAGTGTTAACATTTTTTCCTTGGGGGACTGGATCTGAGCCCTTCTGAAGTCAATGGGAAGGCTCTCATCAGCTTTAATGGGCTTCAGATCAGGTCCTTGAGAGGTTAGAGAATTTCTTTGAGATGTGTGCTTTGTATCTCAGCCAGAAGTCAGCAACAGCCACCCCTCGGCACTGGAGGGGAGAGCTGTAAGGGAAGGGGGTGGGGAGGAGGGTGAGGATACACCTCAGTCTAAGCAGTGCCTCATATTGCCACTACTCACCTCTGCAGCACCTATCAATAACCTGATCCACAGAGATTTCTCACTGAGGAACTGACTTTTAGTCTCAAACTAACTCGTGGAGTCTGTGTGGATCAGAGCGTAAGGTGATACAGCTTCAGGCTGTTTGAACCAGGAAACTTTGTTCCTTGTCCTTTGCTGTAAACATGCAGAGATACTGGCTCATGCTTTTTGTTGTAAAGGAAAAAAAAATGGCTAGAAATTTTATAGGATATGAGGTAGAAATAGAGAAAGCAAAGATACAAAGAAAAGCATTACACCTTTCTAATTCACATTCCTATTGCTGAGACAAGAATTACCATTAATAATCATTTACAATGGCTTTACAAATAAGAACCCAGTACAAATCCTACCACGGATGCTGGTTAGAGAACAAATGCCATGCTTTGTATACTCCTATTTTATCTATTGCCTATTATCAGAAGTATGAAGTAGAAGAAATTCTTCTAAAATGAGCAGAGCAAATATACCCAGACATCAGTTTGAAAACAAGCTGTAGAAAATTAACACCTATACATACATGTGCATCATTGTATGCATATGATTGTGGTTATCAGACATTGCTTAAAGTTAAAACAGTGTGGAAGCAAAACAACACCAATATTTGCTTCAACATGTTTTTTTGTTTCTTTTAAACTTCTTTTAATTTTCAAGAGTTTGAGGCTTAAGAATGGCAAGAGAGCATAATATGTACAGGACATAAATGCGCTGATTTGAACAAAGGAAGAGGGGCAGTTTGAAAGCATTAAACTTCATATACAGAGCAGAATACATTAGACCCCATCAGATAGAACCTTTAAGATCCTGAATTTATCAAATGACAACATTCATTTTGTACTATGTAGAAGACAACAAGAAAGTCAGCAACTTCATGTGCTGACATTGCAGTAAAACATGATTTTAATTAGCTCACACAGAGGACACATTGAGGAAAAAGTGACATTTCATTGAGGAATATACTATTAAACACAACCCTCCTTGACCTGCCATTTATCAGGGTGCAACCCAAAAGTCACATGACTCATCTTGTCTTTCTCATTGTCCTTTGAACCCTGGAAATACATGGTTCATTTGCAGAGACATGGAATTGTCCTGCTTTCTTGACTTACAGTAGTGTCTGCTGCTTTTCTGTACAGTGGAAATGCATCTCCGATGGAGAGCAGGAGACACCAATACTTACAGCAGCAGCTGATTTGAGCACTGGAATAGCTGCGTGATGGACAGTTTAATTACTGAAGTTACCAACTGAGAGGACTTGAGGAAAAATGGAACCAGAATAGCACAGACTGTTCTCAAATTAGAAAAAAATGAACAACACACAGAAACAAAAGCAAAAAAATAGACATAAAACAGCTCATTTAGGACAAGTGTCATTGCTTAAACATGTTAGATTTTGCCTACATACAAGTCTAAAGAAACTCAAGGTGTTTTTATTAAATGAAAAAAAGTGCAATACATTAGTACCCCAAATATTCAGACCTCTGAGATGAGGGGAAGTGTGAATTGCAGATTTTCCCCTTCTTTTTTTTTGGTGTGGATCTAGTCCATGCCAGATCCAGCAGTACAGGAATAAATACAGAAGTCAAGTATGTCCATGTTGTTCTGTTCTCTGTATTTCATCGATCTCCCTGGAAGGAGATTTCTGTGGTTAAAGCTCAGGAACAGAACTCCTGGGCTGGTTGTCCAGTCCTTAATTCTGCCAAATTCTCCTCCTGAATCTGAACAAGTTGGTGAGCCTTAGTTCTCTATCTATAACATGGGGATAAACAACACTTTCTACCTCAAAGAGAGGTTGTGAGGGCAATTCTGCTAATGCCTCTAAGATGCTTAGATATGAGGGTGACGAGTGCCACGGAAAATCCTATAAATAAATAAAATAAGCTGTGAAAGCCTGAGGCGCTGGGAGCTGCTGCCAAGGCTGTGCATTTCCACACTCCCCTTCCTGCGGGAGACATGGCGTGGAGCCAAGGCACAGCCTGAGAGCCGCTCCTACATGGCTGGAGCCCGCTTGCTGTTTGTTTATTTGCTTCGTACAAAGGGCTCCCACCACATAATCCAGGTAATCACAGGCTGGGTGAAACGGGCCAACGCTGAAGCATTTGCCCAAGAGGGGAAAGGGGATGTGGGGAATCTGCTATGACAAGATCTCTCTGCTGTGTTGTGTTTGTTTTTTGTTTAATTTTTGGGTGAAAAATATGATTCATGAAATCTTTCAGGATGCTGCAGCATCCCTGACACTGGGATCAGAGGTCAGAAGGGTTTTCCTGACTTCTTTGGCAGTGATGGCACTGATGCCACAGTACAGAGAGGGAAAGGAATGCCCACAAAGAAGGCAGCACTTTCTGTAACATGGAGGAGGAGAGCCACCTAACTCCTTCATTTCTTGGCAGCTCTACCCTCCTGAATGAGCCCTGCTAATTGGCGAACGGGCATCACACTGCTCACACTCTAAGGAGCCAAGAGACTATGCATGTTCATGGCGTCTGATTTTATCGGTGGCAGGATTCCCAACTCGCAGCATCCAACTGTCTGTGCTGAGCTGACACCCCACAGTAACGGGAACTAATTGCTGATACAGTCCCAGTGAGGATTAATTTTTCAAGACCAGTTAAAGCAGTTCCTGGAACCAGCTGGCAACTGAAAGCCCTTGCAGGAGGGGAGAGGGGAGCAGCAGTGCAGTCAGGCCATTCTGATGGAGTCCCTGTGGAGACATCAGAGGAAGGGCTACAAGACCTGATCCCATATGCTAGCTAAGGAAACACTGGAGGTTTGGAGCCAAGTGCGTGCCCAAAAGGATGCGTGCATGTGTGAGTGTGCTTGTGACATCTGTGAGTTTCTGTATAAACTACTGCACCACCAATATCAATTATGAAACAGGAAAAGAAGAAACAAATATGCTGAGATAGTGCTCTGCTGTATGCTTTGTCCCAAGGGAAGAGACCATTGCATGAGCCGTGCAACAACACGCTATAGATTAAGCCAAGACAAGGAGGAATTCATAAACAGGAGAGAACAAAAATATCCCACACACCCAGCCCACCCCCCAAAGAAAAGTTCCTCCAAAAAATGCCCTAAAAGGCAAATGAAGTACTCCTGTGAGGCTGAAGGGTGAAAATGAGATCTTTGCCCCAGGAAACTAAATGGAATGAAACTCCAGGAGGTTTGAAAATAAGCATAGACTGAGTTGTACAGTAAATAAATAATCCATGGTTAAGCTGCCACCCCCACACAGGGGCATACAGAGAATGTCAGCAGCAACAGCTGGGGCTCAATGGGCATCTCTGCTCTTCTAGCTTCCTGCAGCAGCAGATACTGTTGCCCCAGTGCTGCTTTCCCTCCTGCCTTGAAGTACAAGAAAGAAGGAAGAGGTTGAAATTCCCATCCTTCCCCTTCAGAATCTGAAATCCCAGGAGAAGAATGGCAGCCTGTGGCAGTACCCAGCTCCAGGCTTTTCCTTTCTCTTCAAAGGCAAAAGGAGGGCAAGAAAGGAGAGGAGGCAGAAAGGAAATAGGAGGGAAAGGGAGAAGATGCACTCTGAAGGGAGGCTGGAAGACAAATGAATATATAGAGAAGAAAATAAAAGAGCAAGCTAGAAACAAATATCACAGAAAATGGAAATGAAAAAAAAAAAAGGTTTTTAAAAATAAAGGAATAAAACAGTGACCTGTGAGGAAACATTTGAATGTGAAAGCAGAGGAGAATGGAATAGAGTCTGTATTCTGCCTAACTGTCATAGAGCTGGGGATGGAAGGTGTTCAAGTCATTGCAATGACCGTCCCCTATCCTAAGTCAAGATCAGTTTATCCATATGTTCAACTCAACTCATTCATAAAGATTAAACTGTATCCACTGCAGTGTCCCAGTATCATCCCATACACCAAATCAACCTGTAGTATTGCTGCACAGTTCCTGCCTATTGAAAAATTATTCTGGTGTCTGAGCAGAATCTTTCATACTGCAGCTTTAGACCATGACTTCCTGTCAGACTGACCAGGAATATTCCCTTCCTAGTTGACAGATTATCCCCTTCTTCTCTGAAATCTGTCTTCTATACATAAGCTAAGTATATTTTGCTTTTTTTTTTTTTTTTGAAGGTAAAAGGCATTTGGTCATTCTAGTTAAAATGACCGGTGACATTTTGGGTCCCTGGTACTCAGGCACTTCCACTAAGGCCTTCATTATGTTGAGTAAAGCATCGCTTTTGTTAAAAATAGCATGTATATTGCTTCATGCATCCACAACAGAATAAATTTTACCTTTTCCTCAAAAACATGTTTCTCCTCATTCATGCCAGCCTGCAGCAAGCAGAACAACCTACAGCTACTAATTTTCTTGGATTTTTTTTTTTTTTTTTTTTTTTGCCTGATTTGGTTGACTCCTATCCTGATCACTCCTGTCAGCACATTGCACGCATCCTTCTTGAATTTCATCCTGCCATTCTACCTGTACTTTTCCAGACAATTTTGTAAATCTGTCAAGGTCATTTTGAATTCTAAACCTTTCTTGTGATGGGCTTGTGTTTCTTCCCAGCCTCAAACCATCTGCAAGGTGAGTAAGCATATTTCTATCACTCAATGTGTGTGTGTATGTGCGTGCCTGGATCTTTGGGAAAGAAGAAAATGGGAAGAGTGTATCCTTTTTCATCCAATGTTTATTTATGTGGTAGTGACAGGATGAGATGACAGATGTCATTTAAGAGACAGTGGTGCTCTTCATCATTTTCTTCTCTGAGTCATACTTCAGGAAACCAGCACTGATGCTATTTGTTCATGTTGTTAATCTTAAAAGCTATCGAGCCCCTTAAGGTTACCTCGGTAAAATGAAATTAAGGTAAGGAATAATACATGCATTCATATATGTATACATACACAAGCACACATACTTAGATACATATAAAATCTGCATGTGTGTATATGTATAAATATTTACTTGTTGCTTATGCCATTCATTATACAAACAATTAGCAAGTAAGATAGATAAACACAGTAATAAAATAAAATGCATAATTTGGAGGAATCCTGTTTTTCAGTGGAAATTTCTGATAATTTCTGACACATCAGGAAGATGACATCTTTGAAAATTACACTGTGTCTATCCATTCTGTGCAGAGCTGAGACCTGAAAATGAATGTATAGAGGCCTATTTCCGTTGCTTTTGAGCAGAGGATTTTTCATTTCTTTCTCAGAATAACAGTTGGACTGCACAGAAGCACTGAAGCTTAACAAAAAAGACTCTCAGACAAAAACTGTAATTATCACAGGGGAACAAATTAAACAGAAAACCCTGCTGGAATGAGATTTCCACATATTTAGAGTGTGTTAATACCAATAATATGGCACGTATTAACAATAGAATCTTTTTGTAGCTTTTGTAGTATCAGATATGAATGAAAATATGTATGATTACACTGCGTCAAAAGAAACAAGGCTCTCAAACACTTTGTTGAACTATTTTTTAAATCTTTAGAAGGTGAAGAAATTAATTTGGGAAACATTAGTGTGTTTTGTTTATAAGTGTTCCCATTTTAATCAGCGCTGATTTTTCAAATCACAGTAGTATTGATTTGGATAATTAAAAATATTTTTTCAAAGTATATTATAGGTTCATTTTAGTACAGTGTACTATATTCAAATGCTCACTCCTTACATTCATCTTTCCACCAACCATGTCATCTGCCAAACATACATCTTAAGTATACCTTCCATTATACTGGGCATCTATGGAGGTAGACTCAGTATATCTATTTGACATTTAGTAGTGCTTTTAATTAAGCTAAGAAAAACACCAACAGCAACAACAATTAAACATATATATATATATACATATATATATATATATATATATGTAAGGTCATGGTGTTAATAATGGAAACTACGGAAGGAAGATTATAAGTAGATTTATTCATGCCATACGTTTTACATGCAATAATTACTGTATAATTTTGTAGTATTATCACAGTCCTGTGTTTTCCATTAATACAGACCACAATAAGATTTAGATTTGCTTTTCCCTTTACGATTTGCGCTATATACATATCTTTTTCTATGAATTTGAAACTATGGAGTGTATTAAGCCTGGCTATGTGTATGCACTTATATTTGTGTGTATAAATCTCTTATGTGTGAATGGAGATGAATTTTAAAGTCTTCATCTTTTTTTTTCAGATGTGCTTAGTCCCTAGAACATTAACTTTTAAACATAATGTTAGGCAACACCACTCACTTTTAAAATTAGTCGTGATACATTTATCATTTTCCTTTTTCTCTTTCCCCTTAAAATTATCTTACATGAACTACAATGAATTTTATGTTTGTTTTCATTGAGAGAAATAAATTGTAAAGCCCTGTACACAGCAACGATTTTTATGGTGAAAGTATCCCATTTGAATCTGCAGGCAGTATCTATGCTATTTTCTTTTTTCAAGGACTTATCTCTGTAGCATTATTGGCACATTCCAATCAATACATTTAAAGGTTTCTCCTTTTTTTTTTTTTTTTTTAATATCAAATGCAGGAGTGATTTGTGTGTTTACCTTGATAATATACACTTGTCTCTTTAAGGTGACAGCAGATGATCCAATAAGAAGTGGCAGAACTAAGTGCTGAAAATATAGCAGCCCATCTCAGGCTCTCTTAACCGTAAAATCTATGAATTTATGCTCAGCTGAGCGATAAGAAATAGTCATGAAATGTCCAAGGGTGGATCAGGGTGGTTGAAAGTGTACCTATTTCCCCCACACAATGAGAAACCCTTCCATGCACTGTCTAAAAGCATAGACAGTATTTAATAGCTTTATTTTTCAATTAATTATTGCTTCCATACTCAAACGACATACATCAGGGTGTGCTGCTGAGAACTGCCTCACTGCTTCGCTTTCTCAGTTTTCTATGGACTGCTTTGTTAATGCACATTTTGTAGCTCTCCAAGGTTAGTTTAGTACTGCCATTCCAGCATGAATATTTTGATAGGCAAGGGGTTAAATCCTCAGAGAATATGTCAGCCAACTCCACTGAGATCCTCATGGCATTGCTGTTTGCATCACAGCACCATCAGTCCCATTACTTACAAAAAATTTCAAGTCACACGTGATTTCCCTCACACAATTTTATTCTTCCTTGTGTCTGTACGTCTCTGTGCAATACCCCATGCCCTGCACTGTAGCTTATACTCTGCGTACTCTACAGCACAGGCTGAATGTTAATCAGAGGAAGCAACTACAGCAGAAAAAATATCCTAAATCACATAGGCATTGTGTGTCAGAACTGTGCTTAGGCATCTCCATTGCCTTGTCCTCAGATACCTTCAGATATTGCAGCCAAGCTGGCTGCTTCTCTTTAGAGTGGTAACAGTATCTCAGTATCTCATTTCCTGATGTCTGGCCTTTTTCATGACAGTTTCCCAATAGTCTAAGAAAAGTTTACCAGAAGACAAAACCATTGTCAACATCATTCAGTTGTCCCTTGGATATACAAACCAATGAATGGTGTGTTTTGAAGAGAACAAGCCAGCACATTTTCTGAGGAAGCTTGGTGAAAGCGCATGTGCCATTTGGTGTAAGTAAAGCAGGCAGACAGACACAGCAGATTAGTGTACAAAGAAAGATGCCATCAGAGAAAAGGGAATGCTTCATCATCCTTTTCTTTCAAGACATTATGTGCCTGGCTAAGAAGTAGCATGGCCATTCTCTGCAAAGTTAATTTAAGCAGCCCAGGAAGGATTATTCCCCTGCAAGAAATAATTCCAAGTTATTCCTGCCAGCGTAACAGGGGAAAACAGCAGAAGCAGAGGAAGAAGACTGGGACTGACATACCTATGCACTACGTCATCCTTCATTCCAGGAATCTAAAGTAACCACGTGACTAAGATTGACACAGTTATTTTAGAGGTAGATATTTTGAGAAACAAAAAAGTTTAGCACCTTGACTGAGCTAAAATAAAATTCACAGATGCTAGAGAACACTGGGTCTCTCCATTCCCTGCTTCCTGGAGGTAGGAGCTGGAGAGAGAATATGTATTATGTAATTTATATGCAAAACACAGTACAGTATAAAAACAAAGATCACTCACAGTTTCTCAATATATATATATAGCATAACATTAAAGAAATTACTCATCAAAAAAGTGCAGTGATTACACAATAAAACATTTTGAGCAACAGAGATACAGCCTGAGCCATTCTCAAATGAAGAATTTTAAATTAATTAATGCAGTTATTTTGACAACTGTAATGCCAGTAAAATTAAAATTATTGATGTTGCACTCCATCATTAACACATGGTTACAAGAGCCATATATGTCTCCCTTTATATTTGTCAGTGAAATATTTCAGAATTATTCAAAAATATCCCCATTTCCTGTAGCTGCAATTCACTTTGTAGTTTTTTTGCTAGACTGTTTTTGAGCCTTCCTTTGTGATTTAGAATTATGTATAGTGATGTATTGAGTAGGAGAACCAGGTCTGTTCTTTGGTGATTATGCTAGTCAAAAACACCTCTGGGAAAAGCTGCAGCTCTATCTGTTTGTCCTCTTCTAAAAGAGTATTGGACATTACCCCATCCTATCTCTCTGTAAATGACCAACCTTAAATATGTGTCCCATTGCTGACCAAGGAAGGACTGCCACATCGATGTTGTCCTGTTGACGCACGCCTACTATGAAGTTAAAACACTGAGGCTGGGAGACATGCTCTTGTGCCATTGTCTCTTAGAATAAGTCCAACAGCTCTGGATGTGGAGAATGAAGGATGGAGAAAATGTCAGTCTGGGTCCCCTTCAAGGACTCTTTTACAAGTTTTGCATTTCCAAATTTCAAAGGCAGAATTCAGGATGGAAGTTAATTGCAAAATTGCCAGAGCTTAGGTGAAAAGCCTATGTGTAAACAAGGAGGAAAAGAAATCTCCCCTATACTTCAGCAGAGAAATATATTTTCCTTTCAAATATCTGAGCCAGCAACAAATAATGCATACTGGACCTTATCTTGTGGAGCTTTGGACAGAGGTTTGGAAATTCTGTAAGATACCTCTCACACTGGGCCACAATTTTAAAATGCTATTCCAGTAAAAACATCTACGATCCCAGTGGAACCAGTCTTTGTGCTTGTGTCCTGATGATTTTACAGTGCATATTTAAGTCACTGGAGGTGTGATTCTATCCTTCCACAAGAAGTGCTCCTGGAGTCAGCCTTCTTATTAACTGCATCTCCATTCTCCTCAACAACTGACAGCAGAGACTGCTAGAACAGTTAACTGCTGCTGCCTGGTTTATTACAGTACCATGTTTTCAGATCTGACTAATGAATGAAAAAACTGGAAACTAATTGATTAATTTGGTATCTTTGCAGAATCTCTGAAAATCATTTTGAAATTTGTTATAAGTTTTTAAAAGAATATATCTTCTCATTGGGAAGAATGAAATCATACGACTATTCAAGACATCTTGCTCTAATGTTCTGGAACATAATCTCTATGGTTTTTAGTTTGTTGTGTGGGTTTTTTTTTTTCCATGAAATAAAGTGAATGGACTGGGAGGAAAGACAAGAAGATGCGAGCCATCTAGTCACTCAAATTTAAATGTCACATAATCTGAAGAGTGGAAACCTGTAGGACTGCCTGTCTTTTATAGGATAATGATGTATTCAAGTTGGCTTGGTTTGATTTAGTTTGACTTCTTTTTCTGTCTCCTTTCAACAGTTTTAGTGGCATTTTAGGCATATAAGAGTACAACTGTGATGATATAAGTGTATGAGAAGCTTTAGATTCCTATCCAGTACATCTCTTTATGCACTTCAGAGATCCAGAGGACAATTTCTTGTGATTTGAGTTGAACTGTGATGATCAATTTATCAACAAATTAATCATAGCACATTATACAGCTGGACCTCCACTTTTCTATGCTACTTTTGTTTCTTCGTTTTAAGAGTCTGGAACTCATCAATCCTCAGGCCCTGATTTCAGCTCTTGCTCAAACTAAATATTTTCCTTCAGCATTTGAACTACTCACAAGGCAAGTTTTCTGTGCCATTCAGTTATTGCCACTATTATCAAATGGTCACTCAGTGCTTCAGATTTTTCTCCAGTGCCCATGTTGCATGACAGAACCGATATCCTGCTCCTCAGCACCTGCAGTGTTGACCAGTACTATGTCCCTCGTTTTACAACTCTGGTCAATGTAAGTGGTGCAGGCACCTCTCAAAGTTTCACATAATTTGGGGCATATCCACAGAATCTTTAGAGTAAACAGCTATTTTTAGTTCTTGTTGTACATCAGAAAGAGCAAATCCCAACTGACTTCACACGTGGGGGTTTTCTAAGCATTATTTTTCTTCTCTATCTCTTTCTTCCCACCTGGTTCCCTTCCATCTCTGGCAGACAAGAGCAACTTTTATTTCAACAGCTTTGCTGTGTGAAGACTGGACTTGCAAACCACTGCAATGCAGACAGCAGGCAGCCTCCAGGCACTCCATCACCCCTTTCTTGGCATCTAGCACAGTTTTGAGTTTGGAGATCCAAGCTCTGAGTACAATTTCAGCATTATGAGCTGTGAGCTGAGTAAAGATGAAACATATTTTTCTAATTTCTGGTCTCTCTTCCACAAACCCAACTTGCTCCCCCTGAATACTCCCATCCTTTCTGTTTCCGGTTTCTTCAGGAAACTCTACATTTGCTTTTCTTTCATTCATCACATCATGCAGCTTATTACAGGGTTTGTTTGTCAGTCAAACCATTAGCCAAATGGCCTAACCTTGCTTTTCTTAGAGCAGGCAGGCAATTTCAATAGATTCTTTTCAAAGAGTGTATAATTTTCAATATTGATGACCTTTAGCAATTTTTAGCCCCATTTTTTTTTTTTTTTTGTGTAAAAGCATGTATCAGCCCTTTTCACACAGTCAGCAGACTTCAGGATCCTAATGCAAAGATATTCTTTCTCCCTAGTTTCACACAGCCTCTGGTAATACAGACACTTCAGTCCTTCATCATCATAGAATTCTTGAATTCAGGACCAATACATGCCCCAGGTCTGCTGCAGTGAGACAGACATTACAAAGACCAGATTAGCTTTGTTCTGGTGACAGTTTGGCCCAGTAGGAATTTGTCCCAGGGACAGCTGTGCATTATGGGGACAGAAGACAACCTGTGGCTTCTGTCCAGGATAGCCCTGGAGTGAAACCTGAGCTTAGACTCCATTGAAGTCAGGAGTTCAAATGTGCTCCTTAATATGGATGAATTTCTGCATATGTTTAAGAACTTCCCTCAAATAAGCATAAGAACATAATTCTCCTTTTTATTTTCATTTCTCTAATTAACGTGCTGATTGTCTTCTGTCTGTTTTTTTTGTTTCTTTGTTTGTTTGTTGTTTTTTGTTTTTGTTTTTGTTTTGTTTTTGCCTCCCTGTATGATCTGCTTTATTGGTTGTTTCCATCTCAGCATTGTTCACAGTTTCCTATTATTAATATTTTCTTGCACTTTATTGCATAACTGTTAGAAGTGAGTAAGTGAGTGACTAGATGCTGAACTTACCTGATACTTGCTTTCAGAATAGGTCATAAACCAATCTAATGATATGTAGAGATTCAGGGCATACTTTCAATGCAAGATAAAGATTTTTTACATCTATCAGTCCAAGGAAATTAATGTAGCCTCTGCTTGCCTCTCTCCACCTTATATCCCTTATTAAACTTAGGGCAATTACGATCTGAACATTTTTAGTATGACAAACATCAGGGAGCATCTGAGGTTAATGTCAATTAATAGGTTGTGGCAGACATGGAGCAACTGGCAATTTGGCTGTGAAAACGAAAGAAACAAGGAAGCAGATAAAAGGAGAAGGGGACAATATAGTATCACTTAGAAATCAAAGATAAAAATGGAAGAAATACTGATACTGACACAGGAATCTTGGAAAGTTAAGTTCCAGAGCATCTATCAGTCTCTACTGTTGCGTCATGCTGATCACTGCAGTATAAGAGCTGTAGCATATCTGCACCCTATATTTTGACAAGAACATGTGGGGTGTTGTCAGAGCCTGAAAAGGTGGGAAAAAAAATCTATAGTAAAAGAATTTAATGCTATTTTAATAAGACCTGAAATAATTATGTTGTAACTTCTGTACATATTTGAGCACATACTTGTGTAAGATTTTAGAAAATTGTTCGCTTTTTAACCCAGATGCAGTCATGCCAAGTATTTTGCAAATGTATTCGCCATAGTTCCTTTGACTCCACTGGGACTATGCCAGTTTAGACTAGCTGAAGATGAGGATTTAGAGATTTTGTGTCCTCTGCGTACCATATATCCTGGAAAGACAGACTTATGCAGGAGATGGTTTTCACCTGATGTAGCACATTAAGAGAAAGGAAAACAGGCTACCTGCATTCTGAAGTTAGGCCTTTCTCCATTCTAGTCGGGGATGTAAATAGTAAACACTATATAGAGAATTTCTATCCTTTATTGAGACAGAATTGAGGTAAGTTTTAAATAAAAATACAGTACACATGGATGTCTTTTATTTGTTTTTGTACATAGGATATGTAAAAAAGATACATATCATCTAATTTTTCAATTAGAAATGCGTATGAGCTTGAAAATAATTAGGGTACTGTATGTCAAATTTATGTATATATACTACAATTTCATAGATAACAGGAGATCATGAGCTGTTTCCAAATCTTCCTGAGCTACAGAGATAAAAAATGATTTCATGAGAAAACATGTTATCACTTGTTTCATGGTAACGGTACCCATAAATCAGGCATACAACTGAGCATACAATACATACTAGTAATAAATTTGGATTCCAAACAATTAGTTCCTTCATTTAGCAGTTTGTTCCTTCACATATGATTTTTGTCTGATGTTGAAGGCCGTGAGATATTTTGAAGCTGTCAAATGTCGTTGCTAGATTTCTCATGCACCCACGTTTGGATCCATGAAACATAAGGCAGGTTGTGGAAAAAAAAAAAAAAAGAAAGAAAAAGAAAGAAAAAAGTAAAAAGAAAATCCAAAGTAACATATAATTATGTGTATACAAGAAATGCCAACCCCTTCTGAATTTCACCATGTGTGTTCCAAAGGATTTTTCTTTCCTTTTTTGAAATTCATTTCTTTCAGTCATCGTCAGGCACTGCCTAATGACGCCTATTCAGTCATCCCCATGTTCTCCTATGCCTCTGGTGAGTTTGCTGTTGTTGCTGTTATTCTCTTGCTATTATTGTTATCATGTTTGCTTGCTAGACTTTAAACTTATTTAAACAGGCTTGAAAGAAGAATATAAATATTTCTCTCTTTGATCTGGGTCTAATAATGAGTTTTCATAAAGCATTTTCCATGTTTAGATTTCAAGGGAAAATTAACTGATTTGGTACCTGTGTTCATATTGTTTAAAAAATATAGCCTCTAATAAGCTTGCCTCTAATAAGCTTGAATGGTGGTGAACTTCAAGCCAAAACAACAATTTTAAAAACAGGGAATCTTATTGCACTTATATGTTTACATAGTAGAATATTCTGCAGCTATTTGTGTTTTGAGAAGTTTTAATTATAAGGCTATGTATTACACTGTGGAATATGGTGAATGCCAGAAAAGGAATACATCCCAGCAGAGCTTCTGTGTATCCACGTATGTTTCTACATCTTGAAACTTAATGGAATATGTCCATTATTTTTATTTGAAATCGTTATTTTAAAAGAGAAAAATAAAATAAAAGTGAACACATAAATTGTGTGACAACAGCAAAACTCCATTTCATCTTACCCATGAGGTAACGCTTATTAACGGCCACTTGGCAGCACTTGGGAGATAGTACGTGTATTATTTTGAATTATTACGTATCTTCTTACTTAGAATATAAGTAATTACATTATTACAGTTGACTACAAAAACAAGCAAT
The DNA here is from genome assembly GCF_016699485.2 of Gallus gallus. NCBI lineage: Eukaryota > Metazoa > Chordata > Aves > Galliformes > Phasianidae > Gallus > Gallus gallus. The sequence goes on along the minus strand of NC_052532.1, from coordinate 134,488,183 downwards.
AAATCCACATTAGTTTGTTGAATCTGTGTTCATAGACATCCTTGGTGTGTAATTCAGATTAATATTTATAGCTCTACATGAATTTCTTGTACATGGCTCTGTAAATTTAGCTTGCAGGACACCAACAACTGTGCTTAGTTTCGTGATGCAATGAAAAACTCCATACAGATTGAAGTCCAAAGTTATTTTCAAATATAAATGCACATTTCTGTTTCTGTCTTTCCAAAGTGACTGAGTGGGAAAAAAAAAAAAAAAATTGTCCTCCATCTCCCAGAGTTTTGTGTTATAACAGTTACTATAGATAGCATGAGCTTAGGAAGCATATCTTTTAAAAAAAGCTATAGATGTTATAATAAATATTAAAAATAGATTAGGCTAAGTCAACGTTTGCTCCTAATTTAATCAGATCTCCAGAAATCTTTTGAAACTGCCTCATCCTCCCAGTGCTCAACTCACTTTAAAGCAAATGTCTATATTTCCTGTTAAATTAATGGAAAGTTTTAGGCATGTGTAAGCAATGATAGCCAAAGAGTCCTCCTAATTTAGAAAACACGTTGAAAAGTGAATAAAATGCAGGAATTGTAGATAATACATCTGCACTGACACAGTGATAGACTGGATAGACATAGTGATCTTGAACATAGGCCCCAGAAGCAAAAGATGGTAGCAAAGTTGGCAGTGTGTGTAGGGATAAACTTATCATTTAAAAAAAAAAAACAGGGGAAGGGATGGGAGAATACAGACAACTAGAATGTTTTAAAATGACTCTAAATTAATCTTAATAATCCTTAGTACCTCTTTGTCACTAATGTATAACTGGTGGTAAAATATTTCCCAATTCAGTTTATCATCATCACCCTTCATTGTCCAATGCATATTATGAAATTGTTATAAACGTTTGAAATAATCAGAAAACAAATCACAAAAGATTCTAATAGTAGATTTCTCAATATTTGAATAAACTGAATGCTCCACATTCAAGATTTTTTAAGTTCCAAAAGGAAGTCAGTCATATGGCTATGTCCTAGGCTTGGCTGCATCATTAGCAACCCAGAAGCTGTTGTTGTGTCTTTGCAGTGTGTGCTTTACACCCATTACCTTTAGTGAAAGTAAAATAATACCTCATACCTTTATTACTTCACTTAATCATGTTAGTTTGTTTTATTGTTGTTTTTGTTGTTTATTTATCTGTGTAGCAAATCCCAGAATGCAGACAAACTATTCTGACAGTTCTTTAACAGTAATTCCTGACTTTACATTTCTGAATTGCACAGAGATGGTTTCTGATTTTCTGCAGGTTCACTGTGCTATTTTTGCATTGTTAATTTGAGATGACATAGATAAGAGAAGAAGCTTCATTCATGAAATCAAATTCTGCTTGTGAGTATCTCTTCCAAGAGAAAGACCTGTATTCTTTTTTTCAAAGTGGTTGCAGGTAGTGCGTCTATGTTAACTCGAATAATGAAAGTCGGGATTGATTATGAGCTGATTCAGTGTAGCTCTTGCCAACAATTTTCAGAGATTAGGAGGCTGTTGGAAAGATATCAGTGCAGGTTTAGGGATCACTGTCTGAAGTATTCTAAATTAACAGCTAATGGATGTTTTTAATAGCTCTTTTACAGATGAGTGCAGCTGAATGAAAACCAACAAGAAAGCTAAGCTTTGCCTAGTATCAGCTTTGACTTTGTTTCACAGATGATGACCTGCCACCGCACTAGTTTTCTCACTGTGTTTCTCCATAGGGAAAAAAATGCATTTATTTTCAAGTTGATGGACATATTCATACACACGTTAATCTTTTTAATAATTATTTTAAAGTGCCAGAGATCACTTTCTTCCTCAAGTGCTGCATATTTGCAGTGCTGCACTATTCTTTTCCAAAGATTCGTTCATCCATCCTGCAGTTTCTGGCAAAGTTCAGGTCTTGCAGAAATGGTGAGGAGATATGAAAAAAATGAGCACTCTTTGATTATAGCTGGTGTAATCAAGTTGTCTGACCTTCCTGGTGCACAGAGAGACCTGACTTGGGTATTCAATATTCAATTTCAATGGCCCAAAGAAATGAATAAATATAAGTGAGGCAGAGTTCATATAAAAGCGCACCAGTGGGAGAGAAAATAAATGTCTTCAGGTTGAGTTTTTCAGCTGAGCTCCCACACTTCCTATCCTCTTTTCCACTGATGTCAATTGGCTGTCAAAAAATAGTTGTTTTTTTTTGTTGTTGTAGAATAGGCAGAGATGTGACATCATTGCATCTTTCTGGTTCGCAGATGTTTCAAATTATCTAAGTGTTTTGACTGTCAAAATTTGACAACAGAGATTCATTGACTACTTATTTGAAAAAAAATAACTCTATTTACGTTTTTACATGTGGCCTCTCTTAATTCTTCACTATTGACACACTAGATTAGTAAAGAATGTAAATTTAAATTTTGAGTTTAAAACACAGATTGTACTAGACATTGCAAGAAAAATATTCATGTGACTAAACATACACTTCTTTGAAATGAACATGAATTTCAAGAGATGCCAGTTTAATCACTTTTCAAAATTAATTGTTACATTGGAAAAGACCTATTTTTACACACGCACAGACTGAGTAGTTCAAAAGCAGTGATACTAGATGTATACGTGTGCACAACTAAGTCAAACAATGTATTAACGCATGTAATGTAGTGGGAATATAGACATCTAGGTCTGATATGGAAGTTAGATTTACACAGCTCATTTTGGTGTTTGCATCTGGAGTGAAAAACCATTATAGACAACTGCAGAGTATGCATTCATAAAATAATTAATGTTTTATCTTGTTTTTATCTTGTGTCAACCTGGCATATTCTGTAATGGTGCAATCCAAGAATTAGCTAATACTGATTGACACTGTCCCACAAGAACATAAACTTACCATCTTTGTACATAAATGTTGCTATGAAAAGCAAGAACTTCCTTGGCACTTCCTCTTACAAGATTGCTAGGTTAAACAGATTTATGTGAATCTAAGTCAGCATGGAGCAGCAACATAGAAACAGTATACAAGGAAGCTTTACAAAAGATGTGAGCCTTTATTATCAAACCTAATTTGTCTAAGTTTTTTTTTATGAGAAGTCATTAACTTCTTGATGCATTGTGGGCAGTAAGATTCTCATCAACAGATTCTGCAGCATTTTTAAACTTCTCTGATTTAAGCAGTGAAAGAAAAAAAAGCTAGAACTGGCCCACACTGAAAAGAAAGTATAAATTGTTTTTTCTTGACACTACCACAATAAATAAATATTGAAAAATGAGATCTTATTGAGAAATTATTTTCCTTTTTCAGCTTAATTTTTTCTCCAGTGAAAAAAAATTTGTAGTCTCGTACAATATCAACAGGGACATGGCAGTAGTATAGGCAAGTTACTCCTGCCCCAAGAAATCACCACATAGGCACAGCAAAAGAAATATCATTAGGAAAATCTGCATCTTCTTCATATTTAGTAGTCTATATATTTCTTTCATTTTGACATTTAACATCTATACACACTGTTGTCAAGGCTGAATAGCATGATGCTGTTTTTTTAAAGCAAGAATAAAAAACTTCATTGTTAGAGTTTTCTGGCTCAAAATGCTATTCAGTCTTCCAGATCCAATCATACCTAGTTACCTGTCAGATAAGTTTTTTGACTACTCACATTCAGAAATATAATGGAGTTCTTCCCTATCCAAAAGTGGGTTATGCCTACATTTTATTTTCCGCAAGCATTTTCACATGGAAAACACCATTTCACCTTGGAATCTTTGTAAATCTGTGCTTCAATATCTTAAACCGAACATATACCAGAGGATGAACTGCACAACAGGAGAAGACCTGCAGTTCATTTCAATAAGCTTACTATTCTGTTTGTTTTTCAGTGGCAGTGAAAGTCAGACCTGTACATACAACTTTGATACATTGGTTCTGTTTGTTCTTCTTCACATTAACATTATTTAATAATATGTCCCATATCAGACAGGCACCTGCGCTGCTTAAGGCTCTGAAACCCAGTGACAAAGCACTGGCTATACTGGAGATTGAAGTCATACATGACCACAGAGTCCTAAGGATGAAGTGACGAAGTGGCAGCAATGACTTTAATGCTTGAGCAAGACTGTCATATTCCTCTGGAGCTTAACATCAAACGCATACTCTTCTGGACCATCAGAAATATCTGCAGTGACTAGCAAGATCCTAAATGATGAAATAAGATCTCTTAAAAATTCATGCTTTTTTGAAGAAACAACCAATGGGAATAGGTAACTTGTATGCAACCACAATGCAGCTTTCAGTGTGAAGCAGTGTAAAAAGTAGCAGTGATATCAAGGGTGATGTTCTGGTATCCACAAATCATAGGTGCCATAAAGATGGCAGGTGTGACACTGAGCAGAAGTGTCCTGGAACTGAAACAACCTGCATATTCTAGCCTCTTTTCTCAACTTCATTGAACTCGGGCTGCTGCAGATGTTTTTCTGAAGATTTATCTTGGAGAAGAAAAGGCTCCGGGAAGACCTCATTGTGGCTTTCCAGTACTTGAAGGGAACATATAAACAGGAGGGGGAATGGCTGTTTATGAGGGTGGATGCATAGCACAAGGAGGAACGGCTTTAAACTGAGACAGGAGATTTAAAGATTAGGAGGAAGTTTTTCACACAGAGGGTGGTGATGCCCTGGAACAGGAGGTTGTGGGTGCCCCATCCCTGGAGGCATTCAATGCCAGGCAGGATGTGGCTCTGAGCATCCCGGTCTAGTGGTTGGAGTCCCTGCACATAGCAGGGGGGTTGAAAGTAGGTGATCATTGTGGTTCTTTTCAACCCAGGGCATTTTATGATTCTGTGATTCTATGATAAGATTGGCATACAGGTTCTGGGGTATCACCAGGCTGTGACAACTTAGATCACTCACTTAAGGCTCTGTGGTGGAGTAAGTTGATGAGTAGGCATGCTGTGGGAAGGGATTAAGTGATTGCATGACAAGCACTCAGTTCAACAAGAAGTGTAGCTTTAGTGAGGCAGTCCAGACGCCTGTAAAGCCTACAAAAGTGTCACCAGTTGAAGCACACTGACTGTGGCAATCTAACAAAGCATTGTAGGCCTGGTCATTCCTATCACTGGGAATCATAAGCGTGGTTCAAAGACATTTGTATTATCCAATTTGTATCATCAAATTAAAATACTGCGGTGCATAGAACTGGAAAATGGTATCTGGGAGTCATTAATAAATAGCTGGGCCAGAATAAGGCAAGGTTATCACCTTTTTGTCAAAGTAATAGAGATACTTCTCTTAACGAATGGCCTGAAACACAGTTAGGTACTAAATATAAAAGCATACAGACTGAAATGTTTTTCAGACTAGAGGACAATAATGAGATATTACTAGTTGGTTTCACAGAGATAGACAAAGTGAATTATCAGTAAAGATTCCTTTTCTCATAAGAAATGCAGTAAGAATGAAAAAAGATATACCTGTAAAAGCATTACAATTTCTTACACTCTCTTTCCAGAAATGGGGAAAATATGTGGCACAGAGTCTGCATTTCCTGACCTTGGTGGATCAAAATGCAAGAGGTTTTGCCCTCAAATGTCACCAGCGATTTAGAGTGAAGAACTTTATATTAACATTTTTAGAGTTTCTGGGTATATTCTCTTTAAGAACTTCCTTTCTAAAATCTGCATGCTAAATTATTCTGCTGCCCCACCAGGTCACTTATATTCCATTGAAGCAGAACCCTTTTTTTTTACTTAAGCTATGCAGAAGAACAAATTCTCACTTGCCAGCCTTCAATTGGATTCTGAAGAACTTGGGGTGAGAGGAAGAACTTTTCAGTGATGCTCAACAAAAACAAAACAAAATAAATATCTTTTTATATTGAATTTAACAATCAAAGCAAAGCAAACACAGCAGTACCTCTGTTTGGCAAAACATACACTACATAAGTGCATACAAAATATAAATGCATTTTAATACTTCTCAAGAGACTGGTTATCTAAAGGAAGTTTAATCTTTTATACTCTTTTATCATTAGAATTGAAAAATTCCTAAAATACCAAGACACTTTCTTCTAACTAAAAACAATGTGATGTTCATTTTATGTGAGAATTGTTTTGGATTGTTACATTAAAATATTATACACAGGCATTTTACTGGACGTGCTGTACATTCACACTATACAGTGAGAAGTCCAAGTACTTGAAATGGTAATCTCAGTATATTCAGTTTGTATCTGTATCCTTCAGTCTCTATGTTTTTATGTTTGCTGTCCAACTGTAATTTGGGTCAGCCTAGCTTTAGCTGACTAAATTATGTTTAATTTTTAAATGTTTTATCTTCAATTTTACTTATATATATGTACACGTGTGTGAGTATGCTGATGTTTTGATTTTTTTTCAATTGTTTTTAGCCCTTTCATCATCCTAGCTAGTATTTTAGAGAAACAAATGTTAGCTTGAATATATTCAACAGACTAGTCCTTTTGGTCTGAGAAAAACTTGAGCATTCTGTAGAGATAAAAAAAATCACTTTTACCAATTCCTGAAAACTGAAAACAGATATTATTTCAATTAAAACAGAAAATGCACATGCAACAGAATTACATATTTTATCTTGCTATCGTGTTTTGAATAAAGAAAAAAAAAAAGGGTTCCCTTAAATGGTTCTATAGTTGCCTAATTTGTTTAATCTTACAATTAACATCTAAAATAGATGTTTTGCACAAATTTCTCATCTTTAGCTATAAAAAAATTCCAAGAAGTACCTGACATTATCACACAAGATAGCAAAACTCCAGCAATGTAAGGAAAAGGCAGAATTTGTTTCATTATGTGCATAAGACTTTAACCCGATTTAGAAGAGCTATCTAAAATTCTGAATGTGTAGCTATCTGCATCTCATAGATGCCTAGATTTTTTTTTTTTTTTTTTTTTTTTTTGACTCATCCTTTTGGAACTGCATCAGCCTAAGTAAATATGTACAACCAGTATTTAGCTGTGATCTGTATAAATAGTATAACAGCAATTCACTTTAGAAAAAAAAACTATATGGAAAGTAGCTAAGACAGCTAAAATACAAAATTAAATACATTGCTGGTATTAGACACTTGGATTTTAAGTGAGTGAAGAATCTTATTTTAAATAGATGTGTTTGCAGGTGCTGCTCTACATGTTGATAACTTGAGGTGGCCTTTTGAGCATGCAGGTGCACACATTTTTATTTATCTGTTTAAAAATAATCTACCTTTAGGAAATGTCATTTCTGTAAGAACTAATAATGTCAGTTCTATTCATATTAAGTGATTATTATTGTATGCATAAAATGTAGGAAAAAAAATCATGCACTGACTTTATTGTACTGATCAGTTTTTTCTCTGAGTTTTAGCTTCAGTTAGAATAAATAAATTAGTTAATTAAAATAATCAAGAAAGCAGTACCTGCATTTTATTATCTACAGAGAGGTAACAGAGTTTGGTAACATTTCTATTTAATGATAAAATTTTCTTAACTGCTTATACAGCTTGCATTCTGGTGGTATGATTGTACGTTGTCTTGCAAATCTCTTGTATTTAACCAAGAATTTTCTTGAAATTATTTTTTTTTTCTAAGGGAGTAATCCTTAAATCTTGGTTACAAGTCGTAGCACCAGCATCAAAAGAGAACAGTGTGTATTGAGAGTTCCTTGCTACTCCTTTCCCTTCCCTTTCTCCTTCCCCATTTATTTCTCTTTCCCTTTTACCTCTTTCCTCTTCTCTCTTTTCCCTTTCACCTCCCTTCCTCTCCTTTTTTCTTCTCAAGGATTTTAAGAACAGATTATTGACTTACCTTCAAAACACATTAAACCTCCAACTCAAAGATGTTATGACAGAGTTTGTACGCAATTAGTCCCTCTGGAAAAGCAGAAATCAAAATTCCTCTAAGGAAATTATAGATTTACTGGTAAAGAAAGTCTCGGAAGTCTCCATCTCATCTACTATTAAATCTGACGCACCACTTTAATTCCACCTTCCTCTGTAGTGATTTTCATTGCTGCACTCAGAAATAATAATAAAAAAAAAGGTATAGATGTTTGGATGAAGTCCATGAGTAGCAAAATAAGGATTGCAATTTTTTTGTGGTCTCATCTGACTGACCAAAGTAAAAGAAAGAGCATCAGAGCCAGTGAAGTCTCCTTCTGAGGCTTAAAGTGTGTTTGACGTCAGTCCAATAAGACAATCTCAAGGCAATTTTCACTGGCTATGCAAAGCCAAAATGGTAGGAAATCATTCCAGCAAGAAGAGTTATAGAACTGCTCAAGAACTGCATTTAAAAATGCCATTGAACAGAATAGAATCTGTGATGAGAACAGGGTTAATTAACAGCATAAGGCCAAACTCAGAAATTACAGCATTAACGATAATGTCTCCCATGAGGTAAGAGGCATTTTCTCTGATACAACATTTGGGGAAGCATCACTGTGGAGATGATGTTCAACTCTATTCAGATGGTGAATAAAAAAATAAATAAATAATAATAAAAAAAAAACCCAAACCACCTCTTTTTTTAGACCCAGAAATAGTGTACATTTCAAAGTACTTAAATTATATTTTTTACAAATAAAAAGATGTCGTGCAAACTACTCAATTTTATTAAACCATCTTTTTTTCTTTTACTATATAATCATGAAATCCTTGCTAAAAGCATGCAAAAGACCCATAGAACTAAAACAAATCTTAAAAATGGCTTTGTATTTAACAGAGTCTTTTACTCAATTAAACAAAGAATTTTTACTTCCTAATGTTAGGCCTAAAACCAATTTGTTGATTGATTTTTAGAGACAGAATTGATCTAACCAGAACTCTAATAAAATCCCATGATAATCCTTTTAAGAATAGGCAAGGTGGAAACAGGAGGGGAGGGGGTAGAGGAGGGGATAGGGAAGGGGGAGAGGAGAAGAGAGGGGAGGAGAGTAGACCGTAGATAGGTGAATTTTAATCTGAAACTTGATGTCTTGGAAGATGTAGGAAAAGGTGCTTATCATGAACAAGCCTGATCAGTCATCTGTGCACTCACTGAGCCTGACTCATTTACTTGCCTAAATTCTTCACCCATCTGCTCCAGTTCTACACCAGCATCCATGATTACAAGGAATATCCTATGTCAGCTACACTCCACCAGGTAAACAAACCCTGAAGTGCACTAAGTCAGTCTGTATCTGTCCCCAAATCTAATGGAGATCTTTAGATGAATTTCAGTAAGATTATGTTAAATTACAGCTGAATTCCTGTGGAATCTTGTATTTTATGCACCTGAATACCAAAAGAATTCATCATTATTAAAATTATTGCAAGAAATTCCAAAGGAAGTAAGAATGATTTCCCACTTATTATAAAGTGTTGCCCATTTTGCAATAAGTGGCCAATCATTATTAATTCATTTGATATTCTTTATAGCATTAATCATGACTAATTCATGTGATATTATTAATGTAGATATAACATGAAATTCAATTGCAATTTAGCTATTTATTTAAATGTATCATTAATTTAAAGAGCTACCAACCCAAAATGTCAGTAGTTTTATTCAAAGGCTGTAAGGCATATTCTTGCACTTGAAACTGAAGAATCCTTTTCAAGAAAAATAAATATAAACCGTTTTGTATTTGTACTTACCTTCTTTTAATGATACAAAGTAACACAGCATGTATTACATTTCCTTCTATGTAAATGGAAAAGGAAGAAGCAGACCTTTCTGCAGTCCAGAACTCCAGCCTTTCATTATTCATTATTTCATTATTTCATCCTATTAATGTTTAAGCTGTGTGTATGTTTAATGACTTTGCTTGCATAAAACTCTTATTTTGTCTACATCCAGGAAATAAATTTAATCATTAGTCTGCCCAAGTGTCTTCCATTTTCAGGAAAATAATAGGAAAAAGGCTTTTATGATGGCTTGAAAACTATATGGACCTATGGGTATTTCTCACAATTTGGAAATGTTAGGCAAATGCCAAAATTCCACCTGGACGATTATATTTTGTCGACAAATAAAAAAAACACTTCCATGTTTCAGATAGATAAAATGTTCACTGTATTCTTCATTTGTGCAGTGCTACTTTTCTCTGTCTAGCAGCAAACTAGCTGCTATGTTTTTTGTAGTAAAGAAAATTTTCCACTTGTGTGTACATATAGGATGACGTTTAGGGCTAACAAGAAGTCAGTGAATGTCCATAGCACAATTCAAATTGACTTTAAAAATTTCTGTGTGCTGGCTAAGGTTCAACTATGTATGCAGCAGCAAAGTCCCTAGCACTATGGAGCACCTGACGAACAGGTTACTCATTACAACACAGCAACGACCTCTACCTACACATGGCAAAGTACAAGTCCACATGAGAAAAACAGAAAGACAAAAGTACAAATAAATGGAAGAGAAATAGAAAGACAGCCTAACAGTGCAAAGAAGACCACTGAAAATTAATAAATGTTCCTTACGTTACTTTTGGGAAAACAGTAAAGACTTCTCTCTTTTTGGAAGCATTAGTCCAACAGACATTTTTCTCTTTTATGAGAACTTGCTATATTATCATCAGTATGCTTGTAACACTGGAGATCTCATGAGAGACCAGAAAAGCCTTTTTTAAGTTCAAGTAATAATTTCTGGCCACTTCAATGCCATTAATGCCAGCACCAGAAGTCGGATACTCGTGGATAACTGGGCCTTTCTGAGGACCTTAGATGTTGCTGAATGAAGCATAAAGGATTAGATAAATCTTGCAGGTTTATTAAAAACTCTCGTTCTCTGTCTTTTGGTGTTTGTATTTCTTATTTTCAGATGCTGAAACCTTTATCTACAACATAGAATCGCAAACATATAATGCGCTGGTGATGCACCTCTTACTCTCACAGTATACTTGATGAGTTTTCCTTAAACATTTTACAAGTGAAAAAGAAATCCATTGTTTTCATATTGGCAAGAGGTATTTTCTCCATAATAAACAACCATAGATGGTAAAGATAGTATAGCTGGACCCACAGACTCTCTCCTCTTAACCTATATTGATGAGTCTTTCAGTAACTCCTGTCAGCAGACAACAGTGCATGAAGATGTAGCTTCACAAAAGCCTTAATGCTTTCCTTGCTTTTATTAGAAGAATTGATACAAGAAAGGATTACTATTATAATGATAACAATATTTATCACTGCCATTTTAATTCCAAAATAAATAATTGTCAATATTTAGAAAATCCAGAAAAAAAACTTTAAAAATAGTTTAGAAAATTATTTTTTGTAACACATCTTCTGCGAGGAATAAATCTTTCTGTGGTTCCTGCTCGTCTCAAGGTTAAAAAACTGACATAAAATTCAACTTTACTACAGAATATAGAATGTTCAACACCTTCCACTTTCATTTGAATATTTTACAATAACATCCAAAATTACTGTGGTTGCCCTAGAGGACATTAATTACAGTGTGACTCAGCAGTCCTTATGCAACATAATTGTAGGCTACTAATGTTCATAGTATCCATTGGGGTTGTAATGGAGAGCAGAATTTACCTCATGGATTTCGTGATGAAGGTCTTGAAGCCATTTTCTTGTTATTAATTCCCTTTATCACTTTTCATGCATCATCTTTTGTTTGTTCCCTTAATTTAGAGTAAGTTTTATTTTTCGTACATAGAGAATATCATTCTTTTAGACCTAACTGCCAGGTTCAGATTTACATATTGTAGATTTAATTGCTTCACTTTTCACTTTTTGATAAGGTTCTCAGATGATAGGCTATATTAAGAAGGGGATGGAGACTAATACAGGAATTATTATAATGTCATTCTATAAAAGGAGGTTACATCCTCATGTTGAATACTTTACTGGGTTTCAGTCACTTTTCAGAAAGATACAGTAGAACAAAAAAAGGTCTGAAAAAGGGCAGAAAACATATATTAGTTGAATAGAGAGTATTCATATGAAAAGAAACTGAAAATATTAAGATTATTTAGTGTGAAGCAAAAAGAATAAGAGATGACATATGTAATAATGAGGGGTACAGAGAAAAGCAGTGGGTAGTCCTCACTAGTCTATTCCACGGTAAGACACACAGGGCATTCGGTGAAAGGAAAAGGCAACAAATTCAGAAGTGATAAAATTAAATACTTTTTATGGTGTTGTACCATATAATTGTCCTGTTGAACCAACCACCATATGTTATTATTGAATAATAATTGAGGGCTTCTTGGAAAGTTTCAAGGAAGATAAAGCAATTATGTTAATAAAAATAACATTTGCAGTGGAACTAGGTAGAAAGTATTGGTAAAGGGACATCAGTTCTTACCCACTAAAGAACAATGCAACCATGTCCAGAGATTGTTCTTGCTAGATCCTCTCTCTGTGCTAGGAACTGTGTAACTATACCAGGTCTTCTTATCATGAGGACTTCTGTTTACAGCACTGATCAAAAATAGCGATACAAGATTCTATATTTCATTCTGGTTCCATTTAACTCAGTAAAGATTTGTATTACTGGATGTATCGCTGGACAGGTAACACAGTGAATAAATGGACAAGTTGCTCAAGGTGGCAAAAGAAAGAACATTTAGTGTTTTACAGGTACAATACCATACCTGGGCCATTGAATACAAGCTGCAAATACAGTCTCTGACTTGAGAGATCTCTGTGCCACAAGTTGTTGTGTGGTGGAAGATCTACAGGCAGAAGTAGCATTTATGTGATTTCCCTGCTAATGGCTACTGTCAAAGACGAGATTAAATAGGTCTTTCACCTAACCCAGACCAGCGCCATTCTTTGTACTTCTGAATGACTGTTGCATTGGTATAAGGTATAGGTATATATTGGTAGTAGGAATAGAAGTGCAATTGTTTTACTTTCCTGACATTCATGGCATTGCATGCCAGTGGCAGAACTGCTGCTGGCAACCAACAGCCACATGTGTTTCATACAGAAGATGTCCTTGCCATGATTTATCTTTCACTGATGACAGTGGGTGAAATCTGTGAAGTCAGTGAATGACAGTCAGTGGATCTTCTACCTCTTCACTATTCTCTCTCTCCTTCTCTCTTCCCTCTTCTGTCTCCTTTCTATCCTCACACTCCTCTCTTCATTCTCTCACTTCACTCTCCTCCTTCTACTATCTCTACTATATCTCCTCTCTCTGCGCCTTAAGGGAGATAATCCTTAGAACAGGCACCTATGATGAAGCACAGCAGATTATTCCATTGCCTGAAACTTAGGTGGATTCTGTGTTTTCACTAAATAAAAAGAACAATGAAGATAATTGTATGGTTTACTTTTGAAAATATTATCTGGTTTATGGCAGCTTCTATTTGATACCCAGTAATACTGATAAAATATTTCTAATTTATATAATTCCTTCACCGTTTTGTTATTTGTAATTTGTTTTAGCAGTTTCTCATTTCATATTCAGTATAGTGGTAAATACAGGTGTTGCTTCAAAAAGGTTGTTTGTCTGTGTAGGTTTTCTTCTGTAAAATCACAGAACTCTGAACAGGTAACAAAGTATTAATTGAGATACATGCATTTTTATTTGTTAAAAATGCATTTTACTTTTCTTTCCTGTGCATGTATGAGTGGCATAAAGTGGTGCTATTGTACTAATTTGATTTTCATTGTTAACTTTAAATATTTCCTACGTTATTGGTGACATATGAGAAGTTTGATAACCAAATGTTTTGCTTTGTTTTGTTTTGATTCTCTTTAAATAGCACCACCAGCAACCTGCAGTTCTAACGATGGAAAATTTTCCATGGCAAAGCAGCTGATTAAAGCTTTGGACTTGTTGAACTCATATCACATGTAAATCTATTTTAGCTTTAATGCGTACTTCCTGTTGTGTGGGATGATCTCTACTCTGCCATTTCAGGAAGAAAAAAAAGATGAATCAAGCATGTGGGAACACAAAGGAAGATACAAGGTTATGTGCCTTTCAGCACCTTTCTGTTTTTTCTCCTCATTTTTTTTTTCCCCCAGAAGGAAAGGACAATCCTTATATATATATATATAACTAGAAATGGATGAATGTGAAAATGCCCTAAGTACTGAGATACAATCACAAAGTTTTATGGCAAAATATTTCTCAGAATTTTCATGGTATTGATCTTTTTCTTCAAAAAGTTCTCTCTGGTGTAAGCAACATTTTTTTCTTCCTCATGACTGCTCCCCATACAGATTTCCAACAGCCCACACCCAACAATCTTGCCAAACCCTACCACCTGCCCTCCACCCCTTCAACAGGCTCTCTGTACTTTCCTAGCTACAGTCTTCATCCACACACACCTGCTTCAGCTACTCAGTCTGTGATGATTTTTTTTATTTTTATTTTTATTTTTTTTTGTTAGGGGAATAAACTTTCTTGCATATTAAGTTCTGTTTTCATCATAAGAGGAAATGTCCTTCAGATAATGTCCCTGTGTCATTCCCTACTGAGTTTTCTTTGTAGAGGTTTGTGTAAGATTACTGATTTTGCTACATGACACATTAGGTACATATTGGGAAAAACATAGAAATAGAAGATATTTCCAGAACACTGCAAAGAAAACAGTAATAAACTCATTTTTATTTTGGATTATGACTGTGTTTTACATTTTTAAACTGATGTGTTTTTGAAGGAAAATTTTATGTTAGCTCTCATTTACTATATTTTCTTCTTTGCCTGCACTGGAAAACACAGAAAAAATTATTTTGGTCCAAACTACAAATGTAGTCTGGGAGAAAATCCCTGTCCCCTGAGAAAATGAGATGGGTGCAGGTCTCGCATGGTGAATAGAAAAAAAACAAAATCATCCAACGCTCTCTAGCAAATTTTGCAGAATCCGGTTGTCATGGACCAAGTAAGTAATAAAAAGCATCCTGTCATGTTTATGCAATACTTTCACATCAGAAATTTACAGTTTTCTTCATTGCTACTCAAGATTAATGTGTATATTTATTACTTATTTCTTAACATAATCTACTCTTTATTCGTAGAATCTATGACTATGATTCTATGATTCTTTATAACACCATGTACAGTCTTAGCCCCAGTGACAGTCTTGAAAAGAGAGGAGCCATATCACATACCACTATTTTTGTATCACATATCACTCTTTTTGTATAATATAACTTGTCAGGAGGCACGCAGTTTTACTAGGGAGTGGGATGATGCTCAGGCAGAAAGTACATGCTTTTCATCTCTGTCCAGCAGCCAGGTTTTCTCTCAGCAAGCCGTAATAAAAAGGTGGAACCCTATTTTATGGAAAAAACACTATAAATCCTAATGTCCCAGTCCTGACAAGTGCGTAAGGCACCTACCTCTAAGTCACCAGTCCTACAGTAAAGCCAATGAAGAATCAGGAGTATAAAGCTTTTGACTCGGTCTCCCACAGTATTCAACTGGAGAATATGATAGACCATGGCTTGGGCAGGTACACTCCTTGCTGGGTAAAAAACTGGCTGGATGGTCAGGCCCAGAGAGTGGTAGTGCATGGAGTTAAATCCAGCTGGTGACCAGACACTGATGGTATTTCTCAGGGGTTCATAATGCAGCTGGTCCCATTTCATACCTTTATTGATTATCTGGATGAGAGGATCAAGTGCACCCTCGGTAAGTTTGCAGATGATACCAAGTTGGGAAGAAGTGTTGATCTGCCTGAGAGAAGGAAGTTGTTACAGAGGGATCTGGACAGGCTGTATTGCTGGGTTGAAGCCAATGGAATAAGCTTTAACAAAACCAGGTGCTGAGTCCTGCACTTTGGTCTCAACAATCTCATACAGTGCTACAGGCTGGGGCAGAGTGGCTAGAAGGCTGTGCAGAGGATTCGGACTATTAGTTGATAGCCAGCAGAACATAAGCTAGCAGTGTGCCCAGGTGGCCAAGAAGGCCAATGGCAACACAGCTTGTAACAGAAATAGTGCAGCAGGGAGGTGGTCACCCCTCTGTACTCAGCCCTGTTGAGGTCACACCTTGAGTGCTGTGCTCAGTTTTGGGTCACTTGTTAGAAGAAAGACGTGGAAGCTCTGGAGCATGAGAAGGGCAACAAAGCTGTGAAGGGTCTGGAGCACAAGTCCTATGGGGAGAAACTGAAGGAGCTGGGTTTATTCAGTCTGGAGAAGAGGATGCTCTGGGGAGACTTTATCACTCTCTACAACAACCTGAAAGGAGGTTGTAGTGAGGTGGGGGTCAGCCTCTTCTCCCAGGTAACTGACAGAATGAGAGGTAATGGGTGGGCTTGAGTTGCAACAAGGAAGAGTCATGTTGACATTAGGGAAAACTGCTTCTCCAGAAGTGTGTTGAGACATAATGGCATAGGCTGCCCAGGGAGGTGGTGCAGTCACCATCCCTGGAGGTGCTGAAGAACCATGTGGATGTGGCATTGAGGAACATGATTAGAGAGCATGGGGGGGTGGGCTGACAGTTGGAAAACATGATCTGAGAAGTCTTTCCAACATTAATGGTTCTATGATTCTATGATTCTATATCAGTTTAGACATTTTATGGTATGTATCCTAAAAATATGAACATTTTAGGAAAATGTACTGCAGAAGAGTGAAGAAAATTAGTCTCTTTTAATTGTAGCTTTTTTGCAGCTGGAAGTATAACTGATTCCCTTAAACACACTGAGTAATATTTTACTCCACAATTCTTGTCGTAGAACCCACTGGAAATGCTCAGAGAAGGATTCCCTTTCCTTTGGGAGATTTAAGGTGAAATAGGAATACTATTGAAGAGACTGGGGCATTTTCAGAGATGCTCTCAAGAGGTCCACATTATTTTTTTTCCTATCACAGTCCTCTGTATTGCCAAGGAAAGGGCAGTCTCAGATTCTAAAGCAGCCTCTGTATGAAAAAAAAAAGAAGTGTTCGCTTGTGTTATACCAGCAAAGAGAAAGTGAAATCTCTTGATGTCCTTGAAATGAGGTCATTTCAGATTCACTAATCAACAATAAAAGAATGCCCAAATTGTCTCATTGATCTAGGAGACTGTGCATCTCCTCTGTCTAAGTTATTAACTGAGGAATTAAAATGAGCTTCCCAGCATATTTATTCCTCCTGCTATGCTTTATGGATGTAATATTATGTTGGTTATATTTTTAAAAAATATATATATCTGCTTCATTGCACTAATAGTTGTTTTAATTTTTTTATTATTATTATTTAGTACCTGCTGCTGGGGAGATTTTGTGAGTTCCTTTAAAGTCTAAATGTATTGCAATAAACAGCATTAGAAAAAAAGATGGTCTCTAGCCTGCTGAGTAAACATAAATTTCACAGTTAAATACATAAAATAATGATTACATCCAATGGTCATGAGGGACATGTTTTTAGGAGTATACTAATTAAACTACATCCTTCAGACAACATGTTTCTACACTTACTAGCAATGAACCATATCTGATTTGTCATTAAGTAATTATGAATGCTAATGCAAATAAAGCACCTTTCAAACAAGGCTTCAGAATAGAAATTAATCATATATTATTCTTTCTTATCCTACCACATGAGGGTCATTTAAACAAAAGCAGCCAAGGATATGAAGTATACAAAACAAGAGAAGTTGCTATTTCTGTTCAGGTTTCAGTTCATACCTCTCTCTTTGCAGTGTTGTTTATGTATGCATGTATATACCTCGTATAAACTGAACGAGTGGAAAAGAATTTTTGGTAACTCAAGCTTTGATCCAACCACTGCTGAAACTTACTGCGGTCTTCTATCAATTCCATAGTAACAATAATAATTAACAGTTCTTACTCCTTTCCAGATCTCGAAGTACACTTAAAAGGCCAGAAAGGAAGATCCTGTAAACACACAGGAGTAAGTGGGATGAAATGAATAAACTTACATAGTGTTAAACCCTGAACACAGCAATGTACACTGCAATTCCTTGTATTTTTTTTTTTTTAAGCTAGGAGCTCTCAAAAACATTTTGATGGCAGAACTAACACAATTTTTGACCAAGTAGGTAAAAATCCTTCCCTTTATGTCTCATTTCCCTGCTAAGATACACCCACAGATCAATTTATTTGCAACGGTGTTACAAACCGTTATAAACCCACCTAACTTAGCAGAAGGCCTAAGTAATTTTTCAACCCCAAAAACATGTTTCTAGAGGTAAGCCCCAACACAGGTCTAGATAGAGCTCATGAAGTCTATTCCCTCTTCTGTGTTACTTTTTCAAACTTTTAATACTTGTCTAAAGCTCTGAAATTTGGCATTAAATGCTTGGGTTCTTTAACCTTATAATACTGTATCATAACTGAAAACAGACTGGTAGAAACACCTCATGCTCATAGCTAAAAGGGAACATTAGTGATATTTTCCATCAACTTATTTGCAGCAAATGCAAGTTGATTTACCTTCTCATTATGTTGTAAATGTTTTCCTTCCTCTTGACTTGTCTTTGTCCTCGTCTTTGTACAGCCATTAAAGTCATAATTCCTCTGAAGCAAGTATCTGTAAATTATAAGGCTTCAATGCATAAGCAAGTGAAAGGGTGACTTATGAAAAACAAAGTTCTCATTGCACAAGCTACAGTAATCCTTAATTCTGAAAGAGAAAATGGCCAATATCTTGTGAGAGGTACTGTGAATAAATGTGTTTAAAGAGGAATAATATGCGTTTAAATTGTGATTGGCTGTTTAGGACTCTTTTCAAGGTAAGGGGACATGAATAACTGATAATCTATGTGAGGTCAATTATTGTGTAAGGTACACTGAAAAATCAGGTAGCACATCTCATTCATACAACTTATATTAAAAAGCACTATTCAAAACCACAGGTGTCAGCTTGTAAATGAGAAACTTCTCTGTTGCAAGGAAGAGAGAAAACGCAACCAAGAAAATGTCTGTAAATGAAGAAGTAAAATGAGAAAATGGTACAAATGAGGAGTGTATGAAAATTGAGGGTTTAGAGAAGAATGCAATGACCAATGGATCTTTTTGAAACTCGAGGTCACTGGGTTAGATTGAGTTTTTCAACCACTACTAACATGGGTTACAAAGAATACTATTAACCTTTTATTTAGGAAATTTATGAAAGTGAGGAGGTTTGGGAACAGTAGCATAAAAAAAATGGATTTTGTTAGCCCAGGGTATTTAATTTTCAATGAATAAATATCTGCAGGGAAAAATATAATTTGGGAGGGGAATTCTCTATGAGACCTCACTTTTAGAGTGTTACTCATCCTGTCTGATGTGGACATCTGATTTCTGGCAAGCAGCAGACACCACAAGAAGTGAATACCCTTAGCTGTCAATGACATGAGTTCAATCCATTCCATCTAGGGGATAGTTTTTAAGGTAAAAATTCAAGCACTGAAAATCTCCCTCTTCCACTGAAAGATGGGAGAGCTCAGTTGCTAGACACAAAGGCTCCATGCTAGATGTTAGGGCAGATGAATTCTACTTGAAGAAGATATGTTTGCCCATGGTAGGGAGAGTTATTTTGCTCTGACTGAATAAAGACATTGTTAAATACTTTCCAGCTGTAAATACAGAAAATGTACACTCATTAAACAGAAACGGATGTTTTAAACACTGAGATCATCACTAGCAAGTTGGAAGCTTTCAGGGGTGTTGCCAATGCAACCAGGTATTTCCTAGCCTATGGGTGTAAAAATAGCAGTGAAAGACACAACACTGGTAACCTCAAACTTTCTAGCAACGATTGCTCCCAAAGTAACAGACTTTGTTCTTCCTCATACATGCTCTTTAAATTTTACAATCTGCTTGCTGGAAGTTCCCAGCTGTGTTCCCAACCGAGATCCTTCTTTGAGGTGCAGGTGAATGGAAATTTAGGGGGAATGAAAGGAGAAAAAATTAGAGACTACAACCTGTACTGTAGGTTGAATTACTCTGTGGTGAGGAAAGCCCTGTAGGCATGGTGTACGCTCACGTACACTGAGCTTGGCTCTGGCACAGAAGGTAGTCACCTACCTTGTTCATTTAGGACATGCATTCCCACTGAATTAATTTGGCAACTCAGAATACAGGTGGGTTTAGTGAATCATCTGATTTATTTCAGGAATCTACTTTGAGATTAGATGAATTACACCTTCTATGTTCCTAATGCTTTTCGTCGTGCCTGATCTAAGTCATTATTTGGGAATAAACACCTGTAGGATAAAACTTATCAAATAATCTTTTCCAAAAATCGCTTAAAAAAGTCTCTTTGCAAGCATTATTTCGAGCTTTAGCAGCCAAGCATTGTGGAATAATTTTGTAATCCTCTATACCTTGTGTATGATTTGATTAATGGCCTGAACAGTCATCAGAAACTTTTCTTTTTGCACCCTAGCAGTAATCATGAAATTTGTTCCTGTGCTAAGCCATAAGAGTGAATATGGTACTTTATTGGAATCCACTCTGAAACATTTATTAAGGAGTTATTATTGAGACACTATTTTTCCGGCTTTTCTTACAACTTTCTTTGACTCAAAAGCAGTGTATCACTTTCAGAATTAATATGCTCCTGCAAACAGCAAGACAGTTACCAAACAGAGCATAGAAACCAATGATCAGAACAGGGATATTGCAGTTACTAAATCAGAGTTGTCTATCCAGAGCAAACATTTGCTTTTCAGGAAAGGTTTAAAAACAAACCACCTGTTTCTATTCAACTCAAGTGAAACCTAGATGATTCAATTATGGATACACTTGTGCGGAATGTTTTTGGGGAGAATTAATAAAACATCTAAAGAAAGAGACTCAATATAACTAAATTGCTTTACCTAGAATAATAATAGCAGCATAAACAAAGAAAGGAATGTATGCTAAGAAGGATGCTCCTCATGCATTTGTGAAGAAGTGGTCAACAGGTGTGGCACTTGAAACAACTCAGCTTTCCTGCCAGAAAACAGAGATTTTTCTGGTTCCAGTGGTGGTTCCTGGCTCCTCATGCAGACACATAGTACTCACCTGGAGGCTTGGGTTCCACTGTAGATTCCATTAACAACTAGAGTCACATTAATTTGTGTCAGTTTTTATTTATCTGTATTTTTCAGAAGTGAGAGCTACACAACAGATAACACATTCTGTTTCATAGATAGACTAAAATACAGTGTATTTGCTGAACGGAACAACTCGCGGAAAACCATGGAAAAGAAAGTGCTTAGGCAAATTCTGAGGGAAGATGAGTCATTTGAAACAAGTAGATTGTTCTTCCACTTCTCCCAGTAAAACACAAAGCATGTCATGCATTATCTTTTTGGACGTAGCATGCCTTTCACTTCACTGTCAGCTATCTTATTTGTAACAAAGCCCAACAACTCTCCATCTCTTGTATAACTCATCCAATTCATGACAGTAATCATGGCTTGATAGCAGGTCCAGCACAGGAGAAGTTGTATATATTTGGGCCTTGCTGTGATTTCTGACAGTTTCAGTGTATGACAGCTGGGATGATCCATCATGGAACATATCAGATTAGCTGGAGGAACTCTTGCATTTCTGTAGAAACACTTTTATATTTCACTTTATGTTGTTTCTGGCTACTGAGATGAACAAGATGGCTGCAACAGCAGCAGAGAAAGGAATTTAAGGTTTCTGCATAGAGTGGAATAAAACTTAAAATAAACAAGATATATAACATGTGAAAGAGACACTCCTGGGAACTGTACAAGCCAAAAAGTTGTTAATATTGGGGAAAAAGTTCTGAGGAAAGGGTTGGCTTGAAAGCACCCAGACTGTTAAAAAAATCAAATGCTGTTATTCTGTGGCACAGTAAGTTGTTTATATGAAACTCGCATTAGGTTTCACTCCAGTTAACAGCTACGTAATAGGCCAGATGTTCACGTTAAATAGGGCCGTTAGTGTCGGCATTAACTGTGTTGGCAGTGTTTTTAAAGATACCAATATTGATTTAACTTAGACCACCTTCAAATGGTCAGACTTATGTGCAGAGATGCTTTCAAAGATTCAGATCCTTATTTTTCATCTTTATGGGGAAAACTACAGGACCTGTCCACAAGGTATGAAGAGGAAATATTAAGAGCTGACCTCTGGGTGAATGCAGCTCTCATTCAAATACCATGTGGCTCCGTATGGGTGTTCCTTTCTACTCCTTGCCAGGCTAAAAGCTCTGTCTAGTAAAAGCCATTCTATAACAAATAAGTAAACTCTTCTGGACAAAGAGCCTGACTTGAGACCTGTGATTTGGCTAACTGGGTGTTACTGTGCATGCTAGATGTGTCTGTGAAGTCACAGATGAATTGTGGCAGCACTCGATTTTGCCTTGTTCCCTCAAGAACAGCGTCCCCTTAGCCTGCTCACAGGCCCAGAGAACAAGAACACTGTTTTATTTCTTGCCAGCTTGCACAGTATTGTAAACTGCATGTGCAAACAGTCTAAATGTTTTATTTTCTTTTCCTCTGACAGACCTCCGTTTTAGAGCCACAGCTTGTTCCTGTCTAGTTATGAGAGATACTGCTTGGTCTGTAACACTAGCCTGTTTCCTCATAGCTTTTTCAGGAAGACTCCTGACTTGCTGCTTACACAGGGATGTTCTCAAAGGCCATGAAAAGGTCTCAGGTCACGCTAGTCTGACATAAACAAGATTTTTTATGCACTTTCTTATTTTAGCACTGTCATCAGTTATAGAGGTTCAGACATTAGGTTAATGTTTGTTAGTCACCTGCTGTTTCAGATCAAGAAAATCTGTGCGCAAACCTATGGGCCTGGATATTGGGAAAATGTTGGCTATTTTCATTTGTTTGTGTTCTTTATTTTTAAGTTAAGCTTACCTTTTATTTTTTTAGTTTTTTTCACAGCACCTCTGACGATATAAATCAGTGTAGCATGATTGGTTTCAAAAGACTTATGCCAATTTTCAACTGTTAAATAAATGGCTAAAGCTATTGCTAATCTGAAAGCTCATTATAATATTTTTAGTGCTCATCAATTTGGGTTACTAAAAATATTTGATTTAGTCAAAAGCCTTCTGATGTCCATGCTAAAACATAGTAAAAACAATAATAATAATAATAATAATTCTTAATGGAAAAGCTATTGAGGATTGAATCAGACTTTGGATCAGGCTTAAGTGTAACTCCTTAGGTAAGATAAATGAAGTGAAGAAAAGGCATTATGTACATTGCAGCATTTCAGTAGCGTTTCTGAAGCACTATGACATGACATCTGATGTTCTAAAATGGTTTTTAACTCTTTCAGTGTAACTTTGCCTCAGGATAAAACATCCTTTTAACAGTGTATGTGAGGAAAATGGGAATGGCCTGTAGACGTGCCTGTAGGCTATGTGCTCTCTGTCACCTGCTGTATTGCCCTGACTTTGAGAAACCTTTACGTGCTCACACTTTAAAGATTAGAACATTATCTTCTTACTTTGTCCACTAAGGAAAGATGACTAAACTGGTGTCCTCAGTTTTAAAAGAGCCTTTTTTGGATTGTTTCCGTCTTTTAAGATTATTGTGAGTAGATAAAAATAAAAGGCGGTATCAATAAAAGAATAATAATTACAAAAAATCTTTGTGTTATTCTTTGGTCAGATTAAATTGCATTATCTTTTTTATTCATGTCTTAGGTTTGAAATCAAACTCAATAAAACTATTTTCCCTCACATCTGTCAGCATTTTGACATATCCCTGCCCAGCTCTCTACATGTCAGTTGAAAAAAAATGAAAAATTATTGATGTTTATCACTTCTGCAAAAAGTGATTTCTCAGATGCTGATCTCTTCTAAAAATTCTCATATATTTTAACCCCTAACTAAGGTGATAAAATTACCATGACTTATTTATCTCTATGTGTCTGACTGTTTTGTCATAATATTATTTCACTTATTCATTATTTAAGAAGCTGCTTTAATAATATTTAAAACTGGCATCACAGTGATCCTAAAGAGGTTAGGAGAGTTTTGTCAACTGTTTCCAAAAAACCCACCTTACTTCTACAGACTGATTCCCATTTAACATTTGTAATAACGTAATAAATACAGACTGTGGCCTAAACGTAGATGGGTATACAAATACACATATACATACATATATATGCACATATATATACACGCATATGTGTGTATACTCAGAAGGCCGTTTAGATACATGATTCAGATATGCATACATACATTCATACACACATATATATAAATCTATCTTTCTATTATCTGTATATAGCTATATATAAATGAAATTACTTTCTGACCTTAAAACTATCACAGATTAACCTGTCAAGTTTACAGATAACCAGATACCAGGAAGAGAAATACAGGAATAAACCCTACTCTCTCTCTCGGGGATCCATATATATCACCTCTCTAGAGAATAAAGATGGAAAACTCTAGAAAATAATTCCTGCTTTTGTAACATCTAACATAACAAAGTATAAGTTCCTACAGCAGCATTTAGAACTACTGTAGTGCATACACTCTAATTTATCTGTATACAAACTAGATATCTTCAAACTTTTTGAATCTTTTTTCCATTGTAATCTTATTTTTTCATACCGGTGTAGCCATAGAAAAGAAACCTCACCTAAATTTAAAAAAATTGCTCAGGATTTGAGATGCTTGCTTTTTACTGTCATTTAGTGCATTAAAAAAAAAAAATTGTGAAATTTCTGTTTTTAGAAAGAAAAGCATAGCTAATTTCAGCCGGATCTATTTTACTCAAACAACAGAGAATTAACATAAAGAAAAGACTGATATGAATGCAGTGTTTCAAAAGATTATATGGTCTCCCTTCTCTTGAGTTAAATTTCCTGTTGAAAGAAACCATATTTAAAGTCTACTTTCAAATCTCTTTTCCACAGAGAAAATCTACTGGATCTTACTTCTGATTCATGCAGTGTGAATGCTTTATTTAAATAACCCCTTGCAATTTCTCTAAGATCTTGTGAAAAATCTTGTGTTGATATATTTACTCCTCCACAGAGCCCTGTTCCCTGAAGTGATGTCATTTGCTAGACGTTTCCTCCAAACCACTAATACAGTAGCGTGCAAATGAGCAAAGAGGAAATGGAAGAGTGAAATTGCAGAGAAGAAAAAGAGAGAGAAATCTGAAGAGGACCGAGTGATAATTTTTTTTTAATTTCACATCTTCATTACAGAGGAATGACCTCCTTAGCCAGAAAAATTCAAAAGAGTAAACTGCTGCAATGTCAATTTAGAAATCATCTGCACAACCAATTATTATTCAAGCTGTAGTACTATACCTATAATGTAACACAGGCATTTCATCTCCAGATGCCATTGCACTACCAGAGATGTGCGTTACACACAACTGAGCCTTGCAAATCATAGCTTTACCTGGTGAATTGCCTCCTATATAATAATTAAAATAGAAAATTATTTAAGGTCATAAAGGAGGAATGAAGGAGTTGAATTGATGTTGGGACAACTTTTAAAATCCATCTCTAACTGCTCTCACTCTGAAAAGGTAGACTTTCAACAGCACACTGAGGTTTGAAAACACATAGGAAACACCCTGAATAGCCCAAGAATTTAAAGGTTCAACTTTTCTTTTGTAATATTCAGTGTGCTCCATCCCTGACAGCCAAAAATACCTCAGCTATAAACATGGATCGCTAAAATCAGCAGGACGCAAGCATGTCCAAAAGTGCTGTAAATGTACATTACTTCTAGATCTCAGCTTCCTTTAAAATGGTAAGATGGTCTGATTCTCTCATTAGCTTATCAGAGAAATAGGAAAAGAAATGACATTTGTGTATAGAAATGGTCATTTTCAATGTTTGGAGGAGCTGAGTTCTGATTTAAGTTGAAATACAGATCCTCTTCCAACCTCACCAACGTTACCAAAGCTTCAAGAGTCCCACACTGTATGCGCTATGGTTGTGCTCATAAAAATTATTCATACCTGCATAAGTATTTCATATACTGAAAGCACTTTACAAACACTTACTGAGTAAGAATCATAGACAGAGCCTTGTAAGGCTTATCATTCTCATTTTAAAGCAGTAGAGGTGAAATGACTTGCTCAAGGCCATGACATAATTTGGTGGGCAGAACTGGGATTAGAGCACAGACTTTCATGCCTCACACCTCATTACTGCACATCGCTCTGTCTCTCAGGTTGAGAAACTGGAAAGGATTTGGTAAGAGATTTCCCCTTTATTTCTTCATGTTGCTGTGTCTTAGATGAGGTGTCAAAATGAAAGGTGGTCCACACTGTGTGAGCATTATTGATACCAATTCACTCTTCAGCAGAGCTGGAACCCAGCTCCAAATTTGTCCCTTCTGGGGACTGTCTTCCCTGTTTCAGAGACAGCTGTACTCGTACTGGTGTTACTCTGCAAGCAGTTGAAGAAAATCCTTGGGATTTTATGAATGAGAAATACTATGCAACTGTAAAAATAATATCCATTTTTTATGATGTTCCCTGTTCATTTGGGACTCTTTGATATTACTAGTATTGTTATGATTATTATTATTAGTGTTTCTCTGAACATCCCCCTCTGTTGCAAATCCTGTTCTCTGTCAAATAAATTGCTTGTTAAATGGACCTATCCGTCGAGAAAGACAAAATAGAAGTAAATTTGTCCTGCTACTGTCATTAATATGCTATTAAAAGATCTATTTGAAAGAATGTTGCCTATTTGCTGTAAATCCCCACAAAGAAACAAAAAATGTTTGCAGAATCTCAAGGCATGCATGCACCTGTGCTGTTAATTCCCAACATGTCAAATTGCTCAGTAATAAAGTGTTTCTGTAATGTATTTTTTTTTTTTTTTTAGGAAAAAAAAGGTGATCTCAAACAAATGCATTTTCATTATGTCTGAATTTCATTTAATGTGTTTTTACAATACATGTTTGTGGTGCATCATTCCAGAAAGAAAGGAAGAAAGCTCCATCTGAAATCACATTTGATTATAAGAGTGCACCCTCATACATATCTAATAAACAAATAAACATATCAGTTTGATCTGTTATGCAGATAACACTGATATGTAAAATATGTTCAGGAACTAAAAATGCATTTTCTTCGTAGAAGTTTTCCTTGTAGAATGTGCAGTGAATTTATGTGAACTGTATACAGCACTGAGACTCTTTTATGTAGCCTGTTTCCCTGGCTGATAGCTAAAAGAGGTTAGGCTGAATCTCAGTGGATCAATTAACAGAGGGACCTGTCCTTCAACAGAAGAAGATCTATTTCAGGATTTGCATATCACTGAAAAAAATTACAAAGCTGAGATAAATACAAGCCCGATAATAACTCACTGCAGGCTTGGCTTCATTCCTAGATTTCCTTGGCTGTTTGTCCTAATAAAGTGTCTCCATGGCACTTAGGGCAGGAAGGTTATTAGTAGCTGTCAATCAAAAGAAGGAGTATGCATCGGCAGGAGGAGGAAGAGAAGAGAGGTGACATTCATCCTCTTTTCTCACTTATATTGGGTATAAAAGTCATTCAGAGCAAGCAGTTAAAAAGGGACAGGTTCCTCTTCATCCCCCATGGAAAAGAAGAAGGAAAAAAAAAAACAACACCTGCCGTGGTTACCAACAATTTAATAATAAAATGGAATACATCAATCATTTTGCTATACCTTATTAATGCTGGGATGTTTATTAACACCAAGGAATATGAAGGACATATATAAAAAGAGCAGGATAAAGGCTCCTGACAAAACATCTTTGGTTGATATTTTGGTAAGAACAAATGATAACTTTAAACGGCTCCAACTTGAGATAAAACTTTAGAGCCATATAGAGAATAGATGCATTTCACCTGTAAGTCAATGTGGTTCTGGCAGTGAACACCTTTAAAAAGCTATGAACAACATAGAATATGCATTTCTTAACTCATTTTAATCAGATACAGTGATTTTAACTTTACCAAGTTGATACTTGGAACTGATCTATACACCAATTAATTAATACTTTAAAGGTCTTTAATTTACTGTACCACTTTCTTAATTAAAGTATATCTGCTGCTAGAGCACATCATCTCTATATATGCATATTTTCATAAGAAACAGAGTCCATAGAGTGCTAATTGATATCCTGGTCTCCAGACAATACTTTACTAAATGAAATGACAATTATAACCAATTAAAATTCACTTTACATACCACTTCACCTATTTTGTATGTATTATGCATGAAGACAGAGAGTACATTGCCTCGCTGCTCAGGATTTTTGTGCGTCTGTGCAACTGATGGACAGCTCCGAGGTATTTCTTTTAGCAGCATTTTACCAAGGGTCAACTTCTGGGCTCGTCTAAAACCTATACTTTGCTGTAACATAGATACATCGGTTAATAAAAGCTATTAATTGCTTTGTGAGGATTTTATTATTATTATTATTTCCTTTGACAATTGAGCGTCAAGTTTGCTGTTACACCTTCATCTTGCTCTGACAAAAAAAAAAAAAAAAAAAGGTTTTAAAATAGCGCAGTGCCTAATTAAAAAAAGCTAAACTTCTCTCAGACACACTGTATGCAGCTTATAAATGGCACAGTGCTGCACACCTCCTGAGCAGAGTGTGGGAGTAACACAGGAGTGAAGTCAGTGGGAGAAGAGAACTTCTGGAGCAGGCACCTCAGGCTCAGGGGTGCTCAGCTAAAAACACGCGCTACACATTTCTTGTGAGAAGGGGAGCTGCTCCCCCTTCTCCACCTTCAGGCTATGGTTTTGCAAGCCCTCACTGCAGAGCAGGGGCTGTCCTAGCTGGAGCTGTTGCCCTCTGGTCTGACCTCCTGCCCATAGAGGGTATTAGGTATTGCTTCTCTGTGGTGGGACCTGCCCTTGGGCGTGCACCTTCTGCAGCAGGGTTAGGTCCTGGTAGTACCATGGTTTAACCTACTGCACAGGGAGGTGCAAGTAGGGCAAGTCCACTACACTGTGGGGAAGTTGGCTCTGCAGTAGGACAGTAGTGTTCCTTGCTCTGGGTCTGCCATCATGAAGCCTTGGCACTTCTGGAAGCATAAGTGGATTTACCCTTTGGGGCTTACATAGCGAAAACCAAATTAAAATAGATTAATTAATCAAACCATGAAATTGCTATCAAAAAAAAAAGAAAGGATTTACATTAAAAAGTTTTTTAAAAAATGTGTTTTCAGGTTTCTTACTTCTCATTCCTCTCACTTCATTTCTTCTGTTGGAAAGGTACACACAGGAAGACATTGATTCTTGGTGCGATAAGGGAAAAAAAAATGAAGAGACAGTCTCTAAAAAAAAATTTAATGATAAACAGAATAACTGGACTTTTCTTGAGGTTTTTTTTTTTTTTTTTTTTTCCAAAAAACATCTCTCTTCAATCTCTCCAGACCAGTCTTGTAAGTCCATAGAGACTTTCCAGGTTGACTTGCATTATCATCTCTTCATTCAGCTGGCTATGAGGAAACTGAAATTTTCATTCAGGATATGTCACCAAGTAAAAAACCTTTAGCCTATCTTGTAAAGTCTTCCATATTCACTCAATGAATTATTCTGAATACTGGATGACTTAAAAACAGCAGTCAGATCATCTCCTTATATCATAAGCAGTGGAGAAGGCTTAAGGAATGAATACAGTCATTCCCACACATTCTTTTGAAGATGTATATGGTTGCTAGCCACAGGGATGAGATTTTTTTTCCAAGGCAGAAGCCATGAAGCCTGTTAAGCATGTTGACTATTCATGTAAAGAAGCTTCTATCCTGTGACTACCAGTTTCAACCACAGACAACACTAACATGGATCCGAAAGATATATACTTGGGTAAGTCCCTCAGGATCAAGGGGGACATTACATACCCTTCTCCATCTTTCTCAGCACTCTTCATCAAATCCACTTCACTTCCCACGGAACTGCCAAAACACTATATCAGTTTGTCCCTTGGAAAACACTTCCAGACTCAAGACAAGTGCAGAAGCAATGATGCAGGTTCTGCTGAGATACTGCTCTTTGACAGCTGGGGCAAATACATGAATGGAAAATGATCCTTCTGGATACAAATTTTGAGAGAAAAGCTTGAATCCAAATGTCAGCATATCAATCTTGCACCAAGTTATTTTTCCTGATCTCGTACATTTGTCTTTGACATGGCAATAACCACATGTCTCAAGTTAGCTTCATATTAGCAACAGATTATGTACTAGGAAGGGTAAAGTCAGCAAAAGTACAAAATATGGATATAAGTACTTTTCATAAGAACAGTTTTGTGGCATTAGGACAAATACAAATGTGTATATCATAGATGACATTTAAGAGTTCAGACACATTGTCTTGGTACTGAACATTTGATGAATTCCCTGTCAGCATTTGTTTTCATTCTCGTGACATTAAAATCAAGTTGCAAGCAATAAGTAACTGCTTCTCATTTGTACCAATTTATAACACTGTTAAGTTACAGTTGTACGCAATGGGGAGGAGTGAGTGCAGCTGCTGCTGTTTTTGCTTTGATTTAGTATTTTATAAAATGCAATCAGAGTTTTTTAAATGAACAAACGATTAGTGATCTTACTGGAAATTAAAATAAAGTTCATTGGTGTTGTATGAAGTAGACTGGTGTCCCTCCATTATGTTATGCCAGCTGTGGAGGTAACCAATTGACTGCAGGAATAGCAAGATCAAATCTCAGTTTATTTTTTCCACTGTTAGGGCCAGTTTAGATACATTATTAGTAAATAAAGTTTTTCATGTGCTTAGAATCAAACCTAAAATAAGGCTCTAAAAAGACTTGGATTATGGATCTTCAGAGTTCCAGATATGTTATTCAGTACGGACTGCTGAAACATGTGAAGGGTGCATTTAATTCACTGCATTGCTAGTATGATTTTATGAAAACTGAAAGTGCCTTTGATTTTCTCATTCTAAGTAGAAAGAAGCTATTCATGTAAAATATATGAATTGTTAAGGGATAGTCAAACTACAAGCAATCTTGGCAAACTTTTTCTCATCTATTTAAACACAGTTTAAGTGAGAAACAATTTTTTAAAGTCTCTTTAAAGTGATTCACTTGAAGACAGGAATCCTTCATTTACAGAAAGGAGGAGGGGAAGACAGAAGTGACAGCCAACAGCTCAGGTTCTCTTTTTAACAGTGGCAAAAATGTGAATAACATTAATGTGGCAGAACTATTTTCAACTATACACTCAGATATTTTCTTTGGGAGCATCTCTTACTATGTTTTGCTACAAAATAATGGACATTTTATCATTGTTCTGTTAATATTGAAAGTAATCCTGAGATAGATAGATTGAAACAGTAAAGAAAGAATGAAGTTTGTGTCTCCTCATGGAAATAATTTAGATTTTGATTTCTGAATTTCAAGAGTCTCTATATTTTTTCTTTTTTTTTTTCAGATTAAATACACTAACCATTTATCAGATGCAAAAATAATTATTCTATAACTTTATTCTAGAGTTATCAAATATTTTACAGTAATTTTACAAAGACTGATTTTTCATTAAGTGCCGTTTTTTGTTGGTTTCTTTTTTTTCATTTACAGAACTTGTTTTGTGCAGTAAATGAAGTGCCAACACAGACAAATGTAACCAACATTAAGCTAGCCAATAGGATTCAACAAACTGCTCAGGTCATTAATATAATTTGTTTTGGCACTGTTACATTTCCTAGTGCTACTCTGAGTAGTTTGCTGGGCACATCAATTTGTTTTCAGCTATTGTGAAATTGGATATCCTGGCTTTCATCCAAAGCACCCTCTCAATTTGCATATCTTTGTTATCATTTCAGGTTCTCAGAACATACTGTGGACTATCACACCATCTGCACCAAGATCCTCACATCCAAACACAAATTAAAAATGAAACTGTAAAATTTGCAAGGAAACAATACAGACCTTTTATCTCATTCTCCCTCTGTTCATTTTCAAAAGAGAAACTTGCTTGTAGCCAAGCATAGCAAAAAAGGCTTTTATTAATTGGACTGGCATCAAGCATGCATACATAAAATTGTTTATTTTTTCCCTATAAAGGGGTTGCCTGACATAAAAGGGTCTTTGAAGATGACATTCAGATTTTGACATTTGCATGATATTGTATAAATATCAGAGGTAGGAGACTTTTTGACAAACCAGATGGGTCAAAAAAAAGCACTTCCAGAGATAGATATTAGTCTTTTACTTAAAGGATATTAACTTCTCCTCAAAGCTGTGAATTATTAGGCAGCAAAAACAAACATATTTTTCTCAAACCATGGCTTATTTAATTCTTTTCAATCCAAGTAAGCTGGGCTTGGGGAAAATATAAAATAATGTCATTACTTTTCAGGGGGGTTTTGTAATTCAATTAAGATCACAGAATATAATTGAATCTTGTCTTTTGAGTGCCACAGAGATTAAATCTTATTGCTGAATTTACTGCTTCTTGATGGAGCTAATCTCGATTTTAAGCATGGACTCTGAATGTTGTTTGAAATACAAAAAGGCATTTTAGGCCTTAATTCATCAGTGTTGGAATTATGCAGTGAGAGATTCTTCCTTCTAGCTTAATTCCTGGGTGCACTTTGATAGGAACCAACAGATTCATTTTTTATCTGGGGTGGGAGAGGAGAAGGGGGAAGTAAAAAAATCTGCAAATCTCTAACAATGGCAAAGGCTCTTAGCAGAGAGGTTTGCTGACTGTGTACTTCAGCAAAGATTTCAAATGAGGGAAGAGGGAACTTCCTCCTTTTGATCATGGGAAAGAATAGCACAAATCTGATTCTATATTTTGACCCTTCTTTATCAACAGAGAATCAGCTGCCATCAGCAAGTAGTGCACAGGAACTACTTGCTTTTACTGAGCAGGTTGGGAGAATTGACCTGAGCACCTTTTCTGAGCTTGCTGCTTTTGATATGTTGCCATGCTGCTCAAAAAACCTCACTCTGCACTGTGAGCCTATAGTGAAAGAAAAAGAATGGAAAAAAAAGAGAGAGGAAGGCAGGAAGCATGAGGAACAGAGAAAGGGGGAGGAAGGGAAGAAAGAAGGAGCAACTTTAAACTCAACTTCCACTTGATGTCATCAGAAGGTCATTGTGCCTATAAATATGTATATATTTATGCATGGCATATGACTGGTAATGGAAAAAGAAAAAAAAAAAGATCAAGAAAAGCTCATTTTTTTTTCATAGTTGCAACACCTGCATTGCTTTAACACTTTTTCTGCAATGAATGAGTTACCTTCCTTGATGTGGTTCACTTGACACAAGATAGGTACACACATCCCCAGTGAGGCTGTGAATGCTCCTTCCCTCAAAGCACTCAAGGCCAAGATGGATGGGGCTTTGAGCAATCTGGTCTAGTGGGAGGTGTCCCTGCCTATAGCAAGGGGTTGGAATTAGGTGATCTTAAATGTTCCTTCCAACCCAAACCATTCTATGATTCTATGATTCTATGAAAGCGGGTTCTTTAGAAGCCTAGAGAAGTTCAGTCAAACTGTGTTTCCGATCAAGGTATAATATTTTAAACATTCTCATGTAACTTGGAGGAACACTTAGACCTAGCCTCAATAAGATGATACTCATCATCAGTATGTCAATGGAAGATCTACAGCACAAAATCAAGGCAAGACTTAAACCCGAGTGTCTGAATGAATCATGAGACTAAGCACTGTACAACCATTCCCTGAGAGCAGAAAGTTCATTGCCACTCAATACATCTGAAGCAGTCTATAATACTGGCTTATCCTAATGAAAACATGAGACTGGTTGGCGTCAACTCGTGTTATTTGTCTTTTAAGTACCAGTTGCACGAGTTAAAACAGCCTGGGATTAATCGAAACACTGCATAATACTGTTTCAATACACTTTTAGGTGTTTCATTCCTGATTAGAATTCCTTATTGGTGCTCCCTGATTTCACTTCCTCACCTCCTTCTCTGAAAATACACTTGGTCTTTGATTGTGCCCTGCTACTTTAAATAAACAGATCTCCATTAGTAGGAGGTCAAACCACACATGCTGGACAAATGCCAATTCAGGAAATTACATTCTGCCTACCTAAATAACACTTACAGATTCAACTTAGGAAAAGAGAAAGTGAGAGAGAGAGAGAGAGAGAAAGAGGGGGAGAAGAAAATATGTTCTTCAATTTTGGTTCTGAACTCTGAAGTAGAATTAACAAGCCACGAGTGAGCTAACTGGCTCACAAGTTGAATCCCAGTTATCAATACTTACAACAAACTGTGTCTGAATTGTTTTCAGACCAAGAATTGCAGTGAATAATTTAGAACAGTGAATATACAATACTCAAACATAAAAGAGAAAGGCTTTCCAAAATGTTTTGTGCTACAAGGTATTCTCTCAGGACTAAGCCCTAGACTTTCTAACCCCTTCAGCTTAGGAAATGCTAAAAGAAAACACAATATTTATTCCATTTACTTTATATGGAGAACTTAATAGAACAACATCAAATATAGTATTGAAGTCTGAGATTAAAATGCAGCAAATATCATAGATGTGGTATATATATGCACATATATTCAAATTGAAAAATACTTTCCCTTATGTGTATTTTTTTCTGTCTGTTTCTGAAGATATCTGTAGCTCTTCCATTATATGTTGTGGAAAGTTTGTCTTACACTTACTTATTAGAACACCTTTTTCTGTGTGTGGAGAAATCTGCTCAGATTTGTACCAGCTGAAAGTTACTAACAATCATTTTTTCCTGAATAAGACCTGGTTACTAAAGCTTACTCCTGGGAAAAAAAACAAACAAACAAACAAAAAAAACCATTTAAATTATTAGCACAGTGATCTGATAGGAACAAAGACTGTCTGGAGAGGATAGAAGAAGCTTGGGGGTTTTGACCACCATTAAAATATTTTTTATTTTCCCTATAATATTCCTTCATCTAAGGGAAAGTGCAATGGGCTGGGAATCAGAGGATTATTAATTTTACAGTTCTTCCTACTGGTGCTAAAGATTAAGTAATTTTTAAGGTAATGGTTAAGTAATAATCTCTCATAAATTTTGATTTTGTGCTGCACTGGGAAATTTTGCATTATGAATAGTGCTTAGGTCTCTAGTCCAAATACCCAAAATCTGTGACAAATGGACTATCTTTCAGAAAATACTTGCAAATATAAATATTTAGATCTTTCGCCTACAAAATCGAGTCATTCATTATTTCAGGAGCTTCATCAATCTCTATAATGTTTAGATATACAACATAAAAATCTATTACTATTGTAGATAGTATTGTTGATAACTCATGCATCCAGAGGCTTGAACGCATTCTAAACCTTCTTGAAAATCAATCCATACACACTATTTTTTTCTTGAAAAAAGAAGAAAAAAAAAAGAAACAGACCCCCCCAAAAAAACTAACAAACAAACAAACAAAAAAACAACACAAAAAATCCAGCAATCCTGCAGTATAATTCCTTATGTCCATATATTTTTCAAAACGTTTTCTTATAGACAATTCTGATGGCAGAATTCAATTAATGGTTGTAAATTTTTTTCAGGCAAAGTATTTCCTCCAAGTCTTGCATGTTAAGAACCTTGAGTATTATAACCAATTTTAGCTGCTTGTAATAATGAGGGACTGGTCTATAAGTCTGTAAAGTGGCATACACACCTATGGTGCTATATAAGTACATAAATAATAATTGTAATTAATGTGTCTCAACTTCCTGATCTGGAAAGGATTAATTAGTTGAGGAGGATTAATTAGATATTGTTAGCACAGTACTTTGAAGAAGTAAAGTGCTATATATATAAGTGCTAAGTAGTACTGCATCGTGATTTTCATGTTCTTTGTGCTATACTTAGTAGCTTACAAGTTCTAAAATTTCTTTTGCTGGAATATTTCTGAAACTGAATGCCTCTGTCCTGTGAGTCCACATAGTTATGTTTGCATACAGTTTCACATTAAAGCCTTGTGTAAACAGACCTGCTTTCAGTTTCTAATTGTTGAAACCACCAGGGTCACATTGGCAACAAAATAATTTATAAGCTTCATGGTTGCAGACATCTGGTGTATAGTTTTATACAAATAAATACTACTTTGATGGAACTTGAACTTATACAAACTAAACAAAATGGTGCTAAAGAGAATTCCCACTGGGAGGAAAAAATAGGCTCGAGTTGCAGGAGCTTTCAGAGACTTCCAGGTGTTGTTCCAGTAAGTACTAGATCCCAATTTCCAGACACCTGAATAAAATGCCCATTTTATTTTACTTACAGCAAAATATATGACAATAATACAGTTAATATAGAAGTGAAGAGACACTTGAGGCACTAGAAGTAAAACTGAAAAGTTTGGATAAAGGTTCTGAAAAAATATGAATTAAATTTTGCAGCATGCTGTGAAACCTTGTGTGTCATTTTAGTCCTGCATTACAAGTGTAGGATAAAGGACAGAGGGACACTTTGTGACTTAGTATTTACTTAAGTTTAACCAAAGCCACTGAATCAGATATTCAACTGTAAGACATGAACTACTGAATGCTTCAGCTGCACATTGCAAAGCAACACAGAAAGTGTTCTCCTAAAGGATGTATCAGAGCAAGAAAGGATAGAAACTGTTTCCACCAACTCATATCTCTACAATCTAAATCTGGAAATTCACATTTCCCTTGTCCTTCTACTTTTGTTGTTCTGGAAAGACAAGCTGTGTAAGAGTTGCTGAATGATTCACTAAATCAGTAGGAAACAATGGCGTCAAACTAATTGTAACAGATGAAAGGGTTTCCTTTGTACCACTGAAATAGTGGAGAATATAGTAGAACTCTATGCATGGTGTGTATATCACATCAGTGAATGCTGAAGGTAAGACTAGTGGAAAATATCATTTTATGGTAACCTAGAAATGCTGTGTAACAATTAATGAATATCTTGAATCAAGGCTACTAACACCCTGCATTACAGCCTGAATAAAAAATTTCCAAGCACAGACATTATGAGGGGTCTGGTCTCAAACAACTATCAAGCCCTTTGTGACCAGTAGTGTCACGCCTCCAGAGTGCAATCCATCCTGTGTTAAAAATGTAGGTGGAGTTGATTCTTCAAATTACTGACCTCTCTCCACAGACTGGAAAAGTCTAGGATAAATAGACAGAGCAGATATTTGTATTTCACACAGATGAAGTTGTGCAGGTGAGTCTTACATGGATGTAACAGCACCCAGTATCAGTGGCATCCCTCTAGATTTTCTTTTGAGGAAGTGCAGTTAACCAAGTAGTCTCAAAATTTTCCATCACTTACCCAAATATGTTGCTGATATTTGGCATAGACTTTGTAGCAATTACTAATTATCCTTGCTGGAGAAAGAATCATTTAGTTCTTTACAGTTTGAGTAATAAGGTTTGCTTGGTCTTCCTACATGGCCATCACTTTGGCTGCAGCTATAGTACTTCATTAATAGATTGCCTTTCCTAAGCTATGATTATACTCTTGAAATATTTCTGCCAGTGCCTGCGGCCATCAGCATAAAATGGAGCAATAGAGCAATATATGAACAATGTAAATTCTGCCTAAATACATAAAATGTGAATCTAGAACAAGCAGCTGCTAACAAGTGTACATTCTTTAACTGATTTCTTAATTTATTGCTGTAAATGCATCCCTTAAAGACTGAAAAAGACTCATGTAAAGGAAGAAAGAGTCACTAAGTTCAGTGCTGTACTGGAAAGGCAGTTTAAACTGAAAAAAAAAAAAAAATGGCGCCAAAAAAAAAAAAAAAATCCTTATTCCCTGTTATCCGTGCAACATAAACACCAATACTTGTGATTTGCTTAATAGGAATTAGGTTACTTTTTTTTTCTTTAAGAGAAAGGGAATAGGGAATTGGATTCTCTGATGTCTGATAAGGTGAGCCTGATCAAAGTATTTTTTGGTAGGTGAGATAGTCACAGTAACTGTCTGTCATTTTCTTTCTGTGTTCATTAAGAACCGGGCTTAAATTCCACCTAATCTGATGTGAAAGGCAATATTTTTACACCCCCTTCTACTAGCTCAATGTAAGTCACTAGGTTTTATCATATAATGGAAAGTTTGAGGAAACTTGATGAGTGTTCATATTATAACATCTAAAGGGTGTGTTTGTCAGTGCTCACCACAAATTTACTTTTGACTTTTTTCCTGCATTTCTCTCTCCATCACATGAGCAACAGCCTTCTAAGTGCTATAACTGTCAGTCTTGCTACTGAACTTTTGCTTACATTCTCAGCTACCTCCATGATGAAGGACAGGGATGCCAGATATCTCAAGAAATTCAGCCTGCACATCATAGAAAGAATCATAGAATGGTTTGGGTTGAAGGGACCTTTAAGTTCATGTAGTTCCAACCCCCCTGCTATAGGCAGGGATACAGATAAACTACATTAAAAAATAATAAATAATGAAGTATTAAATGCAATTGCTGATTTTAACCTTCCTTAACTGAGGAACATTCATTTAAATAATTAGCTTTTTACAAACATGATTTCATCACACCCATTTAAATAATTACCTTTTTACAAACATTATTTCGTCACATCTATTATCTACACAATTATTTCAGTGGCTTGCTTTTATTTTACTTTAGACATTTTCTGGACCTCTGTCAATAGCGTAGTATGAGAAATGATATCTCCACACTTAAATTAAGTAGCTTTTCTTTAGTCTCTTTCTGGAGCTTTTCAGCTTCCACTTCAATTTATTTGCTAATATTTTATATTTCTCCCAACTGCGCACACATGCATATCCTTCGTTCAGCTGTGTTGACATGCTCTTTGCTTTGAAACATCGGTAAGTTAATTAGGATGATGGAACCACTGTTTGAACTGGTCTCAGTATGACACACTCGTGTTTCAAAGAGTCATGAGAAAATTATCTTTGCTTTCACGCTATAATCATTGTGGCTTATTTCTAGTTTTCCTCATTGAAGGTGGTATTTGTTGGTGGCAATACAGCTTAGACTAACTTCTTGTCTGAGAGATTTTTAGGCATACATTGCTTATTCAAGCACTTGTAGTAAGAAGCACAGGACTCTAAGAGTCAGGAAAATGTTCACTGCCTACATGGGAATGCCAGTGCATCCATGGCACAGACCAGTTCACACAGGCACCTTCACTGATTGCTAGTACTTATAATAACAATAATTATCTAGCTGGTAAGACCATCATCCTCTTCTCTTCAAAGATTTGCATATCTTTTAAGTTTGCATGTGGGCTGCATTTAAAAATCAGTTATGAAATACGCAAATTCTCAGGACATTTTCTTCAGGATGTCTTGAAATGAATTGCAACTTTGAAAAATCCAACCTCAAACAAATGCATGGAAACAATAAAAGACAGCCTTTGTTGAAATGATGCTTGATATTTTTTGCCAACATATCCTTTTATAGAACAACTGCCCACTTGAAGACCAGGCCAGATTGAATACCTGTCTGAGAGTGCAGCCATTTCATCAGTACCAATTTGTAACAAAATGTTGCTTATGCAGTGAAGGACAAAAATACTTCTCATCTTTTATCAGATGCTATCCAGGCCTTTCCTACAAACAGTGGCCACCATACTCAAACCATGTTTTCAACATGATGTACAATCAGTTTTGAACACCTAATGAATATCAAACAGCTTTGAAAGACAGATAAGGTCTAACATTAACTAATGTCATGAAAATAGGCAGCTGATCAGGAAAAAAAAAAAAAAAAACTTTGTAAATACTCTCACTAAAGAACAGATTTAACCATAAGCTCAATCTTTATGAAAATGAAGGATTCTGAGTAGGAGAAGGCTATTGCTAATGTTTTCTGTGTAAATAATTTTTTTTCTAGAGAAGGCACAAGGCAAAAATCCCTGGGAAAACAAGCTTTATTTGTGCCACTGTGTATGGAACTGCTTTTCACTCCTTCCATTTAAGCAACCAATCACTGATGCAACAGGCTAGTGTATTCTGGGGAAGGCAATAGCTATTTCTCCTGCTTAAGAGGTAAAGATAAGAAAGCAGAGAGATGATGTTACACAGATTGCTCTAAAAGTAATGTCTCCTATTTATTTCCATGGAAACTACAACAGATACAAAAAGCACAATAACACTGTTTGATGGAGCAAATTCTCAGCTACAAAACACTATTTATCAACATAGTCACCACTATTAGCTATGCATTTTCACCAGCGATGAACAAGAGCCTGCATGCCACACTGGTAACAATCTGCACCTGTGGAAGTGATCCAGTGTTTCACAGTTGCTATGACAGAGTAATCACTTGGAAAATGTTGCCCATGCAATCCATCTTTCATCAGCACAAACATATGGAAGTCTGAAGATAACAAATCAGGACTTTGGATGTGGTAGGGCAGTTCAGTCAAGACTGGCAATGTGCTCCATGGTCTTCAGAGTATGGGGCCTTGCACTATCATGGCGCAAAAGAAAGGTTGCCTTCTTCTCATTGGCCTGACTCTAGAATTTTGGTCTTTCAGCTTAGTCAGAGTTGATTGTTTGCCCAGCTTCCAGCAAATCCAGAAGGATCACCCCTTTCCTATCCCAAAAGACAGTGCACATCACTTGGCCCTGAAGGCTGAATCT
Source organism: Gallus gallus (assembly GCF_016699485.2). NCBI lineage: Eukaryota > Metazoa > Chordata > Aves > Galliformes > Phasianidae > Gallus > Gallus gallus. The sequence goes on along the minus strand of NC_052532.1, from coordinate 134,447,792 downwards.
TCAACGTTTTCTTCAGTGGGGTAATTCAGGTGTCGCCACTCCAGGGACTGCTGTTTTGCTCTGGCTTGTAGTGGTGACACCATGTTTCATCATTGGTAATGAGGTGATCCAGGAAACTGTCACCTACAGCCTCATATTGGTTCAATAGGTCCTGACAAACTCATATATGGTGTTCCTTCTGTTCCTTTTTGAGAATCTCTGGGACACACCTGGTGAAAACTTTGCAATACTCCATTGCCATCATGGCTCTATATACAGTTCCCTGGTCTTAAACTGATTTGTGAGGATGAGCTTATTGAGACACTTCATTTTGTGGTGTGACAGCTGTGCATGGTTTGTCTTTCATGTTGCTGTCACCACTGCCGAAATGCACCACCCATCACCCCACTATACCCACATCCACTGTTTCAAGCAAGCATCAATAGGTGTAATTTTTTCCACGTGGAGGAATTCAGTGATATATCTTTGCTTCACACACACGTCCATGTCAGACATCATTCTGTCATACTGCCTCTCTGCAGCCAACTGTCATGTGGCAACAACATGTAATGGGATATTGGTGGGAAGGTTCAACCTCTACTGTCATATCACCAACATCCACTTCTGATATTGTGGGCCAAAACAATAAAATGGGAGGCATTACTTTTGGAGCAGCCTTCATATTTAATAAGGACACACACACCAATAAAAGATCCTGAACACTGCATTATGCCTAAGATTATCACCAAGTACTGGGGAAGACCATTCCACTTACAGTGCTGAAAAAGCATAATTACTACAGTTCACCTGCCATAGACATCATTTTCCCCTTCCTTACCCAGTCATCAATGCAACTACAACCAGCCTGAGGAGAGGTTTTTGTTACTACACTAAGAAAGTGAAGAATTTGGAGTTTATTCACTGGTATCCAAAAAGCAAAAGGAGGAAACACTAATTACGTGCCTGGAGGTCCACAAATATATGTAAAATCTACCTTCATGACAATGGGACAGTTGAACTTACTACATATGTGGTAGTGGTTGAACAAGGCTATGGCATCATTGAAGAACAGGTCACAGTTATATGAGTCCTTAAGGAAAGGCTCCCCTGCTTTAAACCCAGGTACTAAAATGTAGGCTTTAGTCTGAACTAATCGTATCTGCTTCCCCTATCACCAATGCAAAGTGACATAATTCTAAAAGTTAACTCAATCTCATCATCTTAGGATGGGATAAATCATACTATCAAAGATGTTTCCATCTCTTTTCACAGAGTGGAATAAATGTAGCAGATTGGCTTAGTCTAGCAACTAAACCTTTTTGTTTGTTTGTTTGTTTGTTTTTAATTATTATTGGATGTTCAGTATATCTAATTAAATGAGCAATATTTTTTTGTTTTTCCCAGCAGTTCCACATGCAAAGCAAGTCTGCATTAAGCATCCCAGTCCCTAGAAAGGAGAATGAGTGAAGTAGCTTTATTTAGAGATAACCTCTGCTTGTGACATAGCAGAAGAGTAGTCTGAATTTCCCAGTCTGAAATTCCCAGCAAGGTACAAAGAAGATGCAGAAATAGAGTTACTCTGTCTTTTCAGTGCAAAAGTAGAAAACAATACCTCCCCTTTGCTAAGTTTGGAAGCCATTGTCATTTTTTGTCAGTTTTAATAACATAAGGTTTTACCAAACACAAATATTTTCCCCCCAAAATAATAAGGTCTCAAGAGATAACAAAAGAATATGCTGCTCCTTGTTTACTTTGCTATGTAGGTTCCAGAATGAGTACATGAATTTCAGCGGTTTCCTGTACAATAAAACACTTTGTGTGCCCGTATCCCCTTAAGATTTAGGACCCTATTTCAAATTGTTAAATTGCCTAGGAAGGTGATACCACATACAGAGACTTTAATTCTTTCTGTAATGAAGAAAGGGAACTAGTGTATTTAATTTTGGAATCATATTTTAGTAGGAGCAACAAGGTTTCTATTGACCAAGTAGATTCTTGTCATATCTAATTTACTGATCCAGAGTTTTGTAAAAGCAAACATATATAAATGTATAAGCTTCATCTATAACTGGGAAGTATAGATAAAAATAATGTGACATTGAAATTTACACTTAAGAAGTAGTGCACTTCATTGCAATCAATTTTTCATTATGTTGTTGAGATCAATAGCTACAAATAAGATATAAAAAGTGTATTATTGATGTGGCACATGTCAGTATAAAATGTGCAATTTTCTGTAGCATTTCAGTGGAGGAAAATTGTATTATACAATTTCCAACATTATACATATTGGTCTGTAGAGAATGCTTATTAAAATCAATGTACAGTAAGCTACACTCAGGGATATTTTACAGAATAGGGAAAGGTCAGAGCAGTTATGAAGGCAAAAAAACAACAACACTTGGTGTGTAAGTATTGTTTTAAATGCCTCTTTGGTAAAGGGGTCGTCTAACTCAAGACTAGGAGAGGAACATATGGCTTCTTTTCTTTTTTTTTCTGTTCAGAGTACCAACCTAGACTAAGCCGCAGATGATTCAGGCTTGACTTAGGGGTAATGGTTCTGCCTGAAAGCAGTGATTCATATCAGATGGAGCATGATAAACTGCCATCTCTGAACACCAAGACACCTCGGTGAAACAGTACAGCAGAATATACCTCCACCAAACTGCAGCTCTGTTGGACTAAACTGTGGCCCTTGAAAATAGCCATAGGATACCTAGGGGAAGTGTGGGCTCTTCACAGTCAGGATATATGCTGTCCTGGAGCACTGCAGTTGAAATCTGAACCAAGGACCGCATATAGAACCAGTGTCTCTCTTTACAACAAACTTTGATCAAGCTAGTACAAAATATTGTCTTCCTGATTCAGTGTGTCTTTTCAGACTCTGATGTCTTCCCACCACAAGATAGATCCGCAACAAGATGGAATTGGCAGCATCAAATGAAAGATGAGATGTCTGAAATTATTACTTTTTCTTTTTCCTGGGGGAATTATAAAACAACTTGGAAAGAAAATGGTTTAATTTGGAAAACCAACTGGTGAACATTTTTAAGTAAGAAGAATATAGAAGAGGTGCTGGGAAATTTATAATAGTATTTGGAAGAAGAGCAGTAGAGATTGTGGAAGGTAAGGCAAAGAATGAATAATGAAATATATATTGAGAAGGAAGAAGTCAAATTCATATAAAACTATGATGAAACATTTCTACTCAGTGGATCAAACTACATCAATGAAAAACTGTGCAAAATGTATTTGGTACCAATGTATTTGGTAATTCTTTAAATTAAAATAATTCTTTTGAATTAAAATGTTTTGGAGAAGAAGTTGTGTTCAATTTTGTTATTTCTTTCCTCTCTTTCGCCCTTTATCCAACCTCTCAGACATATTTCAGACTACATAATATATATGCTGAGCAATTAAGGAACAGCTTTAGCATTCACTGAATCAACAAATTTAGTAGTAAATAAGTAGACTGCTCCTCTCTGGCAGTTCACCATGTCATAATCATAATTATGTTGACATAACTGATAAAATATTCAATGACAATATAAATGCTATTTTGTTTCTTTTCCTAACAGACTACATGTTAAAGACATTGGAAAGTGGGATGATACAAAAATAGAACATCTGAGAAGAAATAGAAATTCTATTGAAATGGATAGTTCCTTAGAACCTCATTCATTTTCCCAAAAAACTTTTTAAGAGAAGGTAAATTAAACACAAAAGCAAAAAATATGAGTGTGGAGCTGTTTATGGAGATGAAGATGCTTATGTTTATATGGTGGTTATCTGTAGGTAACTTCCTTTCAATTGTAGTGCCTCTTGGCCAATACTCTCTTAAAATTTCTCTCACCTTCAATTCACTGACAATATATGGGTAAAATTAACTCTTCAGAGGGTCAGAATGAACTGTTGTGCAGATGTCAAAATTAAGTAGTACGTGCTTTGTGAAACTTGGATTTCATGCTTTTTATAGAAACAAATCAGTCTCCTTGTGAAATTCTCAGGAAGAACAGTGAGGCGTTGGCACAGGTTGCCCAGGGATGTAATGGAGTCATAGTCCCTGGAGGTGTTCAAGAGCCATGTGGATGTGGCACTGAGGGATGTGGTTAGTGGGCATGATGGAGATGGGCTGATGGTTAGACTTGATGAGCTTTTTTTCCAACCTTAATGACTCTGTAGTTCCATGACTTTTTAACGGAGCCAATACATTCAGTGACAACATATGCCAATAACCATACTGAAAAGCATAACTCAGTTCAGTGTGGAGAGTAGTTTGGTCCCAGTTTAGGCTTAGAGAAAAAACTCTGTGGGAGTTGGCATACAATATGGGGCTCTACAACACCCATTATTAAAATTGTTACAAATGGTTTTAGAAACGTCTCTGTGTTGACCAATTTAGACAAACTGGATAAATATCTGTTAGAAATTACAGAACCATCATTATCATAACAGTGGTAAATAGCCTCATTTTAATGCACTTGAAATTGTTGCCTTGTACATTGATTGAGGAACTAACAAGAACATTTGAAACAAAGCACAGATCGACATCACAGTGATTTCCATTAAAAGTGAGATGATTTGTTAAGATGTGCTACTGTGAATGTTAAAAAGCAGCTCAGAACAATTGAACATAAACTTTATTATCGTGCAGTAGCTATACCTGCAAAAGCACTAGGATTTTTTAAATGTTCAGCCTACACACAGCATGAGAACTGAATGCTGAACTACCTCCTATTCTTCCAATTGTATCTGCTTTCAACGATCATTTACAGTTTCCTCCTTCTATCTACTGTTTTCATTTTCAAACTCCTTTCTATTTTCTTGTCTTCTAGTGTTTTTCTCCAAAGATTTTGGATTCTGTGTTCTTTTTTTCAGCATCCCTTGCTTATGACACTTGTACACAAAGTCTTTCCCTTTCTTTTCAATCCTTAGTCATTTCATGATTGTTCAAAGTGTTTATTCACAGCATAAGAACTCCAAACCTAGAAAAAACAGGGACATATTTAATGGTGGAGGTGGCATCATCATTGTTCCCACAGTTAAAAAGTGTAGATGAACACTGTAGGCCCACTGGAATCAGTGGGATCTTTGCCATAGCTTTCAGTGAGATAATCAGTTGGTACAATAATCAGTTTGACTTAAGTCAAGATCCTTGTAGTCCAGAACACAACTAATCATTTGTTGTCAGATGCTAATCTTTGTTCATCTGAATTTCCCAGCACAAACAAACCTCTAGGAGGAAAGTATGAGGTTAATCTCAAATTTCTCCTCTTACTCCTTTTGGGATAGTGTCTTAATGACCTCTGACACAAGTGATATGGGGAAAATGATTCAAGTAATAGTTAATGAGATAAGTGTTTCATTATTTAATTTAGGTAAGTCTAAGAAGTTGACTTTTACATTTAGCTAGACATCTTTACACCTTGTTTTTTCTTGTAAGATAATTAGATCTGAAGTTACTTGGACTTGATTCAGAGTGTTTCGAGAGATTTTCTGCTTTTTAAATTTAAGTTGCTAATTGAGAGACGATACCATCGATACTCAATATTTAAAACATAACATGACATGAAAATCCTGTACTCAAGTAATAGTTTCATTTTCTATTCTAGAAGGCTCCTCATACTTAAACGTTTCCAAGAACTTATACAAATCTTAGTACCGAGCATATCGGAAACCCAAAATGTTTGTTTTATTTAAGGCTATTTTACAACTCTTAGTTTTTAGAGATTTCAAAGTCTTCTCTGTTGAGATGAGACAAAAAAGAAGCAGAGGTACAGGACAGAAAACATCATGTATAAACTGGGCTGCATAAAAACTTTGCAATACTTGCTGAATCCCTTCCTTTCCTCAGAGTAAACATCTTTCATCACAGTTGTGATGAACCACTGCAGATGACACAAAATTACAATTTTCAGTACCTTATTTGTATTTATACAAAAATCTTTGACCAAACCCACTTCTCAGTGAATGTACATACATAGTTATGACTGTATTTATAATATATCACACAACACGAGCGATATGATTGCAAATTCTATTATACGTAGAATATCACATATGTTTTTCCTTAAGTCATTATTCACATGGTTTAGCAAATAGGAATTTCCTTTACAAAATGGATATGCCCTGGCAGTGGAACTAAATTTCTAAATCTACTTTTTTTCTAAATCTACTTTTTTACTTTCTGCCTGAATCAAAGGAAGGTGTTGTTTTTTCTCCTGAGTTACATAAAATAACTCGGACTAATACTAAAAAGATATATGCAAATGCAAGAAATAAAATCAAAGATGTTTACAATAATGTTAAGTTTCAGAAAAAAAAATGTATTTCATTGTGATTGATAAAGCAAAATTAGCACATATGGATCAGAACAATCGATAGATCACACACATTGTCTTTTAAAAAAAGACACACGTTAAAAACGTGTAAAATGTCACTGACTTATTTTCCTTTGCCACTTTGACATGATTAGCTATAATGCATTTTTAGATTGCCACTGAATGGCAGAAATTTGCTGACCCTTGGCATAAACGGAACAGCCATTACTCTGAGATGTAATGATCCAAACCATAACTGGTTTATTCTATGATTTCCAGTAGAGCAGACTCAGTGTATTTCATTCTTTCTAAACACTCTAAAACTGCACCTGTTTAATTAAGTTGTTATAGAACTGGGTGTCATTTCAGTGGTTGAAACTTTCCTCCACACAACATGGAGTCTGTTTCAGATACTCAGAGACCATGCAGGCCAGACTGACAATTGCTGGTTTGGACCTGATCTAAGGATGTTCCCACAGGGATCATGAATGAATTTACTGAAATAATTTTAAACCAGCATAAATCTAATGCTTTCTCATTCATGTGTAGGCAAAACAGATATATAAGTATAGACATATATTCCTTCCCCATTCCTTTCCTTTTCTCCTGTAAAGATGTCTGAGAAGCAGATATGCAGATGCATACACTGTTCAGGTTCTGATTTATGCTTTTGAAAGTTGTCCTGTTCATTTCTTCCCCAAAAAGCTTGCACTTCATTCTGATATTTACTGCACAGATGTAAAACAAGAGTAATGCCATTGAAGCAAGTGCATTTTAATAAAAGAGCATATTACTTCAAATCTTCAGGACTTCATCAAGTTGTGCCTGAAACTTCATGACAGGAACTGAGAGCATGGGTTTGATACTAATATTACTCATTCCTGATTATCCTAAGCTGATTCAACTCTCCAGCACAAGAGTAAGGCTGTATTAATTGCATGGATATTAATGGACTCTGGTTCTGGAGTATTGAAGTTCTCACTACACAGACAAATTAGTCTTTAGTATTTCTTTGGCAAAGATGGGAATTACAGGCTTTTTCATGACTGCAAGAAAATCCAGGGCATAGAATCTGCGTCATGATCTTAGCATGGGGAGATGCACGCAGATACATAGCAAGTATAAATCCACTCAGTTATTCTGGATGAAACATAACATCACTGACAAGACAAGCTAAGAATATCCACTTCACTCAGCAGAAAAAGGGACCTATGCAGAAGCTTTACACCTCAGTACCTGAGTTCTGTATTCATCAAAGATAGTCTCAGAATGATTCCAAAGTTCCATTTTAAATACTTGGGACCAAACACTGCTTTCATTTACACCGGTGTAAATGTGAGTACTTTGGTGCTGAACCACTTCAGAATCAGTGCTGGTAAGCAAGCATATCTCAGAATGGAGCCACTTCTCCCAGCATTTCAGAAGAGACTACTTTAAAATCTGCAGCTATAAACTAGTCTTAAGCCCACAGAAGGAAAAGCATAATCAACCCCTTATTGCCTATAATAATTTTCAAATGCATTCCTAGACTCTGTGTAGGGTCTCTCAATGCCAGTATAGCTTGTCAACAACGTTTGGGGCATATGTGACAACAAATGTTTAAGCAGGTCTTTCTATATAGCAGAGGCATTAAAAAACAGTACATCCTTGCAAAAATTCTCTCCTGTATTTTAAATCCAAGAATCTTAATCCTCTTTTCACAGCAGGGTAAATCAGAACAACTCAGCTGATGTCAAAGGGGTTACGCTAGGGTAAATCTTGTGTAATCTATCAAACAAATCAAACTCAGAGGGTCTAAGATCTTTCCGTGTATTCTGCACTATTATTTGATATGTCTATTTTGGAAAGAAAATGAAAATCCTTATAAACCCCAAGATGGAGTGCATTATCAATTTCAAAATGCATTTCCAAAAAGATATCTAACCATTTTCTTTGGAAAGTAATTAAAATATCTGGTGGAATATTTATGACTCAATTAAACATCTGAAATATTGAAAAGGCTCAGTAATTATATCTTTGGGTTAAACACTAAATATGGCTATGTCACAAAATACCTGCAGTCTTTATAGATTCCTGACAGGATTTGTTTTTCACTTTTGGTGAAAAAGCTATTCTTTGTAAAATATTCCCACACATGCCTAAGTTTATTTCTCAAAGCAATACCACAAAGGATATGACCTCTTTACTCCTAGTAACCTTTCATGGTGCTGAATTGACTTGGACATTGGTGCCAGTCAACACAGCTTGATTTGCTATGGTAAGAATAAGATTATATCTAACAGACTATGTCATTTCCAGGTTCAATAGGCACAGATTTAAAACTAGTCCTCTCTTTGACCCTCTGGATTCTCTTGAACTATTGCACCTTCTTTGACAGTGTTTGTGAATGAATGAATTCATGACGATTCAAGGTTATTTTAATGATAATGGCAATGCACTCACAAAGGAAAAAGGAAAAGGCTAGTAGTACTGGCACTAGTGCTTCTTCACCACAGCCGACTTCCTTTTTGACAGACTGACTGTGGAGTGAATTCCTGTTTATGGTCAAAGGCTGAAAGCTGTTGTGTGTCTGCAGCAGTGCTGCTGCTACTGATCTGTGAACATGACATGCCTGATAATATTGCATTGCCATGGCAACAACAAACATGGGGCAAAATTCTATTAGCTGGAGTGACTCAGTGAGTCAAACAGATAATGTGATGGGCCTGGCCAACTGCCCAACAAAGGCTTATGTGAAAGTTGTGATGAATTAACTTCGCCTTGTTATGTCTGTTTTTGTATAAATTCTCTTCTCGTTACTTATTAAGTCCTCATATTTCTGGTGGCTGCTCAATATACATTGCTGGGAAATATTTCTGTAATAATTAGCCAGTCTGATGTCTAATACATGGCTTATGCTGCTTTGTTTTAGGGGTGTTTTTTTTTTTTTTTCTTTCTTTCTTTTTCTTCACTTCTCTGCAGGTGATATATTTGGAAAGACAAGAGCATTGTTTCCGCAAAAAAGAGATCCCAGTCCCCTCCAAAACATTTGACAGTGTATGAGAGGTAGGTGTGGCTTGGCACAGTGTTGCATTTGCTTATATATTCATATGAGCTTCTCTTTTAAATAGATGTTCCAAAGAGCTGCTCTCTAATCAGTATGAGGGAGTAAAAAACCTACACCAGACATCATCTGGATCACACTTGCAGTATTTTAGATCACCTCAACTTCATTAAGTGTAAATTAAAAAAGGAGGGCAGATTATGTTCATTTTCATCACCATGTAAGTTAAAAATGGTATCACTGATTCCCTATCATTTTAGAGGAGGAAGTAATAACCAGCAGTTATCCAGGCATCTGTCCATGGACCTTCACCATCACTTCTATGCACAAATATCAGAAGGGTGTGAGTCAAGCCACAGGTGCCAGCAGACAAGAAGGAAGGTCTACCCAGGAAACAGGTCATGCATCCCTGGAAGAATTCCTTCTGCAGAGAATTTCCCATAGAAAGGGCAAAAGGTCAAAGCAGAGACTAAGGTCATAAAGAGAAGAAAATCAATATAAAAGACCAAAAGACAGCAGGGGGCACTAAGTACTTGCAGCCCTTCAACCCTGGATGGGAAATGCCAGATAAAGGACTCCAAAATATGGAGCTTTAGTATGTCAACACCAGTGTTGAGCCAGAGAGCTTGTAGTTGTGATACTTACAGAACAGGCTACTAACTTAAAAGAAGAAGCTTGATCCAAGAGAATGTCAACTAATAATGTGTTAGTTTATGTGCTACAAAGCCATATTTTCTTTTACTATGCCCTGCAGAAAAGTACAAAAGAGAAGAAAAGCAACCTCCTTAAGGCATTTTGTTGAGTTTATTGGGGGTTTGAAGTCATCTCCTGTCACATCCATGCTCACATACATATACCATGAGGTTAGATCTTGATACTCCATGCTTTTAGAGGGCATAAACATAGAAGATACTATTTCTGCCAATATTTCTCATTCTCCTTCTTTTTTCTCTTCCTTTTCTACCTCTCCTTTCCTCTCCTCATACTGATAGGAATTTTCTGTGGCACAACTCAGTCTGCTACCTGATCTCCCATGCAGAGAGATTCCAAGTTTATACAGAGAGCAGTGAGAAAGTTAATGCAGATTTAGGCATAATTAAACCCACCATGAACATTCTGGAATAAAGTCTGGCCTACAGGTTTACTCATTTTCTGCTACCTTCTTCCTGACAAGAGGAGGATGCTTTGCACAATACAGAAAAAGAAATGGTATGACCTTGGAAAACAGCCTTAATGACAAAATGGTGAGACCTACATATCCAAGTTTCCTTTGAATATGCAGATGGTATGGTATTTTCTGGTTTTTGAGATTACAAAATAACCTGAAAGGCACCTACGGCGCTTAACTGAAGGTTTCAGCTTTAGTCATTATTGTCTCCTGATCTATAAATTTTAAGGCAAAAAACAGACTAGCCTATGTAATTCTCTCACTGTTCCTATCAGCGGTCCCTAGGACCAAGTTCAAAATTTCTGTCTGACCTATCACCAGCCTTCAAGAAAAATTTTCATCTTATAGTTTGAAAACAGAGAATGCATGACTTCCCTAAGCAAAGTCTTTAATTATCCTCTGTTAGAAATAAGCACTTCCTAGGACTATAAAGTTCTTTCCAAAACTCTGACACTCTCTAAGCAGTGTCATTTAAAAGAGCCGTTCAACATCTGACCCGTTGAATAATTTGTTTGAAAGTGTCCCTTCTGCCTTACGGCTCAGAGTCTGAGAAATATATCACAGCTATTTCACAAACAAAGATTACATTAAATTATAACTATTTTTTTTCTTATTAAAAACAACTATATAACTTCAACTTCACTCCAAGCTGTTAGATAATGATCTTATCTAGGTCACAAATGTGTTGAAATAAAGTAACCAGAAAAGAGTTTGTTTGAACTGCTCCTTCTTCCTCTAGGCTCAGAGATGAATGCATAAAAAGGAAAGTTCCAGCCATTCTAATGGGGAGCCTCTCCCTTCCATCCTCACCTGCAGGCTCTCAAGGAAATTCACAAGTGATCTTTAAAATAGTGTGTCTTCCTTGGCTAAAAGCAACCCAGCAAAGGAGGGTTAATCACTGACACCTTGATCACCCTATTCTGAGACCTGAAACAGCATTAGGTAGTGTTCTAAACTGTTTTGCGATATTTTTTTTTTCCACAACTGCATGCAGTTTGACCATCAGTAGGTAAGAAGGATCTAAGAATATTTCAAAGTATAATTAAAAAAAAAAAAAGTTTCTGTTAATCATTTTTCCTCTCCCTTGCCCCAGGTTATATTTTCACCGACTGTTAATTAAGCTCTGCCAAAGTTACTAATCTTGATGAACTTTGGTAGTAGGGAAGCATAAGGTTACTCTTTTTCATATATACTGTCTGAATGTGCTCAGACAAGTTTATTCCTTCTGATCCTTTTCTGCTTCTTGTTTGGATGCACACACATCTCTGGAAATTAATTACGCTGGGAGATAGCAAAACACTGGGCTGAAGTACATTGGTTTGGTGTGTTATATAGGATGTCAACAAATCAGATTTACATGCAGCAAAACATGCCTAGAGCAATGTTTTAATATACTCCTTTTTTTCTGAATTTCACAAATTGTATGTTTTCCATTTTTTAATTAATAAATTATCAGGGATGCTCATGAAAGTCAGAGAGTAATAGCATTGCCTAAAACTAGACACAGTGTTGATTAGACATAGCTCCTACTTCTTATGCAAGGCTGTCAGACAACGTACCTGCCTCTGAATAGAGGCTGCCCCTGTTAACCCACCTGGAAGTTGTGCTGGGGCAGATACACTGCTGAGCTGAACTGCAACAGATTATGCAGTCCTTCAGCATATTTTAAACAGCTAGTATGGGACAGAAGCTATCTTTTCATTGCTGGTTCAGTCCCCCATCTTTAGCATCCTGATTTGTGACTGGGACTCCTACGTGACACAAGAACAAGATCAACAAAGCAGCTGCCTAAAAAGCAATCAAACTTGTATAATTTAAGCTCTGTTCTGACCCAGTTCTCTGAGATAAGCTGTTATCACACTAAACCCTGGTGCCAGCCCAATTTCAGAAAATTTCCATCTTTTCTATATTTAGCTTAAATATAGTTAGAAAAATGAAGTTATTTCAAATTACATGCATTTGAAACATATAAATAGAGCAAAGAAGGCACGGCGCCCAGAATAGCTTTACCATACTTGCAAAGTTACATTTTCATTTTAATGAAAAAATATCATTAAATAGATGGTAATATTTGCCCATGCAGATGAGAACAATATAACCACAACACTGTATTATTCTGCGGTAGTTAAAGGAGATTGCCTCCTTGGCTGTCGAGTGTGGTGTCTATTCTGACATCTTCAACAAATAAGAGAGGCCATTGTAGAAGATTTTGAGATGTTTTCAGGTGTAGCAGTCAGGCACGTCAAGTCACTGCCATCTGTCCAGTGTTAGATTTGTCCTCGACACAAAAGATAAGAGGATTCGGTATTCCATTGACAACAAATAAGGTACAATTTTTCATATTCCCAGGAAACCATGCTACTGAGATTAGAGGCAGTTCTCCTGAGTGATACTCAACTCTAATCCAATCTAGTAAAACAATATTTAAGTTACAAAGTGGCAAAAAAGAGATGCCTACATTTTTTATGCCCTTAAAGGAATCTTATTTACAGAAAAGACTAAAAATTCGCCCTTGAAATCATCAGTCTATTTAAGATGACTTCAATCCAAAGTATGCAAAAAGGTTACTTAATTTCTCAATGTTGACAAAAATATTTTGGATATTACTTCTGTGAACAGATGAGATTAACTGTACTGAAACTTCTTGCATCTTTAATGTGACTCATGTATTCTGTACTTTCTTGCATAGGGTTCAAAGTGTTTTTTTTCTTTCATTAAAGACTGATGATAATGTTCTGGGACATGACCTGCAGTGTCTAATGGATACTCTTTTGGAACCTGATGCTCTATTTCTCTACAAGATGCTGGATTTGTTATCATTCATTCTTGATTTTTTTCTTACCGTAGAGCTTCATTTCCTGAAAGACTTTGACTCTTACCAATCACGTGAATATCACTGATTACAGGTAGACGCTTGGTAGTCGGCAGCAGACGTGAAACTAAATTTGTAGCAAACCTGAAATTAGATGATGGAATAGGTTTGAAGGACAATTGGTGCTGACACTGTATTAACAGAAAACACAGCAGTGGCACATGATAGGAGGATCATAATGTAGTATATGAACACCAAAACCAGAGGCGTATTCCAAGGAATGTACAAACTGTAAAAGCATTTTGCTTAATAGAGATCTGAAAATCCAGACCTACGTAAGGTTTTTGCCTCACAAGCACAATTTAATTTTTGTAGTACTGGTAGTATTAATTATGTATCAAACTGCATTGAGAAAAATATAAATTTTAATATAGTGTACAAAGGTTGTTGATTTATCTTAAAAATAAACAAAATGGAAATTTTGATCAAGATGTTGAATACATTAAGTCAAGATGCATCTTGTTGTAACAGCTGATGATATTTTATGTACCCACTCATAAAAAATGTTACAGATATCTAAAAAATAAATATACTAAATACAAATAGAATTTACTATGGAAGGTAATTTTAAATATTTGATGATATAATTAAGGATTGTTAATGTTCTTTATTTTCAGATTAAAAATTCATAGGGGTTTTCATCCTTTTCATCTTTATTAGACAATGTGTTAGTCATAATTATTTGTTTCATATATTATAAACATTTCATGAATAACAACTATTTAAAATGGAAAAAAAAATGTATTTTAATTGTAATGACTGCAGTGTATGGAGATACTACATTGTATGAAGTTGCAACGTACACTATGCCATTAATTTTTATCCATTTTCTTGAATGAGAATCAAAGATAGAGACTTTCCATTTTAGTAAGCTAAATAATTTCACTGTTTTATTAAAATCACAAAGAAAAAGAAAGAAACTTTTCTGAGTTCATATTTGAAAATAATAATAATAATAATAAATTAAAACATATATATCTATTCTTTATTGAGCTCATTCGACTTTTTTGGTATTGAAAATACTTCGGAAAAGTGCTCAAAGACAGTTAGAAAAAATTACATGAGAAGATAACCTACTACACAAAGAACATAGAAATCAAGAAGATCCCTTTTGCCCAGATGAACCTTTGCTGTTGAAGGCTTGCAGAGCTGGCTGTACACTATCAATGTCATTTCTGTCCCTGAATCTCTAAAGAAATGGCTGGGAGCAACTTGGTTAAACTGAAAAGAATGTGTCTCAGGAACAAAGAAAACTTCTGGCAGGTCCAGCACCTCCTTGGTATTGGACTTCTTTTCACTAATATAAATTAATGTAAACCAAGAAACAGGACAGGAGATGCTTGCCTATGTTCTTCCTTGCCAATGAATTACAGTAGAGAATTTTAAAATGCTCACTGAGAAATACAGAGTAAATGTTTTAAATATAAATTTTATGTTATAATTATTTATAGTATATATAGTAAAATGATTCTGAAATGATTGAAAGCTACAGCATACCCATTCAGCCTAATGGCAGAACTCTGCCATTTACTTCATGTAAGAGCTGATGGGCAAAAGAAATTCTTATTTCCCTACATCAAGCACTGCCACAGTTTCCCCTCCCAAACGTGGTACAGCAGGTATCAGCTTCTCTCATTTCACATTTGGCACCTGTCTGAAGTATAATCTCTTGATTTATACTTAAGATTGCTTGCTAGTTCTGAAGGCTGCCTTAACAGCTCTGGTCAATGCTTAGGAAAAACAAATGGAAAAACCCCAGTGCATTGTGGAACTTAACAATGAGTTGTAAGCTTTCAGTGAAGAGAGAGGGATGTCCCTCCTTGGATGACCCTAGAAGATGCTCATCCTGCCAGAAATGGGAGGAGGTTGCATGAACTTTTCTTTCAGTTCTGTGTCTAGTGTACAGAAAAGAGAAAGACTTTTAAGACTCTTTTTGTACATCTTCAGATCTTCCCACTCTTTTTTTTTATTCATATTTTCAGTTTTCTACTCTGTGCCCTTGGAAGGAAGTTAGAATTAGGAAATTGGGGAAAAACAAAACAAAACAAAACAAAAACAGAAAAATAATCCAAAGTAAAAAGCTATAAAATTTTCAAGTGAAAATGTAATAGCTACTTTGTACTTTTTTTTTCTCTCAGAAGAATTTCACTAGCTGTAAAGATTTATTTATTTTTCCCTTAGGAGAATGAAAGAGCTCTAACTGAGCATTTGTATTTTTACTGAATGGTGAAACATACAGTTGTTCAGATTTTCCTTGTTAGAGTAGAAAGGCCAGGGCCTTAACCACAAAAGCATCCCTTCTAATCCTTCTGTCTTCTCAGTTTGCCAAAAGCAAATCTGAGGCTTTGTTTTCTCTGAATTCAGTTTGATTTCAACAGAGTAAATCTGTACTCGTTACTGACTTCGGCAGGTTATGTTGGATAGGGATCACCTTCTGTACCTTTGATTTTTAAGTCTAAGGTAATCATCTAGGCTCCTTCATGGTCAGAAACAAAAACTTCTTACGCTAAAATCAGTGCCTAAAAGAAGGCAGATGAATTATGTCTTTTAAACTATAAGGGAACTCAAGATTGTTTTCTGAAGCCTAAATGTCTAACTTTTAGTCAGCTAAAGTTAGGGAAGATGACTTCATTTCTTAATTTCTCAGTCTTGGTTTCCTTCTCTGTACAAAAAGAGATCATATTTCCCTGCTTCCCTGAGATGCTAGATGCCTAAGTTAATTAAAGTCTGTAAAGCAGGTTGCATTTGTTGGATAAAGGCATTATATAAATGCAAAGTATGACAGACAGACTGATTGATTGAGTTAGATAAGATAGATATTGTTTGGCATGCTAAAATACTATGGATGCCAGATGATATTATCTGAAAAATTCAGAATACAGAAGTCAATGAGGTCTGGGCTGAGTTGAGCCACATAACACACTCCCACCAAAGAGAGAGCAGCTTTAGTTATACCATCATCCGAACTCTGAGGAATTCAAAACTTTGCCCACTTTTATTAACACACGTAATTTGCCGGAGTTACAGAGGGAAACATTATGAAAAATTGGTGAGTTTTACTGCTTATGCATCCCTTAACTCATCATTATGCAGTTTCAGAAAATGTACAGTATTTCTTATTCCACGGACAGAGTATATCATTGTTCTTTTGATGTTTTATCATATTGGTTGTATGAAGAGAATGGCAATTTCAGGTGTGAAATGTAAATTTCACTTAAGGTATCGATGATGCCTGTAGCATAATTAAATATGCATTTCATAACGCCATATAATTCACAATAGTGTATACAAAGTAATTGATGTAAAAGACAAGTACGTACAGAAACATCACATGATACATAAAGGACTCTTAAAAAGATTAAAAAAAGATTTCATGGATTAAAAAAAAGAAAAAGAAAATCAGGAAAAATAGGGTATAAAGACAGAATTAAAAGACAAGACCTAAATATTATTGAGCATGTACATATATCTCTGGAGACAACAATACTCACACAGTCTTTACCAACAGTCAGATCATTTCGACACAGCAGAGGAACAATGGAAGCAGACAAGCATTTGAACCGCTTCTTGTTGCTGTTTCATGGTGCTTATTCCACCACAAGACTGTGAGGCTTCTCCCGAGTGATCTCAGTAGCAAATCATAAGTGGATCTGTGCATTTGACAAACAAAATCAACTGACATGAACAATATAGTCATAAACACAGAATGTTTCTTACGTATGTTAGGCACAAAGAAACATAAATAATGCACCCAAACTGAGGAATAAAAAGGAGAACTTTTAATTAAAGCTGTAAATTCATTTTTCTTGTTCTTTTCTTGTTTGTTTGTTTGTTTTATTGTTGTTTTTTTTTAACAACTAATTTGGGTCTCTCTTAATATATTTGCATGTATTTATACAAGGGATGAGGACAAATATTACCATCAATATTCCCTAACTTCATCCAAAAATGTACCACTCAACCTGTATCTTGCGGCTTAAAGGTAGCAAGGTAGCACACCAGTCTTGCAGCAGCTACTGTCACAGGATGGATTGCATCCTCCACCAACACCTAGGAGGGGTTCACAAATCGTCCTCTTCACACAACTCTGTATCTGAGTGGGAAGTGAGGTAGGTTATCAAGTTTTGTTTCTGATCTCTGATTGGAGAACATTTGAAAGTAGTGAAAGATGAATGATGAGCATCAAATAGCCTCTGGCAAGCAATGAATGATGCACTTCTGGTCAATTTGTTTATGAGAGCAGCAGAGGAATCTAGAGATTGGTAAATTTTTTCATAAATTAACTTTCTGTTGCCTGGATACTAATGTAAAATGTCTAGTACAAAACAGCAAGTAAAGCAAAATCATTTCATGCATTTGCAAGTGCATTTGTAAGTTATTTTTAATTATTATTTTCTGTTCTGCTCTGCTGCAGATCCCTTGCTATTTCCTATTATTAAACAAAGACAACTATGCACTACTGCTAGATTAAAGAGATGAAAGAAGATTTTTTCTTTAAAGCTCAAAACCTAAAGGTTAGATCAGACACCGACAGTGGAAACCTGAATGCATTGTAATGAAGGAAAAAAACATTCTTTATCCTCCACATGATAAAGTACACCCTGACTGTACAAGGAGAGCTGTTGAGGAATACATAAGCATAGGGACAGTTACAATACATTGTTCAGCTTCCTTCGAAGATGTTATCAGAAGATTCTTAGTCTGTCAATTCCAATCAGAGAGCTAAACATGGGAGGCTTCTGTGTATTTCAGGTGAGTTCAGATGGGCTGATAGCAAACAACACTGCTCTCTACAATTTGAACAGCTGATTATAACTATTACCAGTGAATAACTAACAATAACCTCACAGGAGAAATCGTACACAGCTTTCCATTCCATCCTGTGGAAAATAACCACCATCCTCCCACAGATTCTTGAAAAGTACACACACATGCACAAAAGCAGCCATGAAATGAATCAACTCCAGAGACAATGTCAGGAGGATTTTACCAGCTTTTTGCAAATGTACAAAATCCTCTGCAACAAGAAACATTCTTCTCTCCTTCATATTTTGAACATAAAGAACACCACCTCTATATAAATTTCTATGGCTCATCACCACTATGAAGCAGGTACATTGAATAGCTTCTGTACTGAACTAGTTTGGTTAGAAGACTTTGCTAAGCTCTTGAGATAAAACTTAGGGACCTTATGCGGGCTGTAGAGATTTGACCAGAGCTACCATGATTTATGGCAGCTGACTTTCCGTCCATATAGTTCTCTAGGATGAAATGTTTCTTACCACGTATTAACTAAGGATGCTTCTTGCATTCTTTCATTTTCAAAACATGTTACTCTGCCAATTTTCCACGCCACTGCAGATTATATTTGTCTGAAGAGAACACTAAAACCTAGTGAGGATTTTATATAAAATTATACATCAAGTAAGAGTTGTTTTAGGAAAAGCATTTGACCCAAAATTAAAGACCCTAGCTTTTGTATGAATTACACATAGATATGGATAGGTCACTCAAAAAGTAATGCCTCCTATTCATTTCCACAGAGAATACAACAGATACAGACAGAACAATAGCAATATTGGATAGAGCAAATTCTTCACTACAAAACACTATTTTTCAGCATAGTCACTACCATTAGCTGTGCACATTCACCAGCAGTGAACAAGAGCCTGCATGCCACACTCATAAAGATCTGCAACAGTGGAGGTGACACACTGTCACCTGTCACCACTGTTGAAAGGCACCACCCACTACCTCACTGTGCTCACATCCACTGTTTGGTCTCCATCAACATTCAGCAAGAATCAATGAATGTCAGTGGGTGTCATTTTTACCACATGGAGGAACTCACAGACACACCTTTGCATCATAAGCACTTCCATGTCAGATGCCATTGTGTCAGATTGCCCCTATGCTGCCGTCTGTCCCATGGCAACAAAACATAATGGGATATTAGTGGGAAGGTTCAGCCTCTCTATCATACCACAAACATCCACCTCTGATGTTGTGGGCCAACATAATAAGGTAGGAGGCATTGTTTTTGAAGCATCCCTTGATGAGGAAATGATAATAACAATAGCTGTAGCAAACATGATGGTCTAAAAACAATTAATAATATAGCATTCTGGATCTATGTCCAGGTGGAGATTGTTCATTAATGGTGTCCCCCAGGGGTCTGTCTTGGGACTGGTGCTCTTCAGCATCTTTATCAATGACAAAGACAGTGGGATCGAGTGTATCGTCAGCAAGTTTGCTGATAACACCTAGCTGAGTGGTGCAGTCAATACAATAGAAGGAAGGGACACCATCCAGAGGGACCTGCACAGACTTGGAAAGTGGGCTCGTGAGAAGTATTGTACTTGGTTTGGGGTGATTCCAGCTATGTGTACCGACTAGAAGAACTCATTGAGAGCAGCCCTGTAGACAGCTGGACATGAGCCAGCAGTGTGCTTGCAGCCTGGAAGGCCAACCGTATCCCGGGCTGCATCAACACAGGGGTGGCCAGCAGGGTGAGGGATGTGATTGTCCATGACTACTCTGCCCTTGTGAGGTCCTAAGCCTGAGCCCCCTAGTACAGGAGGGATGTGGAGCTGTTGAATAGGGTCCAGAGGAGGGCCAGGAAGATGATCAGAGGTATGGAACACCTCTCC
The DNA here is from genome assembly GCF_016699485.2 of Gallus gallus. NCBI lineage: Eukaryota > Metazoa > Chordata > Aves > Galliformes > Phasianidae > Gallus > Gallus gallus. The sequence goes on along the minus strand of NC_052532.1, from coordinate 134,427,760 downwards.
TGTGAAGAAAGTTTGAGGGAGTTGGGTTTGTTTAGCTTGGAGAACAGAAGGCTCAGGGGAGACCTCATTGCAGCCTTTCAGTGCTTGAGAGGAGCTTGTAAAGAGGAGGGAAAACAACATCTCACATGGTCTGAGAGTGATAGAACAAGGGGGAATGGCTTTAAACTAAAAAAGCCTGAAGGTGTCAAGGCCAGGTTGGATGGGGCCCTGGGTAGCCTGATTGGTGTGTGGCAATCCTGCCCAACTCAGGGGGTTGAAACTACATTGTCTTTAAGGTCTCTCCCAACCTAAGCCATTCTATGAATCTGTGATCCTGTGAATAACTTCTTAGTAGACTTCTGAGGATAAGACATTTTTCAGTTGTCCAGATTCCAGTCCAGAAGATCTACGGACTGCTGACATTTTTAAGTGAATGTTGGTTACACAAAACACTTTGTCAGTAAGCAGATTTTTCTACCTATCCACCTCCTCCTTCTTTTGTGCAATAACTTCGTAGCATTAGTTCACATAAATTAACACAATATGGCTTGGTGCTGAACGAGATGGGCTCACATAGAGCTCCCTATAGGAATTGCTGCCACAGAGCAGCCCAGAGAATTATAACGATTCACTGGTACACGATACCTCTAATTTCCTCTTTCTGTTTTAAGTCTCTCAGCATTTTCATTTTCTAAGATTTCAGTGCCAGGGATGCTTTTTTCCTTTTTCCGAAGGAAACAGACTTTGTGTTTTAGTGTTTTAATTGAGATATGAGTACAGAACAAAATCTAGTTAGTATACGTTTCCTTATAATATATATAAATATATATGTATATGTGTGTGTACATATGCATAGAAATATGTATGTGTGTATCTCTCTCTTTCACTCCATATATGTATATGTATAGTAATGGAGTAGCAAATCACACCTTCTACCACCCCCACTACCTTCCAAAAAAAAGAGTTCCAAAAACCAATTAGCTATCCAAGTTTGCCTGAGGAGATTTTCTTCGCTCTCTCATATTTTCACCCTCTGCTTAAATATATGTGTGTCTATATATTTATATATGTGTGTCTATGTCCGTATTCCTTTTTTTATACTACCTTCAAGTGCAGTAGCTCAAGGTAACACTTTCTTTTTTCCCAAAGATTCCACTTAAAGGTTTTAGAAGTGGAGTCTTTAACTCCATTAAGTATAATATACTTGAGGGAAAGTAGAGTTTTACCTTAGAAGTTTCATTGTCTCTCATTCTGTGGTGCTGCTTTTTCTGATTATGTTTCCCCAAAGCGCACTTTAAGGTATAGTTTAAGATCATTTGAAGTATAATGTATACTTTATACAGTACATATAATTTTACTTACTTTTGCTTAAAGCATACTTTATGAGGGGTGTCGAGAGGGCAGAACTAAATCCCAAGACATTGTACAAGTGATTATTAACTGAAAGTGCTTCAGTAGGGTATTACTTTTTATAATAAAAGGTGTTGTATCTTTTTCCCTCGGTATTTGAGCAAACCTACCAAAGTCCTTGCTTGCATCAAAGGAAGTCTGTGTTGCTCTCTGCAGAATATATTGACTAATTCTTTCTAGTGCAATAGTAGCATCTACTATTAACAACCCAACCAGCCTGCAGGTCTGATTTTTCTTCTCTGTAAAATAGATTTTATAGAACGGCAACACTCTGCATGTCTGTGGCCACATCATCTTATTTCAGGAATAAGTTCTTCCAGGACTCTTTCTGAAAATAACACAAAATAAAATAAATTAGCATATCAGCATAAAAACTGATGTTTTTTTAACTGAATATTTTAAGAAACATGCTCATCTCATTCAGGAAAAAATAGATCTTTAAGGAGACTATTTCCTACTCAGGTAGGAAACCTTTGGCACACAACTTACTGCTCCTGTTTTTTCATAGAATCAAAAGAGTGGGAGGGTGGCATTTCCATCCAGTGTGGATGAATATATCTGCAATAAATAGAGAAGAGAAACTTGTGAAATATATCTCAGACATATTGAGAGTAATTCATAAATCATCCAGATAAATAAATAAATAAAAAAAATGAAATCCCATATCATGGCACTGTGTATGTCACCTCATAATTTTGTGTTCTAATTATCAATACAAATCACAGATTTTTTGCCGGTCACACCTAATTTATGAACTGTATAGAATAACAGTTAATAGACTCAGTAGTTAATTCTCCCTTGTACCTTCTCCAGTGATATTCATGTATGTCGGCTAAGATTTTAATTGATTTTCATAGTAGCCACTTGTTAATAGGATAATTTGTCAATACAATAATAAAACAATTGTTCCACAGCATTGCAAGTTCAGTTTATCAGATAACAAAGTTAGAGCTGCTTTCATTAATTGAAGGCAGCTGGAGGGTTTGCAGGATGAAAGATATAAATCTCAACGGCACTGTGGAAAACTAGGTCAGAGGGCAGAGTAAAATTAGTTAAGCATGATGGACCAAAAGTGACCTGTACAGGTGCTTCGGCTCACTTTCAGGACATCACTTCCTGTGTTCCTCTTTGGCTCCGGCAAAGCCCATAGGTCAACATGTGTATTCTTATGCCTGGTTTAAATTAAAAGCCAGTCTAGAGTGGCTCACTCCAAAGCTCCAGCTAGTGTTACCCACTCAAAGTAAAACATTTCACAGGGTCTTTATGTTGTCATGTGTTTCCCAAGGAGCTTTGTTTACATCAGTAAGCAGCTCTTGAATTCTAACACAGGAGCCTTAAAATAACTTTCAAATAAAGGTGGAAAAATAATATCACAAGGGGATAAGTGATATTCAGGAAGGCTGGATAAAGGGAAGACTAGTGAAATAAAATACTACTGAAAATCAGCCTGATTGATACAAACATGTTAATCTATTACATGCCAGCCTCCCACAACACCAACAGTGTAAGCATTTTTCCCTTTGCCAAACCTCTTAAAGTAATCTTTCCCATCTCTCTTGTTTTCAAATTTAAATGTCTTTCTCTGTACTATACAACCTTCTGTGTTGATGTTACTCTATATTAACAGAAAATATAAAGGGCAAAAAAAGCTAGCTAAAAGCCATTACTTTTTATTGCAATGATGCAGCTTCAAACTCAAGCTTCCATAAGAGTGAATAGAACATATAGTCTGTATTTTGTGAACTTACTACAAGAGTAGGTCACGCTGAAACTGACAAAGACTTTTGCTTGATTTTAGTTGAAATACCTTCAGGTATATGAGATATAGCTCCAAAAAGTAGCTCAACCTTCTAGATAAGGGTAAAACTGCAGGCAGTTGCTGCAGGTGGGATCTCCTGACTGATGGGACATGAAGTCCTTGTGCCTCCATTAGAAGAGTCTTGGAAGCATTAAGAGACTTGCACAAGGGATTTGTACAATATGTCCCTCAGGTTCCATGCAGATGCATTCTGGCTCCATTCCCTATCCTCCTCACATAGCTGACTTTCAACTTTAGAGTCCACCTTTTGCATGTCCTATTCTGAGGCTTTGAAGTGGTAGATGACAGTGTTTGTTGGCTGTTTTTCTAATTTTCTCCTCATCCAGTCAGGTACTTCACAGTCATCCCTTCCATCTTATTAAAAAAAAAAAATAGTGGTAAACAAAGCTCAGAAAAACCTGAAATCATTGTTACTTATTTTGACAGAATTTCTTACCTTCAAATTCTGAGAGTAAGGGCTCAGGAATTGAGAAAAGAGGGAAAAAAACGTGATGCTGAATGATTCACATCTTTAGCATCAGGCTTGTCTCAGAGAAAACCTTCTTTGTTCAAGGAATACAGAATACTTTAAAACTGAATTTTTGTTTCATATTTTAACAGGTTTTGTTGCCCTGCTGATTCATGGTAATGATGCCAAGCATTCACATTTTTTTTGGTGGTGGGAGTTTCATTTTAACTTCCTCAGTTATAACATTGTTCATTCTTCAACTACTGTAAAAAGCAATTTATTCCTGATACTACCAAGCAGTATTCTTTAAAGTTCATTTGTCAAATCACTCTCATCTTTTCTCTCTTTACATAAAAGACATTAGGAAAATACAATAATGTTTGTTTTCTTGTTTGCACATCTAAGTGCTATAGATATTCATTAGCTCCTCCTTGAAAGGAGTGAAATTTCTTTTTAACTTGAGCACTGGTGATTTATTTTTCTCACTGTAGAACTGAACATTCTGGGACTAAAACAATGCCTGCCATTTTCCTGTCAAACACTAACGTCACTACTGCTAAATGAAATCTTACCTCGATCCTGTATAAAGGGGAGATATAGTAAGAAAAAAAAAATCCTTTCATATTATGGTATAATTTAATGAAGATGTGCTTAGGTAACACAATGTACAAAGAAAATGTGACTTGCCAAAATTTCAGTATCAAATGTTAATCTCTTTTGCACAGTAAATATAATAATAATCCAATATAATATTAACTTTAAATGTATGTGAGACACAAATATTTTTTCAGGAGAACTATATGAGTTTATGTCAAATGAAGAGCCAAATGTCATCAACTAATACGCTGATAATAGGTGATACGTTTTCATCTTTCTCTTCCTGAGAGCAAATGTTTCTATCGGCAGAGTTAGATCTGTATTTTCATATATCTGCAAATGTTTCTGCCTGTAAATGCAGGCAAATACTTCCTTTGATATAAAAAATATTTTCTGAAGCTTTGTAAGTCAGGCTATTCTATTTCCTTCGTTTCTGAGCAAATCACATATATTGGGGTAAACATGACAGTTACTTGCATCTTTAGCAATTAAAATCATTTGATTTTGGCATTTCTAGTAAAGTGGTTTTATAAAATGTTATCAATAACACTATGTTAGGGACTGCATTTCAGTCATGTGGGAAAAAAACAACCAACATTCTGAGAACTTCTTACATTATTGTATGATCTAAAAGTTTGTGCCTAGACTGCATGAAGGAAGAAAAGAAGTATATATTTGGAGAGACAGTACACAGAAGTGAAAGCAGCTGAACTTCTTGCAAACCACCCTCGGTTGTGAAAAGAGAGAGAACAGCGGCTACCATGTGGCTCAAAACCTAAATATATATTATTTTGTTCCTTTTCGTTAAGACTGCATAGGGCATAAGTTGTTTTCAAGCATGCCTCGGACTCCTACAGCTCCAGCTGTCATGTGTAATTAAACATTTGGCCTCCACAATTACTCTACAGTGTACATATGCCAGTATTTCAAGCCTGGAATATGCATTTCAAAGAAGAATAATTCCCTGGAAATCCTAAATTGACAGGAGCAAAGACAGCCTGAAGGAAAGTAGTCAGAGAAAACTGTAAGGTCGGGATCTAATGATTAAAAAAGAAACTTCAAGAAGAACTTCAACCCTTAACTAAACCAATGGGAAAAAGAACGACAGTTGGCAAGCAGATTTCTGCATAGGGATCCTGATTAGGGAGCCTCTTGGGTTAATTTAATATTATCAGTGTTGTTCACCTTGCTGTAGTATGCCTTACCATTAATACCATTTAAACAGATTTCTTTTTTCTTAAAGCATATTTGGCATCATTTATTTTCCATGAATACTGATCACAGCAATATTAAATGTGATGATTCATACTAAATCTGAGGTTGATTTATCAGCAACGGGAATTTGCTTGTTTTTATTCTTCTTTTTCTTTTCCTTTTTTCCCCTCTTCTTTACATGTTTCAATTTACTACTGGTCCTGTTGTCGTAAGTAATGCTGAGTTTGTGTTTCTGTTAAGAACTGCATTTTTAACATTTTGTTTAAAGAGTCTAGTCAAAGATCCTAGCATTTCCAATCCACGAATAGGCACAGAGAAAGTCAAATGTCTTTAGCAAGATGAAAAAGATGTTAAGCAGTATTAAAAAATGAATGAATGAACTTCTTGTTTGTAAAATGGTTTTCCATAGAGTGTCTCTGGGGTCCATGGATCTATTCTCCACCCTTAATCATCTATTTAGTAGCCCTTAGGTATAAAGAACTACAAAACCATTCCAAGGGTTTGATGCATGGAGATATTTTTTTTTCTTTTTAAATTGAATAATTTCTTATTAAAACATCTGAAAATGCACTTATTTACCACAGGTTAAGTGCCTAAAAGTTAGACATTAAGAATGAAGCAGTTTACCATAGGTTCCCTTCTGTACTAAACAGAGAAAAAATAAGCTCTTCTAGTGCAAAGATGCATTCAACATGTCTAAAATGAATTATGGCTTTTACAAAAGAAATCATGTGTGGCTAGCACAGACTTAGATATCTAAATTTACATATCTATATTCATTTGGGATGAATTCCTATTAATGAGGATCTTTAAATATGTGTATGTGTAAAACTGTCTTGATGTCACAGCTTCAGAATAAGTGACAGAGGTACAAGTAAAAATTGGTGAAAATGGAGAATAACCCTACAAGTCTGCTGTGAACTCTGCTAACCTGTTAGTACTGCAGGCATCCTAGTCTTTGTTCCATTTTAGTCTAAGCTAAGTCACTTATCTTTAATTGATTGTAACTTACTATCTTAATAAATTTTTAAAGTTCACATCATTGTAAGATGCCATGGCATGACAGGGAGCTACAATGCCTGTCACAGTGAATGATGGAATGACAATAAATTCACGTGAGCCCACATGCAGAAACGCGCATACAAGGAAACAATGCTTCAATGCAGCTTGGTAGTAGGCTCTATCTTGCGTTTTATTCTGAAAAAAAAAAAAAAAGAAAGCATCTTTGGCAAAGAAGAAACAAGACCACAATATGACTGAATCATCAGCTTCAATTCAGCCTTACTCAGGCTAAAGTAAAATTAAAGTAATACCGTACCACATGTCACTTTTCTCATTTTTCTTTTGGTTTCATTTCAAAATGCAACTATGCCAAGTCTGAGGCTGTTGATAAGGAGTTGAGTATAGCGTTTCCTTATTATAGCTTATCACTGAGGCACCAACTTGTTAAGTAGGAGCTATCAACTACATTGACTTTAAGTGATGATTTTTATGGTGTTTTTTTAGTAGATGCTGGTGTTGCAGAGTATTCAGAGAAGGAGTCAGCCTATCTGCTAATTCTGGCAGTGGCAGTAGCTTCGCATCAAGGTATGACAAAGGTACCTCTGGCTAAAAATACAGAGCTCTTGGCCTAATGACTGTGTTGCCATTGATACAGTAACACTCTTGTACCAGCCAAGACCAGGAATGTCCCTACTCCTGTATTGCAGCCTTGTCTTCTGTATTTAGTGCTAAGCTAAATCCACAGGCTGGAAAAAGTCTATAGAGCTCAACTATTGGAAAAAAATGGCCAACAATGAAATTGTAAAGTGACAGTAAAAACAAATCATTCTTTCTTGGAAGTTCCTGTCTTGAAAGTTCCCATTCTCTCATCTCAAGACAGGATCATTTTTTTCTGATTTAAAGCAATCTTTTTTTGATTAAAGTCAATGGAGGTGTAGATGGAGGTCAAGGGCTTCAAAATCAAAGTGCCAGGCATCCACTTAATGACTACACACTGCACTTTAAGGGTGCAGTATTAATGCAGGAAACAGCATATCTCAGTTCCCGTGCTCTTTCCACGTTTCTTTGTGTGTGTGTGTGTGTTTTCAAAAAATATTTGGCTTTGGCCTTTACCTTGTGAAAACAGCTTTTGGAAGAAGGAAGGACACTGGGACAAAGAAGAAAGAGAGAAGAAACAGGAAGGGAGAGAGTATCATAGAATCATAGGATGGCTTGGGTTGGAAGGGACCTCGAGGATCATCAAGCTTCAACTCACCTGCCACAGGCAGGGCCACCAACCTCCACATTTAATACTAGACCAGATTGCTCAAAACCCCATCCAACCTGGCCTTGAACACCTCCGGGGACGGGGCATCCACAGCCTCTCTGGCAGCCTCTGTCAGCACCTCACCACTCTCATAGTGAAGAACTTCCCTCTGAGAAGGGTTCACAGGGTATCAGAGGGCATCACAGGGTTTAGTCAAGCTATCAGCATGACTGTTTTGATTTTTAAAATTCTGTATCCTGTAACAGGAAAAAAAAAAAAACAAGAACAAGAAGCAAACACATGCACGAAACAAAACAACAACAACAACAAGCCAACGCTTCTGGTGGCTGAAGATTGTGAATCAGAAAATGAGAAACTTGCTTCCACTGGAATCAACTGAAAAACAAAAGACACTGATTTTGGTGAAGACAGTATTTCTACTGAACAGTATGAGATTTTTCTTCTTAGTAGTTGCCTATCCAGACAAGCTCTGGAATAGTACGCTGCTATTTTAATTCATGCCCAAAAAGATGTGAAAGAATATGAAGTGAAAAACATATTTTTTCATCTACTAGTAAATGCTTTATAGCAACTCTTTGAATGTGTTTTCCTTAAGGTGGTCAAATGAGCTCTTTCTGTCCAATCTCTCTCCTCTTGAGCTAATTTTAAGTCTGAAGGTAGTTTAGCAGACTGGAAAAATCTACATGATGAAAAATATGTTGTGGTATGTCAAATTTGTCTTTCGTTCCTTCTTCTAACTGAAAAATGAAAATCTTTTTTTCTAGGAAAAGTTGCAAAACTTGCACCCCCTGGATGTGTTGAAATGTTAAGTTTAGGAGGAATATTTCCTGCTTAATACAAAATTTCCTTGTGCATTCATAAAATGGGGCATAGTTGTTCAAATACAGCAGAAACATGGGCTTTAAACTAAACATGGTCATAAACTAAATGTAAATTGATAATGAGACTTTCTTACTCTAAACATTTCCATTTTACAGGAGAGAAGCAGGGTTGTTGCACATGATATAAAGCACGCTACCTGTCCTGCCCTGTTGAGGCTGGAGTTCTCTGTCTGCTTTTGAACATCTTACTTTAAGAAAGATAAATGGAAGAGACCCAGAGGAAAGCATGAAAAATGAGATAAGGCTTAGAAAACATGACTTGTGAGTAAAGGTTGAAAGAATTAATTTAGTCAAGGAAACAAAAACAGGCAAAAAAAAAAAAAAAAAAAAAAGAGACTAAGTCAGAATATAACTGCCATCCTGTACAATGTAATAAAGATGGTGAGATGGTAATCATTTGTTCTTTATTGCCAGCAGTGGAATGAGTAGTGGAAAATGGCTTTATTTGTAAAGAAAAAAAAAAAATCAACCTCTTGTTCTACTGACAAAATCCTGGAGAAGGCTGCCTGTAAGGGTTCTGGAACCCTTCCATTAAGAAGTATTAAAGAGCAAAATAGATAAATAGTAGCTAAGAACATCCAAGGATAACTTGATCCTACATTAAGATGGACCAGGTAATCTCAAAATTGTATTAGTCTCCAAAGTTCAGTGATTCTATATTTTTGTTAATCTTACCTAAATAATATAAAATTGAAGGACTGTCTCAGTTGCAGACAAGACTTCTAGACATCTTGGATCCATGTGTATAATGTACAAGCTGCTTTACAATACTCTCAAATCCATTGTCATTTCAAAAGAAAAAGTAAATTTGGAACCCTGATGGTTGCAAAAACATATTTTTTTATAAGAATCAAGTGTTACTGATACAGTGCCCTCTTCCTGGTCTGTACAATTTGAATCAATTCTTCTGAGGGATGTGAATTTCCCTACCTTTTATGCATCTCCTGGGATTCCACTGCAGCTGATGATGGAGTACAGTGTGATTTATCTCACCTTGCTGAAATCACTTAGAAGTCAGGGGTGGGATTCAGGTAAATGTAATGCTGGACAATAGTTCTGTGTTGCAAATGAGTGATTTCAGATGCCTAAATATAGCTGCCTGTGGTCCTATTATATTTAGCTGGAGTCTAATTAATTCAGCCAGAAGAGTTTCCGGTTTGGCAGACAAGCACATATGTCTACTTGAAGGTGAGCTGAATAGCTCCCCACATTCTTGTGAATGGATTAACTTAACAATTTCAGTGGCCTGTAAAAGCAGAATAGACAACTACCTCACACACCGAAGTTGCTTGTGGAATACCTGGGGAAAAATTTGTCTGTCTTACTTTGGATGCTTATAGTATGTTGAAATGAAATTGGCTAGTCCAGCTACATAAACATAGTCATGCCCTATGTTATGTCACTGGCCTCTACAAGGGTGCAAATCTCTGTATGTGCCAGTCTTGGGTATATTAGACTCTTTCAAATGGCATCAGGCACCTATATTCAGGAAGGTGAACTGACCCTAGAATTTCCTACAAATGTCTAATTCTCTCCATGGACTAGGAAGTAGGAGTGGGAAGGGAAACATACAAACCTAGATAAGATGAATCCTGCCTGTCATGCTTAAAGTAGCAGCATAAGCAAGGCTTTCATGGTGAGATTGGTGATTAGGAAGTACAAAATATGTAACTAGCATATAGAGCAAGATGTTGATTACTCAGCATATATTACAAAGCCTATTTTGCTGCTATAAAAATGTTATCCATCTCCCTCTACAAAATGAGGCTGGTGACTCGGGATTAAGGTGAATTCCGTGGTTTTCAAGCTATAGTTCTGAACAGGGAGGGTGTAGCACATTAGTCAATAGGAAAAAACGTTTTTCTTAGTATCACTCTCAGCCACATCCAATCTGCTTGAGCATCATGAGGTACTGTGTGTCATATTTTCCAATCTGTTTCAAAGTGGAAAATGTTGAGATTTTTTTCTTTACTTTCTGGATCTACTATGTCTGTTTACCCTTTGCCATCATCAACCTATTTCTTATCAGAAAGAAGCTCTCTTGGAAAGCCACATACATAATAAAGGTCCAGTTTTGAAGCTTAAAATTTGTTACTTCCTGCAGCAATGAAAACACATTATTTGTATAAGCAGTAAGACTAAATGTTTGCACTTATGTAGTGTATGAACATTAACTAACAATTATGTTCAGCAGAAACTTGTCAGTCTTTCACAATAATAGGACAAATAATGCAAGAGCTATAAAAGAATAGCAAGCAAAGCAATGATTTTGAAATCACAGCATAAAGTTATGAGCTAAAATATATGTCATTATAACCATTGCATACTGAGGTATCACTGCAAACTAATCATTTTGTATGCTAACCAGAGAGTGTTGCAACAGTGATTAGATGGGAATGAAAATAAGAATAGTCATTAATTTGACAGGCATGGAATATATATCAAGGATAGCTATGAAGACAGTATGAAAACTGCAGTCAATGGTCAATTCAGAGCTGAATTTATGAATGATGTTAGGTCCATTTCAGCTTTCCACAGCATTAACCAGAAGGATAAAGCACCTAGGTGTAAATTAAAAAATAATAATTAAAAGCAAAAACAAACATACAAAAAAATAAAAATGTATTTAATTTGCTTTCCCTCTTCCATCTTTCACCTCTCTGAAGTGACTGCCAACAGAGAGCTTGGTGTCAACAGAGCGACATTACTAATAGTTCCAGTAACATAATATTTTCCATTAGGAACTAACCTGGAGCTGCTAAAATTGTTTTACAATTGTAATATGACCAAATGATAATGGCTTTCAGCCAATCAATTCACCTGTGCTGGATTTGAGCTGTTTGTATGCAGATTAAAGTCTTTAAATTCAGTCACCTTCTAAAACGTTCTGTCAGCTGGGTTGCACTTGCCTATTTGGCAGCTGTTTCCTCACCCAGGAAACAACTCCCACTCACCATCTATCAAGCACTTATCTCTACTTCGGTTTGTAGTCAATGTGTTTGGAAATTATGCCTCAGTTTTTTACAGTGAGCTGTGCTGTTCAGTTATACAAGATTTTATTAAAAATACTGTTGGAGAAGATTTGTTTCTATTAAAGAGATATTCTATCAAGTTAAGCAAGCTCAGCCTACCAGTGAACCTATTCAGTGCTGTTTAGTTTGTGACTAGGTGAACACCCAGCTTTGTATGAACAGCTGTGTGGTATCTTTTGTAGTGAAGGTGGAGAAAAAGTCTGTGAAGACTTTCCTGTAGCAATCCCCTTTCTAAAGAAAATAAGTCAATAAAATATAAAACTTTTCTTGCTATTAATTGTTTTGATCTGAATCATCATCTCTTTTCCATTGTGTATTACCTCAACTGATGTCAGACTGCTCTTCTTCCTCCCTGCTCCAGTGCTGCTAAAGTTAGTCCGTCTTCTTTATATCTTGTAGTGATTTAAAAATGAAAAATACATGGCTTCATTATTAATAAATAAAGAACTTCTGTAAGTTGTCTACTTATTTTGTGCCTTCAATTACAAAACAGAGATCCAAAACCCAAGATGTGCACCTGTAGCTACTATTTAGACATTCAGATTAGTAAATAATAAGATTTGACAGGGTCGCAGAAAAGGTGGCCCAGCTGCAGGCATGTTTGTTGTTAATATTTAGGTTGTAGGTCTACCAAGTATCTTGGAGCCAGTTGCTAACCTGGGCAGCAATGTTTTCCACATCTGGAAAGAGCAGAACCTGTGTACCACCTTCGTTCCCTTTATTCATTCCCAACTTAAACTGTTTATTGCTTGCTTAAAATGCCTCAAGTTCACAATTCGTGAATAATATTGCATAACTCAAAGGGTAGAAGCAAGATTACTGACATTACATGATTAATAGGAAACCTTAGAAGCATTATATTCTATTTTGAGACGTTGTGGCAGTTCAGTGAGTTCAACTGAAACTTCTTTCTCTTTTTTTATATTTCATCTTTCCAATTACACAGTACCCAAGATCAGAAAAGTATCATGACAAAATAAACACATCTACACAGGTGACAATCTCAGGAAGAGTTCACAACTGAAATAGTATGGAAGTGTAAGTATGTCTTTGCTCTTGTGGAGAGTGATCTTCATGAGTCAGGGCCAAGGTCCTTGGCTGCATGGGGGCAGTTATTCAAACTTACATATTCATCTTATCTTGATTTGGGAGCATCAGAAAATTTAGTCACCTGGGAGGAAAAAATTAGAAAATGAGTTAAAGAAAGAACTACAGCTGAATATTTATGGATGTTTTTGTCCCATCTTTGCACGTACATCCCGACACAGATTACTCTGGAAGATGTAAGTACAACCCTTCTACAAGTCCCTGCAGGGCTATAGCCAAGGGGAGTGCAGAGCTGTGGTATCTGAGTGCATGGTGGTGGGATTCTCTGCAATGTATCTAAGCACTGAGTAGATATCTTAATCTCTGCTCTATTTTTGTTGTCCATTTGTGGATAAATAGTACCTATTCCTGCGTGTTTGCCAGAATTGCTTCTGAGCTTCTTGGCAGCACTGGTAAATTGTAAAAAGCCTCGAATGAAGTGTGTGCCTGGGGCCAGGGTCAAAAGGCTCCTATTGTGAGAAGGAGCAAGGAAAAGGAAAAACAGTGAGGAGCAGAGCAGGGGGGAGGAGGGAATTGGTGAGCCCTCAAAATTTTGGTCTGCTTCTATTGCCTTTTGACAGACCCAGCCTGCCTCTGTAATAGCAACCATCCTGACTCTCCTACTATCTGGCAATATCATGCAGAAGAAAAAGTGATGATTAATTAAAAAAGAAAGAGCACATATTTTTACACATAGCTTTTCTGTATGGGTTAAAAAGCATAAAGCAATTTATTCAACTTCTTAAAGTAAGGATTTATAAAACACTCTTTGTCTCCTTGTTTTGTGCGTTTATCAAATTCAAAACTTCACATATGAAAAGGACTAGAACCTGATTTCTTGTATAGTTAAAAAAAATAAAAAGATTTATATCTGAGGAAACAATGAGTCTCCAGACCCACAACTATCTCTTAGTGAGGTATTTTTTCTCCCTGGGGGAAGAGAAAAGCTATTGGAGCACACATAAAATTTAGGTGCTTTAAGAATTTCTCCAGGACTTCTGTTAGATTTACCATCAGAAGAAGCAATAAAATGGGAATTTATGTTTTTTCCTTAGCAAATCTTATGCTTTCTGATCTAGTGTTTCGCTATTGCAATTAGAGCTGTTTCTTGAAGCAGCAAACTAAAAAGTAGTATCAACAGTACTTATTTTAGGTGTGAACATTTTAGAAATATGGGAAATGTTGGGAAAATAAAGCTCATATATGTTATTCACATCTGTTTTTCTGACAGATTGCCTCTTTGCAGAGCAGGTTATGGTTTGATCATGACTTAAAAGAAAAGGTACTGAGTTGAGTTGCTTTCCTCAGTAAAGACTGCAGGAAATTAATTTATGGTCACAGTAAGATTTCAGGTACCAATTCCAGGTGAGAATTTCTTTGTATTATCTCCCCCAAAGAATCAACAACAAAGGAGTAGAACAATTAGCACATGTGATTATTTTTACCATCAGTGCTGGATCACTTCTGCAGTATGATAGCATTTCATACAGCACCTTTAAATAGTTTATGTAAGGTTTATCTTTTTCTCCACTTGCTGTTCTTGCATGGAGCCTTCACTTTTCCAGTGGTATTATGAAGACTTAGCTGGATTCACTCTCCTTGTGAGCTCCCGATTATGACAGTCTTCAGTCAGACACAGGATATATATTGGGGTATCCAAGATACATGTTGGAAATCCTAAAGCACAGGCTGCTGGACTCAGCTGGTGTCAGAGGAGGTTCAGACTGGATATCAACAGAAGTTTCAGTTCTGGGATTACATTACAAGGTTGGCGGAAGGAGTGGGGCTAAGGGGGCTGCAGGAATGGCCTCTGTGAGCAGAGCCTGGTACTGCCCCATGTCAGAGCAGAGCCAGCTCCAGCTGCTCCAAAGGGACCACAGCTGTCAGAGCTGAGCCATGAACAATGCTGGATGTTCTCTGGGAGAGTGGATTTAAGGAAAGGAAAATCTGGTGAGTAATCTCTTGTTTATCTCAAGCCTTGAGACATTTTACATTTTTTCTCCTCCTAGTTCCTTTGAGGAGAAGGAGTGAGAGTGGTGGAGTAGAGTTCAGCTACCCATCAGTGTGAAACCACCACTAGTTCCTTACTGGAGCATGGTTGAGCCCTGGCACAGTCTCCCCAGGGCAGTGATCACAGCACCGAGCTGCCAGAGTTCAAGGAGTGTTTGGACAATGCTCTCAGACATAGGGTTTGACTTTTGGGTGGTCTTTGTGGAGCCAATGTGATCCTTGTGTGTCCCTCACAACTCAGGGTATTCTACCATTCTATGACTCTATGAGTTGGTACCTGGTTCCCAGACAATGGGATAAGGTTTGCATGATATTGTATGTAAATTGTTGAGGAAGGTTGAACACATTTTCTGTGACAACACTGGTATTTTGAAAATCGGTCCTGTGAACACTGACACCTCAGGTTTTGTTTCAGGACAATGAGGAATTAAATACAGAATAACCTTATAAGGTGCTGAGAAAATTATTACTTCTTTAATGTTTTACAGTGCTTCAGATATTACATTAAAGAATATTTGATATTAGGCAATCACATGAATGTAGCAAAATATCTTGCATACCATTATGTGAAGCTTTACTTCGGTGTTGAACAGTGTTGACCTGCAAAAAATGCAGAATGATTTCTTAATGTCTTCGCTTCTTATGAACAAGATAAAATCCTCAGCTTTTTTTTTGATTTCTTGCAGTCAATTCAGTATGAAATGATGTGCAATAAAGTTGTAGGGAACAATCTCTTACAGAAAAACAATTACAAATCTGGTTTATGTCCTCTAATGGTCCAAGTGTAAAATTATAACAGAGAGTCTGGTCTGAAAGCAATAGTGTACACTGATTAGCACATGCCAGTGCAGGAAAGCTAAAAACTCTTTTTCTTTCGGAGTCATCAGATCATCAGGACGTAGGTATATGCTGTTTACAGTACAATAGAGGCAGGGTGTATTCTTTTTTTTTTTTTTTCTTTTTCTGCAAATAAGTACATGACAAGGTTTGGTTTTGGGCTACTTTGTTATGTTTGGGGGTTTGGGTGTCAACTGCTTTGGTGGTTTTGCTGTTCTTCTCTCCATTTTGAACAGACTGAGTGTTCATGATTATGTATAACACTTGAAAATACCCAGAGGAGATCCTCAGCAGCAACCTATTGATCATTTCTGGATTTTCCAGTATTGGTGTGGAGCAACAGACCTTCAAAACTGACCTATCGTATTCTTTCACAAAAACCATGTATACAGTTTGCAGAACAATATGCATCAGGATGTCTGCTTTCCAAGGGCCGTTTCAGAATACCTGTTTTCTTCAGAAACAGAAGAGCAGTGTATCTAAACAAGTATTGCTTTGACAATGTAAGGATTATATAAATAATAAAGCCAAATATTATAGTTTCAGAGAAATGATATATGAACACAACTTTGCATCTTTACCCCATTAAGAATATGTCTGGAATTTTTTAAATTGCAGCAGACTGGTTTTGATCTTTGCATCTATCTCAGTAGGTTTCTGTATACTTTAACCAAATGTGCTTTCAGCAATGATTTGTCATTTTTTTCTAAATGAATCTGAAATTTTATGTAAATTAATGACACAGTGATTCTTTGAAAATTTTGTGTCCACAAATCTTTTTTTTTTTTTTTTTGAATCTTTTATTCAATTTCTCATCTGATCAAAGAGATTTTCTTAGACAGGAAAATTTTATAAATAAAACAAGCAAGCATACTGCAAACTTAAAGCAGTTTGGTGGATATGTAGGTAGAATCTAAATTAGCACATTTTCTAGGATAGTCTACATTGACCTATTTAGCATTAAAGCAGAACTGTAAGTGAGTAATAGTGAACTATAACGGCCTTCTCTTCATCGTGCTTCACACATATCATCTACAATATATTTGTTTGGTATTGGCAGAGGACACAGTGTGAAGTATCTGACTTGTAAAATCTAAGTATAAAGTTAGAAATAACAAAACCATAGTCTGAAACTCTGAAGAAGCTCAGCATTTTCACAGCTTCAAGTTGGATATTTCAAATGTCAAGCAATTGAAATGTGGCCATCTTTGGAGCAAGCATTAGCAAATCTGTTTGTACCTACATGGTCATCACCTTTCTCAAGGCATTTTCTTTAACAGGAAGGGCTTAGCTAATCATTTCGGAGTTGAATCTTACCATTCTCCTTTTGCTAGCCTATAAGACCAATTTATACTCTGTGGCATATTTATTTAGTTAAAGCATGTGATATACACTGCCTTATGATTATCTGCCTAACAGGCAAATATTACTCACATACAAAAGAGCACTTATGCTTTCACTAAACTTGTCTCAGGAAGCATAGAAAGTACTGCTAAAATTGACTGGATATTTTCCCCAGACAAAATAATAATAATAATAATAATAATAATAATAATAATAATAATAATAATAATAATAAAAGACTTGAAGGAAAAAAGATATGCCAACACTGTCTTTCATCTAAAAATCTTCTCGGATAATCAAAAACAGAAAAAAAGATAGAAAACTCAGTAGAGTTGTAAGGAGAGCTGAGACTTTTGAATGATTTAGATGGAGAAAGGAGGAGAAAACAAACAAACAAACAAATTGGGAATGCTTTATTAGTGTCAGAAGCACAGCCTGGGAAAGAGTGAAGTGGAGATAGGCTGGATGGACAAAAAGAAGGCACCTCTTTTTCATACCAAGTTATAGAACCTGAATGTTATAGCAAATAAACCCCACCAGGAATTTATCTTACTTTGATCTAAAGGAGACCATAAAAAAGTAAAGAGAGAGAAGGATGTTCAATTTTCCATTCTTTTATGAGACTGAAGCAGTTATGTTTCTACATGCTGCATTCAGTCTTAATTATGATTAGAGAAATCATCTAGTAGCCTGTACCTTCAAGTTCTTCTATTTGTGACAGCTGCCATTAAAAGTCCAGTCAATTTGTTGTCTCAGTCTCTGTGTTCCTTTACTAATTCTTTTATTGGAAACAAGGAATATACTGGAAATGACAAGCAAACTTCTCCATAGGTTAATGCTCTTAAAGTCAACAGTTATGTTGATGTTAGCTAAAAAATGAGTTAAAATTAAGAGTTTGGGCACACAGTCTACTTGTATTTTAATGAGGTGATTTGTGTAGACCTGTCATTGAGTGTTAACATTTACAAATGTAATTAATTCAGTCATATAAAACAAATATTAGATTGTTATATTTTAATGAATTTAAACCTATGTATAAATGCCAGCAGAAAGTTCAAATCATAGTTAGTCAGGAATATGCATTAATCTTGCTTAGTTTCCCTCTATATGGTGCACTAGACAAGATCTTCTGACAGAATTAAAAATAAATGCCTACATTTGACCTCTGACTCATGCTGTGTGGAAATATACAATATTTAGGTTTTAATTGTGCTATTTTTCAGCTGCACCAAATCAAACCATCTGTCCAAAGTCTAAACTAGGTTTGTTTTTCTAGATATATTGAAATGCATTAAAAAAAAAAAAAAAAGTTTTATTATTTTCCAAGCAAAAAGTTCAGAAATATTTGCATATATTCAAACAAGAATAGCCTAGCAGCGAATTAGCAATAAAATATGCATTGAATGGGAAAAAATCAATATTGATCTGCAAAATATCATGTCAATTTGTTCTCACAGTAAGCATCCTTTCCCTGCAACTAAGTGATTTTACTTTGACAAAAGGAATGGGAATAGGAAAGTGCTCAAATGTAATGTAAGTGAATGTTGTTTGCAAAGAAGAAATGTATATACTGATGGCAAATACTTCAGGCCAGATTTCCCTACAACTCTCCAGTTTTTGTGCTTCATTGAAAACAAAAAATAAAACAGATCCTGGAAATCACATTTGAAATAACTAACTATCACAGATGGCAACGCTTATTTGTATACTCACTAGATAATTCTCACAGTATTTGCATTTTATTTTCACTCAGAACTTGCCTTGTGGTCATTTTCATTCCAATAGGCTGGTCTTTTCTATAACAAACAGGGAAATGATGGCAAGTGTTAAGATGTGACTGATGGTTTAGAAGGATACTTTTCCAGCAGATCTTCTGGGAAGACACGTTTGCAGACCAAACAGGTTTGCAAGAAGACTCTGAATGCTGATCTCCTAAGGCCTAAGGATTTTCAAGAGACCAGTGAGGAATGGACATCCCCCATCCTTGACTGCCCGTGCTATAAGCAAAGGCAGCTCTTAGTGTATTTGCTCTGCCACATCTGAATGTAACAGATGTTCTTCACATCCCTAGAGACAAATGCCAGCTATTCAGAACATGTTTAAAATTACTTTACCAAAATACATGCCCTCTAAAATTTTGAATAACCCCACCGCTCAGATTGTTCTGCTCTTTTTCTTTCTTATATCAACATCATGCTCCAGACGCACAAATCTCAAAATATCAACCCAGGAGCTTAAGAATGTCTTACGATTCCACAAGACACAAATACGAAATTTAGATGTTTACAAATCCGACATCTGTATCTGTGTTAATCACCTTAGGCTTTATAATCAGTGAGTGAGTAGGATAACAATTTGGGGGGTATGGTTTGTCTTCTCTTAAACTAGAATTTTGTCAAACAGTTAATGCCCTAAATGTGCTCATCAATCTCCAGAAGACCATTAGATGACTAGCTAAGATTATATGTGCCTGAGTTAAATGAGCTGAATCTCACCTACTGTGATGTTCTAGATTAAAAAAAAAAAAAAACACCACCACCACCAACAACAACAAAAAAACAAACCTATCTACATATCCCATAATTGCTATAGTTCTGTATTAAACATCCCAACAAAGTGTCCTTTTACTTTATGTGCTATTGTCAAAATGAAGTCATGAAGACCAGTAATGAACAGCTGGAAAAGTATGTGTAACATAAAGGTGAAGAACATCTGGAGTGTTCTATGGAGGATTCAATAGATGTTTGATAGAGTTGAATACAATTCAGCCAGCTAGAATTGCTACCAGCAAAATAAAAAATTGAAAGGAAAAGAAAAGGGGGGGGGAGAAGGAAGGTGGGGAAGGGAAATAAAAGAAAGCTGCCAATTTCTAGCTTCTCTATTTATTCAGTAGTTGAGAAAAACCTTGAAAAATTAGTTAAAGTTGCAATGACATCTGATATTTCATTGACAATTGCATTAATGATACTGGCAATACTGAAGACCCAGTGTCTGAAATTATACTGATAAAAATTTTAATTGGAATACTCATTTAAGTAACATACTGAAAAGAATACATGACAAAAAGCATATTTTCAGCATATACAATATGTTTTGCAATAACCATTTACAGGGATAGCACCAAAGGTGTCCAGTTTGTCTGTATTACTGAAAAATTTGTTTCTAGGAGAAAAAATGACATAAATGTTTAGTCAGTTTGAAGTACACCAATGTTACGTGTGTGAGTATTACCTATTTTCTTTCTTTTTGTTTATGAAATAGAACTGAATATTGAACTGCTGATACAAATTCTTCGCGTCTAATGAAATACCTGGGCTCAAAGCCACCCTTTTTGAGAAAACACCTACTGTATGATATACATTTATTAATAGTGTTCCTATTACATTAATACTTTTAGGTGAGCCAGTAGGGATATTACAATATTGTAAAATTTTAATCCTAATAAATGTGCCTATGGCAATAAAATATATGTAAGTTATTGCTTTTATGAGTTTCCAGTTGATTTATGCTAAGTTGTAACCCTTTGCTAAGTAGGATGTCTTGCTGTACTTCAGAAATGTGTATACTAGAGACTACTATATTTCTTTTCACCATTCTTAGCATAAAACCGTTTAATATGCATGCAGAATTTTTAGAAAACTGGTATTGAAACTGAGAAGTATACCAAACACTAAACATTTGAGAGTCATGCATTACAAAATTTAACAGGGTTGTTTCTCAATCTAATTTCTAAATCTACTACATTTCAAATACTTCCAGATCATCAACAAGATATCAAAATTGTCTAGTGCACAATACATGTAAAAATACATCTAAAGTGAGTTTTCTTTAAGAGATTTTCATCTCAGTGTCTGTTTAGTACAGTGCACACCAATTATTTGTGATGAGTGTGTGCGCAGCATGAGACTGCAGAGACCACATATAGATGGCTGATCAAGAAGGGCTAGTTCAAGAATTATATCTAGTTAGTTTAAATTTTGCATACCTTTTTCATTATATCTGTTGTATAGCCTTCTACAGTAAACCAGTGGGAAGGGCTTTTTGACTTCTAGATGGTGTTGTTTTGTCTCTGGACAGTGGGTATCATTACCTCTGGTAATAACTAATTTGCTGACTTCATTCTTTAAATTAAAAAAAAAAAAGAAAAAAAATCATTAGAATAAGGGATTTATGAACATATCCCTTGGAAGAGTTTCCTGATAGAAAATGTAATTTTTTGAGACATAAGTTCTCAAAATAAGTAAATAAATAAATGAATAAAAATTCTAAATCTGAATCTGAACTGCTTTATATCACAATTTTTTTCAAAAATACGTCCAAAATAAAATTCACTGCCTCACGGCACTTTTATATATAGCTTCCATCCTTTCCTCTGGGCAAAATTCTCTAGAAGACTAGAAGTCTGTGCCCTCTTCCAGATAATGTAAGAGAAGCTAGGGTGGAACATCATGGAAGACTCATAATTTGAGGTCCTTGTAGTAGATAGAACACATGCAGGGAGGTCTCATTCAGAATGAAAAGAGAGAGGAGCCTGCCAAGATATATCTGCTGTGAACCAACATCTATCATAGAATCACAGAATGGTATTGGTTAGAAGAGACCCCAAGGATCATCAGGTTCCAAGCCCCCCGCCACAGGCAGGATTGCCAACTGCTAGATCAAGTACCAGATCAGATTACACAGGGCTTCATCCAATGCGGCCTCAGTGAATCTGGCCTTAAACACCTCCAGGGGTGGGGCATTCACAATCTCTTTGGGCAGCCTGTGCCAGCATCTCACCACTCTCTCCATGAAAAACTTCCCCCAGGCACCTAATCTAAATCTCCCCTCCTTCTGCCACAGGGAGACACACTCACAGAGGAATTTGTCCCATCACAAGATACCTGAGATAGGCAAGATAAATTGCATTCAGAGAACACTTGTCTCTCTCCCTCCCTCCAACACAGACAGAACCCAGGATTCTGCAGATGCAAATAACTTTCAGAAGGCTTGTGGTATCGATCAGAAATGCATACCTTGTATGTTTTGGACCAGCTCAACAGATCATAATGTAGGACTATTGAGATGCTTAATATTATGCAAAAGGATTTAAACTAAACACATCACAATCTCTGTATGAAAATAATCTTCTCTGATAACTTTAACAATGAAATGTAATAGCAGACAACCTTTAGTTCCTTCTTCCAGAGAGAATATATCTTGTTTAGCAAAATTATGTCAGAAATTTTACCTTTGTCATTGGTGGAAACAGGCTTCCATAGGAGACTATGCTCCAGCAAAAAAAAAAAAAAAAAAAAAAAAAAAAAAAAAAAAAAAAAAAAAAAAAAATCAGAACAAGATTCTTATACACAAGCTCTGAATACTCTTTTGGAGAAGTCTGTATTTCTTCATTGATTATTTTAAGCACCCAAGATTACATGCTTTGATGTTGTTTGACAAACTGTCCCAACTCCTAAAAAAATGAAGTTTGCCATGATCTTGGGACATTCATGAGCCAGCAGCTGTTCTTTTCAGAGGAGAAAGCTACCATTCTTTAAATGACAGCCTGATAAAAAACCCTTATGGCCTAGTTTTCAGCCATGCTGAAGGTTCTTTGGCAGCACTAGAAACACAGTCGGTTGGGTACAAACTGTAAGTTTTCATCTTCAGTCTCTTGAATGCTGTACACAAATACCTGTGACACTGGAAAATCAGATAATGAAGCTTATGCAGATCTTTCCAGAGCAGATTTTTCACAGCTAACAGAACCACATGCGCATACAACCTGATTATTTGTTGTGTACCGCAGCTTTGCTAACTTCACAAGTCAATCCACTGTATTGCTGAACTCAGGAAATACCTCCTGACTAGAGTAGGCTAAACAGCTATATAGACAATTTCCTTTTCTAGAGTAAATCTTTAATACCGTACACCTTTAGGTGTAAATTGCTGTTTAACTAAATGTCACAGACATTCTCGCCAACATTCCCCCATATTCTTTATGCTCCCCCTTTAATGGAATTAGGAAGATAAGTGGTCTCAACATTTCTACCCAGTTCATAGCCTTATTTCAGGTCAATATCGCCAGTGTAAGGTGTACAAAGGCAATGTCCAGCACTATAGTCTGTATCTTTCTCCTTGAAGCCAAACAAAATGGCAGCTGTTTGGCAAGCATCAGGTCTGAGAAATAAATAGGCACAGTGAACAAAATGAAAAACCACAACAATAATTATGTAGGCTTTCTAATCTTAATATTTTAAGTTCTCCCTTTCTTTCAGTCATTTTTTCCCCTTGTAGCATTTGTCAATAAATGCACTCTTACAAATATTGAATATTTTTACTCTCTCCAGTAAGCTGTAAGGAGCAGTTGCCTAGACTAGGGCACAATAAAACATTTTTCTTAGAAAACTTAAAAGTTGTGGGGTTTTCAGCACATTTTTTTCTCAGTGATTTTGTAAATAATTTTAACAAAGATGCCTCTCCTTTACCTGTTTTGTCTTTTCTTTGTAGAAAAACAGTATTTACAGTCTAGATCTGTGAACAGTCCCTCCAGATTTCAGGTGTGAGTTGTGTTTTAGATTTAAGTCATAAACTTTTTTTATGATCTGCTGGGCATAATAGCCAACAAGTACTACATCTTTACCACCACAGTACACAGAGGAATATATTGAATATACCTTGAGAGAAAGTCACTACCACCTTCCCACATACTTTTTACCATGTTCAGCATCTAATCACATGTTGTTTAGATTATTTTTAAATGAGATTTGCAAAATATTCAAGAAGTTACAGAGACAAAAGCATGTCATTTGAAATGTTAAGTCTTGCTACATGACTAAACAAAAGAACTGAGTTCTTCTACACTGTGTATGCAGTATACTCCACTATACAACACTAGCCTAGATGTCTCCAGTACCATGAAAAATTGGATATTTAAGAACTACTAAGCATCAGAAATTCTCTCCGTAATCCAACACACTTATATCCTGCACATGTGTTTTTATAACTATCAAGAACTGATAAAAATATCAATATCCAGGGGCTATAGTCCATATTTCTCTTTGGTTGTACAATGAGTGACAACAGGAAACATGGCCAGTTCAGAATCTTATTTCTCAATTGCTCTTACTTACCTCACATTTTTCCTCCCATTCAGCTACACACATTGTCCTGTTTCTGAAAACATCATCTCTGTTCTCTCTGCCATAGTCTGGATATTCCTTCTGAGCTAGATGACCACCATGAGTGTATTTTATTTTCTTTAAATATATCATGTGTGGATGATTTGATCCAAAACTGAAGCATTTTACTTAGTCAAAGCTGAAGAATTTGTATCATCTAAATATTAAAATGCACCCACTTATCCCACTGAGCACTCAGCATCCTGCTGAGTGAAGTACTGATGGTGACTGCTCCTGGTTTTCCTGAGTGATTCACATGGTGAGATATGGGGGCAGAGTCAAACTCTTTATCCACACTAAGTGGTTGCTCCCTTCATTTGTTGTCATCCTCTGGAAATCATCCCTCATTTTAAAAAGGGCATTGGAATCTCATATTGTGATACTAGTGAGCCTGAGTTCAATGTGCTGTAACACTGAAGATGGTAAAGAGTTATGTCATTAAATGGAGTGACTCGGCTTTAACTGTGGGGAACTACTAAGACATTTTTAATGTACTCTTCTAAAAACTTTCAGTTATGTACATCCCCCTCCCCCCCTTTCATGTCAAATAAAGGACTTATACAGACCTTCCAAGTTAACAACCCATTTTGTCCTATGTGAAAGTTCAGAAACGCTTCGATGATAGAAATCACAA
This sequence comes from Gallus gallus, assembly GCF_016699485.2. Lineage (NCBI taxonomy): Eukaryota > Metazoa > Chordata > Aves > Galliformes > Phasianidae > Gallus > Gallus gallus. Next base: position 134,403,039 of record NC_052532.1, on the reverse strand, counting down.
TTTTTGCCCAGTGACTTCAATCATCACTATTTGCTGTCCAAGTCCAGTGATACACATTTAGCGAAATGCATAAGAACCGAGTGACACCTACCATCTGATATCATTACTCTGAGTAGCTTTTGTTGTCAATCCAGTATATAGTCCTCAGGTAGCAGAACTAGTATCTGATGAAGTCCCACCTATTTGCCCATCTATATGCCCATAGGCATCGTATACAGCAAGTCTACTCAATAAAATTTCACTCCATTCCATGTTTATAAGGGTTCAATCAAGCAGATGTTAATCAGTGAACTGTGCATAAAAAAGCGAGCAGCCGTTTCCACCGTCTCCAAGATACTTGCCATAGAATCTATTATTCCAGTACCACAATTGAAAAAGAGCTTAGGTTTCAAATGAATCTCTTTTGTGGTCTCAAAGAAATTAGGGCTCCTCTAGGCTGATACTTACTCTAATGAACCTGAATACTGTGGAAACCCTCTTTTTCCACCCCCAAAAAGGCTTCCCTGACCATAAACAAGACTGTATCTCTGGAGGATTTCCTATGCTCTATTGATCTAAAGGTATGCTTTATAGTGTCTCAAGAATGGTATTTGTCTTTATATCAAGTTCAGAACCAGCAAAATTGCCCCAGACAATTTTATTAAGCAGATAGAGAAAGAGACCGCTCATTTTAGGAAGAGAGAAAGACCTTTGTTTGTTGGTCAGTTAACCAGAGGCCTTTTATTTATTTCTTGCAAAACTGTCTTTTCTTCAGAAATCAGAAAGAATTTTGGAGAGTCACAATGTTGTTTTGTTTCCTGGAACATCTAAAATGAGAAAATACAAGGAGTTTCTTTCACATTTGCCGCTGTGTTTTATTTTAAAAATGTTTATTTTCTCTTATGTTTGAGAGCCAATCTATATTCTGTTAAAGACAATGAAATACTTGCTTTTAACTTTTAAAGAAACTCAGATAAAGCTATATCTCTGTGAGGGTCTCCTAAGGACTTTTATTTCAGAAGACCAGCACAATCACATTGTTTGGAGGCAGACAGGTAAATTCTGGCATTACATGACACCCATATATATATATATATATACATACATATACACACATATATATACATCCAAACTGATACACATCCAAACTGATGGGAGTTTGTTCATGTGCGCTAAGCAGAGCCCATAAAATGATAAGAATGATGCTTCAAAAAGCATGCAATCTAAATTAGTCAGGCAAAAGAATAGAATAGAGAGGAGTAGGATGTGAAGAATAGAGAACAGTGGAAAGACAATAGAAGCAAGGGGAACAGTCAATTATTTTGTAAATGTAATCAAAGATTATCTATATCTGTTTCAGTGAAGGTGGTAGAAGTACTGACAGATATTGCTAAGATATTCGAAACATACAACATGCAACCCTGTCTGAAGTCTTAGCCTAAGTTTTTTGTAGCTATCTTATTTGTGGCATGGTTGGAATCACTCTGGAGAAGGTGTTTTGTTGAAAAAGGGAATATCTGTGGCAGAACGCCAAACACACAAGAAAGAGATTGGCATATATGTATATGAAATCCAAGAATTTTATTGTCTTTAATGTAACTGTTGAAGGGTACATAGAACTCTTCTACTGAGGATGAGCTGATATAATTCCACTGGGACATAAATTACTGGAGATTGAAGTGCAGAGGCAAAAATAGTGATACATAAAAGGAAGGAAGAAACAAAATGAATCGGAGATGGGGACAAATAAATGAAGGAAGTGCAGGAAGAGGAATAATCCTAATTACAGCTGTATTTTATCAACATAAAATATAAATATAAAGACCATCATAAAAAGTAAAGAACAAAGAAAATTCATTTACAACAGAGAAACTGTCCTTCCCTTTAATTTCTTCCCTGTCTTCCTCCTGACAAATCTTCCTTTGAGAATTGAGAAGAGTAGGCAGTCCAAAAATCATGAGTCTTAATAAAGGAAGCATAACTCAATAAAATAAAGTAAAATTAGAAAAGGCTCTGGTTTTTGTTTTGTTTTGCTTTCTGGAAAAGCTGTTTTTAAAAAATGACTGGTGCTTGCCTTTGAGTGTCAGCATACTTTTAACATTGGCTTATTGGATTATCCTGTATGGTAGTTCTTATCACAGTCCTCCTCAGCAGCCAGTCTTCAGAGGGAAAACTCAGGATCCAATCAGTAGATCTCTGGCACAACTTCAGCCTACTCAGAGCAGACACTGAGGGTCATACACAGAGTGGAACTTCTTACCAAATGCTGTTGGTTCATGTGGTATTAGGAGTTGAAATCTGTACAGAGCAAAACACAATTTGTATAACCTTTATCTGAGTACTTGTGAATCCAGAAGGACAGTTAAATACTGAATAAAGCAAGTGATGGCATATTTTAATGATCACCTAGGTCTCAAGTTAATGATTCAAGTTTTTAGAAAATCATGAGATCTTTGAGAGTCCCCCCCCCAAAAAATCCTGATTGTTAAAGCCTTGAATGTTAATGCTATGCTTAATGAGTTTGTATGGCCATCCTTCAAAGTGGAAAATTACTCTGTATTATAAGGTTCATTTTTTCCTCTTCTTATTGTCTCCATGAGTTGATGATTTTTGCTGGTGACATTCCTTTTTGTAAGGATTTTTCCTCTTGAGAGAAGGACCTGTCTACTGTCTTTGTTTACTTTGATTCAAGCAAACAAGTCATTGCAGTCTTTCACTCAGTGAGATATAGCATTGCCATCTATTTGACCCAACTAAATTAAAAAAACAATAATCTATGAAGGTAATTTAGCTCTGTTTCAGGACACTGGCACAGAAGGGGATTAAGTTGCACTTTAAAATTGGAGTCTTACAGCAGTGTTATTCAGGACACATTAAAACACACACACACACAAATAAACAGTAGGAAAAAGGTAGTGGGCTTGGATCTGCATTTCTGAAGTGAGAACACCAGGATGGCTGCAGCCAAAGGTTGCTAAAAGTGTTAAATAGTTGCAGCATCCTCAATGTAATCTTACTGAGCAGAAACCAAGAGAGCTTTACACTGTAAGAGTTTTAGTTCTTCTGCCTGAAGAGTACAAACAGAAACACTGCAAATTAGATGGCAAAGCTTGACTAAAGGTGACTTTTGGTTGAAGGATGCTTCAGGCCGTGGTTGGTTAGCTTTGTTCTTGGGCCATGTTTGATGTTACTTGTCAAGTCTCCATCAGAGAACTGGCTAGGGGAAGGAAACAGAGAAAGAGATAACTACAATTAAAAGTAGGTATTTTCTAAACGGCAGACTTTTATTTTTATAGCTGATATAAAGCTATATATACCTAGGTTCAGACTTTTTCCCAGGTGAAGGCGGTTGATTATTTCTTATACTATTTAGCCTCTGTCAGGAGGGCTATTTTAACTGCAAAAAGAAATATGTTAAACTGTCAGCCAGATACCTTTAATTCCCAGGCTTATTTTGATAAACAATGATACCTTTTTTTTTTTTTTTAATGGCACACTCCCTTTCACAGAGATACAAAGATCAAACAAGAATGTTGCATTTTCCATAACTCTCACAGACAAACATAGCTCTTCCAGAAAAATAATAATAAAACCCCCAAAGAAGTAAACAACATTCACAGAGAGAATATAGCTTCAGTAATTCACCCGGTATACAAACATATAGTGGTACAAAACCTGCAACATGAGGTTTTTTTGTTATATTTTAGCAGTGTTTCCTCAAATCTTCAAAGCTTGCTTGATGGTTTGCTGAAGTAATTGAACTACTCTTGAGTTGTTTTATATAGGACATCTTATCTTTCTTTCATTACCCAGTCCATGGCTTCTTTTCTATTCCCATGAAATCCATGTACACACTTTAGAAGCCCTCCTGAACAAGCTTGCTTCTAACTTTCACAGAGCCCTTAGCACAATTTGAATACGAAAGAGATACTGAATAAAAAGCTTTAATCTCTTGTCTGCTATTCTTCTTTCTTGCCTCTTCATCTCCCCCCCTTCTTCCAAGAGCTTTTCTGTGTTAGTAAAGTGAACACTTTCTGTTTAAAGTAAGTATAATGCTCCAGAAGATGCACTGGGAGAGTGAAATCGAAAGCCTAGCCTGTGAAGCCTCTTTGCCACAATTTAGCAATATTTCTGCTGCATTTACTTGCTCTTGAGCTTTTTGCAGGTAAAAGATTAGTAAAGAGCTCTCCTCAACAAAATCATTCAATCAGTAGCAAGCATGGGCAGTATCAAATGTGCCCTCTACCTCAAATACTGTGGGGCTCTTTTTTTCTGATACCTCTTCCCTCAGTTAACTGGAACTGCTTTGAAAGGGCTTTCTGTTCTCTGCTCTCTTGTCAATTTGAATGCCAGGAAATGAGCCCCCTTTGTGAGATTAATTAATAGCAGGAGCTGATCGGCCCAAGCCCAATTGCCACGCAACAGAGCTGTAATTGCTACTTTGTGGAAAGGAAAGAAAAAGTTTTGGTTGCAGTTTAAGAAGAGGGTTTAAGGAAAGTTCTTTGAACTAGAGGTCTCAGTGCACTGGATTAAGGCAAGAAGCAAGGAGGCCTTTGAAGTTTGTTAAGAGGTTTTGGAGAAGAAAGAAGTTGGGTGGCAAATGGGAGCTGGTAACATCAAAAGCATTTAGCACCATTCCTCACCTGCTTGTATTCAGGGCAGGGACCACAGGATGGAAGCATCAGTTGTCTACAGTTTAAATGATACGTTTGGGGCTCTATTTGTTTTGATCTGAAACTGTACCAAGTGCATGAGTACACACATTAGGGTTGATGCACCAGAACTTATGAAAGTTACACATACCCAGGCATATGCATATGCATGCGCATTGCACACGCAAGTATACACAATCACTGAGTTTGATATAGTAATTGAACAGTCAGTTTTCTTCCTACTAAATATCAATTATTGATACTTTGCTAATTACATGTGCCCTGGCATACTAGTAGTCACTTATAACTGATATTACTGATCCCATATTTGATTACAAGGCTTATTAGAAGCAGGGTTTTCTAAACGAATACAAATTCATATACATTTATATATATATATAGATGGTATACTTACATGTATGCAATATATATATATACACACATATATTAGGCAACAACTCAAAAAGTAGGACCATCTTCAGGGCAAATTTATAGAAAGACCTACAGAAAGAAGACACAAGTCCCTTACAAATGCCTAGGCCATAATCACAAGTGGCAGAAACCTTTGCATGAGCTGGCAATATTACATGAGTGATAAATTAGCATGCCCTCATCTTTTCAACACTGAATGGCAAGGATGCAACTTCACAAGCAGAGCACGGCTCTGACTCCAGCAGTGCAAACATCCTGGAAAACTGCCCTAACAGAGGCAGAGGATTGCCTGGGAGCCAGGGCAACCTCTGAGGGCTGTGGAGCCAGCGATGTCGTTCTGCTCCACGCCCCACTGCAAGGCCCATGGCCAGAGCATATGTGCTGGGAATCCCTCAGTGGCACAAAAGCACCTTGGAGGCTGTTACAAGCCAGTGGAGCTTGGAGCAGCCTTGAGGTGTTCTAAATTATACAGACAAGCCTCTGTTAGCCCTGGAACTCAGAGAGGGCAAAGGTGGGGGAAAGCCACTTTTGTCCACTTCCTCAGCATCTGTCATTTACACCACTGAAGTCAATGGGTCAAATTCACATCTCATGTGATGTGAATGTAGCCAGTGATTCTGGGATGAATTTGGCTCTGTATCTGTATCCTCTTAGTACCAGGAGTGTGCTACAAATTAAACCACAGATGTCTTGTCACAAACTTGATGATGCACTTAAGCCATTTGCTCTTAGGGGGTGGCAACCGCCTTTTTTGTTCTGTGTGTCTAGAGAACCTGTAGAAAAGGACTTCTACCACTGTAAATAATGCTTCCAGTCAAACATGTAGTGCTAACAACAAACAGATCTTTATACTTCTAATTTGAGTGACACAATAACAGGAAGAAATTTCAGAGCGACAACAGTTTGAAAATCACATCTCAGATAACTGACTTACAGTTTAGGAATAATAAGAAAAAAATGACTTTTTTTTCTAGCTCAGGAACTGCCAGAGTCTGTGGTTTCGTATATTTTCCCCTTTTCAATTTCACGTAAAAAAATTAAACAGAAAACAAGATGTGCCTTCAAATATATGTCAATAAGCATTTGAAGTCTTTTACACCTCTCAACCCAGCCCCTCAAGACTGTGTTTGATCAGCACCTTTTCTCCTTCCCCACTCGCCATTTCTTTTATTTCTTAGTTGGGTACAATTAAAAGATGATAGGAAACCAAACCTAACTAAAACAAAAATCCAGACAGAAAAGAAAAAAAAAAAAAAAAAAAAGGGGGCATTTTATTTGTGAAGGTTTTGGACAGATAATAATAAAATAAATTTTAATAATAATAATAATAATAATAAAAGACAAAGGGCCTTCTACTTCAGGCAAGATTTATCTTATCTAAGCCTTGGCCTTCTCTGGGCTCATCTGGGCTCCCTCTGAAATCTGAAGTCTTCCTTCCTCTCTAAGAGAGGTGGGATAACTCTCCCTTTGGGCATGGCTCTTTCTCTACAGAGGGAGCCTGAACAACTCAGTTTGGGCAACATATTTTGAAGCAGTTAAGGCTGGGAAGAGGAGTGCTTCTCCTAGCAAATGTAAGGGACAGCAGTCATAATACTGACAGAGGCACCATAAAGAGGCATTATGTGTTTTCTATCTATTCCTATTTATTAATGGCTGATAAAAATTTTAGCTTTCTCTTGTAAATGTTTAGAAGAATACCCTGTAGTCATATATGACATAAACTATCACCAGATAAAGCGGAGGAAAGTATGTTCTTCATGTAGTTTCATGAATCATTTTTCAGTGTTACAGACACGAGGTTCGCATTTGCCCACAGGTCTACATACTATTTGCAAAAACTCATAGAACTACACAAAGCAGGGAAGCCTTCTTGAACAGCAGTAATGATTATTCCATCTTAAATTTGTGAATGTAACCCAGAAGTATTTGTGGTGTGCAGTCTGCTGTTTCTGTACCCCCACTTCCTTCTCTTTCTCCTCTTGTTCTATCACTACACATTGTCCCACTGTCCTTTCCTCCAAGCAAGAAGGGAGTAATCTTCAGCATCACCTGTAACAACATATATAGCACCAGAAGAGGGTTTCTTTCTCGTGTACTGAGGCTGACTTGGATGAGTTACAGTAAATGTAGATGTTGGTTTGCAGGATGTTATGTCACTAAATTCTAAGTTGGTCTGGTCAGCACATTTAGCTCGCATTTAAACTTCTCATCTACTACAAGCTGAATTATTTGGAAGCCAACTATTGAAAACTGTTCAAAGTTTCGAGTTTCCTAGGAGACCACAGGGAAGCCAGAACCCACACGCAAGACTTACAGAAGTACTAGTTTTTCCACCTTATAATAACCCAGAGCTTAGGGTATGTAAAATTCTCAGATTTCAATATCCCAAGGTCACTTTACTTATCACAGTAAATTTTACTTACCTTAGGCAAAACAGTGATGTAGATCATAATTTAACTGTACAAATTAATTCACAGAATGTCTAAAAGATGCCCAAGCCCATCCATACACCATTGTTTTTCAGTGAGGTTTTCTACAATTACATCTGTTAACAAATGTAGCAAATTCAATTAAAATTTAACTGGCAGTGCACGGAAGCAAAGCAAGTTCACTTTTATTATGTCAAACACCTTATTTTATGCCATGCATGTTAAGGTTTGCCAATCCTTAAGGCCTGCAACTGCAACATTTTAACTGATATCTGGAGGCTTGTAATTGTATGTGTGCACATCAATTATGGATTGGATTCAGCATTTTCAGATAACTTCACCAATCACAAAGAGAGCCCAGTGGTCTCCTGGCATTTTCGGAGCAGTTTGATTACAGGTGTAATACATACAGCCTTGTTAGCTCTCAGTGATGAGGGATTCCCCTCCCTGCTGAGTTCTAGCTGAGGCACTGACCATTGCTTTTCACTAACAATTTCTGTCTGCTCCCAAGAGATGTTTTAATGAGCCCCTCCGACATGGCCAAAGGCAAGAAATGTTCTCTGGGCCAGTGAGGTGAAGAGCCAAAGCTTAGCCTACTAGGCAAGCAATAATTAATAAGGCGGTTTTCTGATTCATCTCAATTCATTAACAAAGTTACTTTTTTTTTTTTTAATTACTGCTAAGCAACACAACGTTAAGTCTGTCACATTACTCACAAGTATTGAATGAAAAACTTGTGCCAAGGTACGTAAAAAAAAAATTAATTTATGACAAAAATAAATGAATTTAGAATACTAATTGGGAGAAAGCAACTGACAGATACACCGAAAGATTGATTTTAGGGGAAACGGAGAAATCTGTTTTCTGTTTATTTTAAGGACAGGGAATGAATACTGATTAGAAATGTATAGCCAGTTAGGCTAGTGCAGCATTTGGTTAGGCCACTAAAGGATGCTAGGTTTGTCTTACAATTTTCCCCAGATTTGTGGCTATCTGCTACGCAGGCAGAGTGGCAGTGGGGCTGCAGTCTGTTCGGCTTAAAGCAAAGGTTCCTTCAGACCTTAAACGACGATCTTTAAGGTCCCTTCCAACCTGAAGCATTCTATGATAAAACCGCATTGTCCCAAGACTGTCAGATCACATACAGTGGTCTTTTTCGATAGGAAGCAATGTTGCTTATTATTAGTGGTATCTGCTTTACAGTGGGCCAAACTTCCGCTGGAATATTCAAAATAAACTGCCTGGAGCTTGTTAAGAGATCCTCCCTGTTTTTGTTTTCATTAAAGCAAGACCTTGAGGGAGACAATTGAGTTTGATGAGTTGTTCAATATTTCGCTCCGCGCCTCTTTTCCCGACGCTGAGGATAAAGAGAAAGGCATTGCCAGGGAGAGGAGCAAAAAGAAATATTAGTTAAAAAAGAGTTCATCAAAACGGCGGCTCTTTAGGGATACGGAAGGGGCATCAATCACTTCTGTGGGCACATTAAGCTGTTACATATTATAGCCATCTCGGTTTAAGTGGTGTAAGGCTCATCTCATTTGCATTTGTTGTGTTACAATCTTGCTGCAGGCCTGTCTCCACAGTGAATAAGGTGGCTGTGCAAGGCAGCTTGTGGCTGGCATAAAGGATATGTCAGAGTCAAGCTGCTTCACTAATCAGCTTTGCTGGGGCAGATACATGATAGTCTATGTGAAGAAATTTAGATAATAGTATACAGCATCCACTGGAACTGTATCTAGTGTATATAGGGCTTTAGACTAACTTCTAATCCTTCATGGAGAATTTGTAAATACTGCAGCGATGTTCTAGTGACCTCTAAAGGCTGCTGCTCTGAGCCGTGTAGCGCGTTTTGTTAAACCTCACGCTTTGTAAGACGCATAATGCCGATGTCCTTAGAGGCTCGACGCGGGGAATTCTCCCCCGAACGCCCTGTGTTATCCCCCCTCCCCGTGAGGCCCCTCTCCGCGCTCCCGCCTCCCCCGCCGCGCCCACAGGTGAGGGCGCCCGCACCGCCCGGCGGCCGCCCGCGCCCCCTCCCCCGCCGCCGGGGTCCGGGGCCGGGCTGCGCTGGCGGCCACCTCCCTCCTCTCTTCCCCGGGGCTCGGCGGCGGGAGCCCGGCGGGCCGGGCCGGGGCTGTAGCAGTCTCGAGTAGCGGTACCTCGCCCCAGGCCGGCCGGTACGGGTGCTACTCCGAGTCGAATGTGGCTGCAGTGTTAAAGCTGGCTCAACATGTAAGTTTTTATAGACGTTCCTCTTCGGTTTCACATTTCGCTTTTCTTTTCCTTTTCCCTCCGGTGACTTTAAAACGACGTTGGAGGAAAAAAAAAAAAAAAAAAAAAAAAAAAAAAAAAGAGAGAGAGAGAGAGAAAGAAAAGAAAAAAAGAAAACTAAAAAGAGGGCTAGGCTTGAGGTTCAACCACCCTCCCTCAGGTCCCCATGGCACAGCGTTTTCAGCTCTCTGCGGAGCTGCGGCTCTCCCAGCCCTGTGCCCTCCCCGAGGGCCAGGCCAGAGCCAGCTCCCGTCCCCTCACACACGCACACACACACGCAAATTAAATGTCTGACAATAAAAGCTACAGAGTATTTTGCATGCAGGTGAATTCTGCCAAATAATGGATGGGACTGTTGTTTCTTATTTCCCTACTGAAGATAAGGGGAGCATTCTTTAAAACAACCTCCCCACCATCACCACTAACCACATCTCCCCCCCAACCCCCCCACATGATGAAAGACCCATAAAGTTGAATAGTTGGGAGATAATAACTCCAACGGTAAAGGTCCTAGCATACGTATACCACCCTGCCTCTGGCAGTAATCCTGGCTTTGGGGATCTGAAATTTCCTAAAGATGTATTAGTGTCTTATACACATGTGCTCTTGTGCACTCATAATCCTTTTCACTAGCTTCTTAGCTGCATGCTTTGTATTTAAATTTTCCTTCTGACCAAGTAAATCCCTTTGGATGAAGTGACAGGAGCTTTTCAGCACCCATAGCTGGGTGACAGCTGGTGTAGAGGCTCTGAAAGACGGCAAAGTGTTCCTTACTAGCTTTCTTCAAGACCAGTGTCAGCCACCAGCTGAGCGATTTGTTAGCTCCCCTTTGGGCACCAGTCAGCTGAAGAGGCTCACATTAAAGGCTAAAGGAATACAATGGATATTAATAATAAAATTAAAAAAAAAAAAAAATCAACCACCAATATCTCTGCTGCTGGCTTTGCTGTGCTTTTAATTAGGTGTTTGTTCATTATATGTGAACATCGTTGGTTTCCATTAATTCAGAAAACCCTTTATTAATACTGTATAAAGTGTATATTTCGGCCTCAGAAACACGCTGCTAAAACTTTGACTTGAAAGAAGGAATTGTCAGAAGCCTTTCTGGGAGCAGCACCGCGCTTGGAGTAGTTTACTTCCAGATCACAGAACAAGATGTTTGTATTTATTTTCCCTCAAGTAAAGTTTCTCTGCAAATGTCCAACGTGTAATATATTCTGTTATTTAATTCCAGATTTGAAGGTTTACTTCTCAGGGGTTCTGGCAAGTTTTTGCTATTGGAATTAGTAATGAGGAACACTGGAACCGTGGAAGTAAACCATGCAGTATAATCAGATTGTTAAAGGAAAAGCAAGCCAAAAGTGAGAGTGCTTTAGAACCAGACTGGTGCTGGATGTAACATCATAAGATACTTCCTGTGCAGGTTTTCTGTTTTGGTTTGGGTTTTTTTTGTTTTGTTTTTTGTTTTTTTTTGGTTTTTTTTTGTTTTTTCTTTGGGGGGGTGCAAGCACAAATGCAAGGGAGAAAATCTTCACTCTTTCTCCAATAAGTAAAGCAAAGATGAATTTAAAAGAAGTCAATTTCAAAACACAGTAGCTCGTATGATAAAATTTTTAATTATTTATTGATCTCTGAGGAGATTAAAGTACTGAGCTAGGTAAAACTCCCACAGCATTCAAGTTGTTTTGCTTGAGTAAGGACTGTTGGCTTAGACCAAAGGCTTCTGAGAATTGCTTTATAAAAATAGTAATTGATATTCAGTGCTTTGTTGGTGCACCACCCACATGTATTAGGGAAAGCATCTCAGCTTTTAAAAATTATTTCAGACCCGTGATAAGCACGAGTGTAAAAGTGTCTTCATTGCATTCTTTTATCTCAGAAATGTTGCCATAATAAAATTCTCATTGAGAAATCCAGAAAAATGGAGACATGATATTCCTTTCTTTGTGCTGTTGTGTTTTAATAAAGTAGGGATAACAGAGTGCTTTGTGTTGCTGTTGTTGTTTTGTTTCTTACTTTTTCTGGAAAAGTGGAATGAGGGATCTTAAAGGAATAAATCAAAATTCCAACAAGACGTATGAACTCCCGCAAAGCTTTAAAACAGTTTTATTCCTAAAAACAAATAGCTGAATTAAAATGACAGAGAGCTGAGTCAGGTCCCATCTCAAATTTTGTTCCTGATGACTAAAATCAAACCAAGTTTGGGCCTTTGTTTCATGTTCAGTTAAAAAAAAAAAAAAAAACAACACAACAACTTGGAAAGCAATTTCTGTATGAATGTTCATTTTCAAAGAAATATAACAGCTTTCAGTATCATGCATTTCACTACACATTTCTTTCCTTTCTAATCAGAGCTGGAGGTTTATTGTCTATTTTTTTTTCACTGACAGTTGCTAATTGAATAAGATATATTTTGTAGAAATAATAAAATCTGCAAGGTGCTTCTTATCTGTGAGTGATAGATCACAGAAATGAGGAAGATTATTCAAATGAATTAAAATAAAACATAGTTTTCTGGCTCTTTTTTTTTTTTTTTTTTCACTTTGGAACCTAAACCAGACTAATTTACAACGAGATCTTTTTATTTTACAGCCTTTGTTATACCTCTACAGAGACAGTTATATAGACAGCAGGAGAAAGTATGACACAGTTCTGGTAAGGAGATAGCAATACTTTTCACAAACCAAATCAGACACGTATTTACAGTTCTCACTACTCCTGCACTCTTTGAATGTACTCTTGCTATTCATTCTTACATCTGGATTTTGACCCTTCTTTTGCATACATTTTTCCCACCTCCAAAATATGCTGCTGTTGAGCCAGAAAATAAACATTCACTAAAATCTCAAATTAAGCTTCTTTGAATGAATTGTGGAGGGACTTGATCCTGCACTCACCGAAATACATAGAAGTTTTAGTCGCAGATCACACAGGCAAATGAGACAAGGAGCCTTATGTTCATAATACCTGGGCAACCTCCAGAGCTGCAAAACTGGAGCCTTTTCTTGTAAGTGTTGTAATTCTAGAAATCTGCTAATAATAAAAATGGAATTTGGGAGATTTTTAGTTTGAACTCAGGCATTCCACTTAGGTCATGATCCCAAGCACTTCTTCAGCATGTTTTCCCCTTATGAATTATTAATACAGGGTTTGTAATGGGCTCACAAGTGACTCCAGAGTCCTTATTAGTAAATCATGGTCACCATATCAAGCTGAAAAATTCACGGGATCTATAGCAAGGATAGTATTTCATCTCTGCTGAATGTTTTTGAGGGAGAAAATAAATAATAGAAAAATATAAAGAAGTCTCTGTTCTCTCTAAATATTAATTTATGTTTTACAAATTTGGATCGAAGTTCCTAAATATGGCAAGATTTTTTCATTTTAGTCCTTGTTTTTTTACAAACTTTTTTTTTCTGATTATTTTGTAAGAGCTTGCATTACAGTTCTCTTACTCTCTCTCCATATAAAACAATGCTGGAGCTTCTTTATTATTTTTAAATATACAGTATCTTAAAAAAATATAGGGCATACCTGTATGTTTGGTGTCTGTTTACATTTTCTGTAATGTAGTCATTAAGCACACAACGTAGACTTAAAGGATGTCAAAACTGACAACCACACTATGATTGATGATGCTGTGCTAGACTAATTCTTACCAGGTGTGGTGTGATGTGAATTCAAATGTAGCTCAGGGTTCTTATTTGTATTAGCAAAGTTGTGCTTTGTCAAAGTTCTGTGACTTCTTAACCCACTAAATCCATCTTCTAATCCAAGTTTTTCTTCGCCTTATTGCTGTATACAATATTTTTCTTCCCCTCTCTCAGTAAAGCAATCCTTACCTCTTCATCTCTGGTCGGGGTTTCTTAAGACATCCAGTTCATGTAAATTCGAGAAAATACCAAGTCTGATGAGGTTATGTTAATTAAGTGTAAAATCTACATAAAGGCTTCCTAAGTGACTTGAGCTAGGGTAGGCAAAATTATGTAGGGTGAAATTCACTCCATCAGCATAAAGCATAAACAGGAGAGCTTTATGTGGATAAGGAGTAAAATCCATGATCTTCTACCAGAAAAAAAGGCTGTAGCACAGACTTCTTTGGTCCCTATACACATTGTCTCCACCATCATTCCTCATCACTTGCTGGGGGCAGGGGTGTGGTAGCATCAAGTTAGTGCCTCATGTTAAGGATCAGTGGGAAACATTGGGTACTTCCACTTCTGAACAACAAGCAGCTCTTTATATCATGGGGGTGCCTGAGCTAAACTTTTAGGTCTGCTTTTCTTCTATTTATTTATTTATTTTTATTTCTTTCTCCTGTCCTTCTCCTTTTGACTTTCTCCTCACTGATTACAGCGTCATCATCTGCATTTTTGGCACACCAAGTATCTAGTATCTTAGACAGCTGAGAGCTGTACTGGCCTGGGGGTGGGCAAAAGAACTGCGTATTTTGTTTCCTGGCTGGATGATCAATCTTGTTTGATTTTATTAATTTTGATTTTATTTCTATTTTTCAACAAAGATAATCAACTTTCAAACAGTTTTGAGACATTAGGAAGCATGTATAGTGCAGAAGAGTTCAATTTACTCCAACATTCAAATAACCTCAAATCCTAAGCAAAGTGATTCAACACATCATAGCAAGCCACAACGAATGTTGCACTGTTAATTTTTGAAAGTACCTATAAACCCCCACCTTCCCCTCCCCAAACACTGTTTCACTCAAGTCAGATTTTAAATGAGTGCTTTATCATGCAATTATCCATTGATTTGAATGAGACTTCGCAAGGGTAAAGACTGAGGAATGAATCTGGGATGTGATCTTAGAGAAAAACCCAGCCCCTTCTTTAAATGATGCAGAGAGTCACTATACAGGAAAGTTGTTATGCTATTAACACACAGCAGTGGAGGAAGAGGGGCCAGCACATGGGACAGTAACGTGATGTATCAGTCTGCAAGGGACCGACAGCCACGGGTAGCAGGAAAGCCAGAGTGGGGGGGAAGAAATGTTTTGGGTTATCATCAAGATTGTTCAGCTGTCTCCTCCATGATTACCCTGAAATAGCTCCCCAGGACCTCTCCGTTGAATATCACAGTCAATGTAGAGGTGAGGGCATAGGAATGAATTTCTGTTCTATTAGCAAATGACGTAGTTGCCTCATTCCCCAGAATATCACAGAAAATCATGATTTCAGTTTGTCAGTCCTAGTAACAAGCATTGAGGGTGGGCTAAGAATCTCATTTAAAACAAAGAAACAAAAAATAAATGAAACAAACAAACAAACAAAAAACTAGTTTCTCCTATTCAGATAAGCATTGGCTATGTAGACTTTAAAAATATCTGGAGGCCAGAGGGGGTTATAGTGACCCCTGCAGGCAATATAGTAACCTGTAGGAAAAAAAATTAGGAAAACTATTTAGCATATTAAGTCATAATTTAACATTACATTACATTACTTTCTTTTTTTTTTTCTTTTTTTTTTTTTTTTTTTTTCTTGTGGCAGCTTCCCAAACATTTCTAGTGTTTGGGAACTTGCAGATGAAATTTGGCAAGTCAGGGTAGAAATTTTGATGGAAGAGTAACAGGGAAACAGGGACAGATTTTCATGAGAGCTGAGCTTAGCATCAATTTGCTGATACAGTCTGTGCCCTCAAAGCACATTACAGTTTTTGCAGCAGTGAAATAGATGTAAGGAGCGAGCCCTAAATCTGTAGCCCAGACAATAAGCATTGTCCTCAAACAAGAGAAGCCTTGTTACACAGGTAACTGCATTTCTTTCTGAATCATTACAATGGGAATTAGAATTTCACCTTTATGTCCATTTAGAAAATTAGGAGAAAAACAGTAGAAAAGGGGTCTGTGTTAGCACCCACTTCACTGCAAACATATCAAAGTACATCAAGTGCATAGGCTTTGATATTTGCAGTTAGCTTTATTTGATACACATAAAGTATGCTCATATAAAAATATGAGGACCAAAGGACTACTGATGTTATGAGAAGGCAGTTTTCACTGATTTGAGATGAAATGTTGACCAGTGTTCGAGTCCTGTGGGGTGTATTACACAGCGTATGACTGAATAAGGAAATTTATCATGAGCAGCCTCATAATTGGGTGGAACTCAGATGATTCTTGGTGGCCTTATTAGCTTTCACAGACCACTCACTGCTATTTTCTTTATGCTACTCACTCTTTACCTCACCTTGGTTACTGGCATTGCATTTGTTTCTTCATGCTGGAGTCCTTGGCTTGTACTGTGTTCTGGCTAGATCACTTCTGTGGCTGGGAAATCTTCTCCACCCTGAGTTGGTGTTAGTGGTGGAAATCTGCTTTAAGCAGATTTTCTAGGAGTCTTGTCTAGGTGGGATTATGTATTCATATTGATGATTATTTGTTGCATCTGTATTTCAGCCTTAACATTAAGTGCTGATCTGCTTTCTGCCCGTTGTTTTGGCAGCTGTAGAGAGCATGTTCTGACAGATTTGTGAAGGGATGAACTACTCCAGTATTGCTTCCCCTCATAATAACAATGCAGCCTTTGCTTTAACAGACCCACTGTCTTACTCACTGCTTTCTACCTGAATCAGTAGATTATCTCACTGATCAGAAATTGGGTTTACCAAAACAAAAATTAAAGCAGAAGAAAGAAATTTTGGAGATCTATGCTAATGTGTTTCTATTTGCAAATCATATAAGGTGTTTTTGCAGCAACTTTCCTCATGCTGTCCATATCTGTATTCATGTTACCTAAACACATGTTTAGCACTCATGGTCAAGTTACTGGTTTTTAAACAGCTACTAGCTGAGCCATGTAATATCCTTCAAACATAAATAGAATGTGAAGTAAAGATACTTAAGGTAGCCCTTTTTCACTTGGAGCTTCTCTGAGACATATTTTCTCTCCTTTGTTGGAGGCTGAGAGTTTACAAAATTACTGTGTTTGAGCTGAAGCATGGTAGCTCTATTTGCCATATAGTAGCTTTGATTAAATGTCTGACACCTTAACAGTTTTTTGTAATCTATATTTCTCTTGTATTTATGTTATGATTTAATCTTTCTTGGTAAATAAATCTGGCACATCTTTGTTTATCTCTGTTTCTACAGCAAGCAAGAAAGAAAAGGCCGGAAGTCCCAGGTCACCTTTTACCCATAAGAATAACAGAAGTGGAAGAAAGGTTGAATGTAGCAGAAATGACACAAGAATGGATTTCAGCAGAGAGCACTGAAGAAGAATTACCTCTGAACATAATATGCTAGCTAAAAAAAGCACAACTGATAGCTGCCAAGACCATTGTGGACCTAAAATGCTAGCAGTGGTCAAAGCAAATTAAATTTTATTAAGGGACCCTCATGTATAATTTTACCACAGCAGGATTATACTACCAGCTCTGCAAAGGGAGATTTAGTCAAGTAATTCTCATTAAGGGGCAAAACCCCTCTGACTTCTGCAGGTACTTTGCCTGATTAAGCACTGAAGAACAGGCCCTAAGGTTGGCACGGCTGAGCTCTAACCTGTCTGCCTTTATGCAAGCCACAGCTTCATATATCAGCTCCAGCTCATGCAGAGGAGTCTTACCAGGCATTCTAATCCTAAGGGGAAACATTTCATTGCAATGCACAGTAATTTGCATTCTTTCACAAAATTCTGCTATTACATTATCCATTTTTCTCTTGATTAAAAGAGATCAAGAAGTGCACACTCTCACACTACACATGCAGGCTTTCCATACAGGAGGCCTGGAATCTACATTCAAATTCAGACTGGAGGAGATCTGGCAACTTCTAGCTCTTTATGGACTTATGCTGTTCTAATAACAGTCACAAATTACTGATAATTATCAAGGAGGGAAGTTACTGTGGTGGGGTTTTGTTGTTGAGTTTCTAAGACATTCAAGTGTATCAAGACATTTCAGAAGTATCCAGTGCCAAGGAGTTCTTAAGCACCACAAGCCCTGTGAGCTTGTGCAGACGCTTTTGATTTTGCTCACTGCAGGTCAACCTATGGTGTTAGTTACTGTCTGGAGCAGATGGAGCTGAAGCTACATTGGCACAAGGGAAATTGCAGAAGGTAGGCACAAATTTATCCAAGTGTTTCGAGGTTTAAGTCCTACAATTAGGGTTTATGTTATACAGTCCATTCGAACACCTTCCTCCTAGGAATGTGCTTGGGAAAATAACCAAGAATGTAATCAAAAAAGACATTTATGATCCATGCAACAATGTGAACTATTGCATCCCCTCCACCCGTAAGCACTAAGAAGATCAGAGCACATTGAACAAGAGTCAATCCCTGTTCATCAATGACCTTTTAGAGGAATTTGTATTTGTCTGTACCACAGTGGTCCATGAATAAAATATGGCAATTCTTTGCCTAGGAGGAAACAGGGCAACAAGTAGAGGAAATGGTAGGCAGGTACTGCATCAAGGGTGCTATTTAAAGTACCTAGAAAAGTTTGATTGTGCAGTATAAAATTCTCCTGTATGCAAAATAAGATATTTTCACCTAGGAACATCTCAACAAATTTGCAAGGTAAGCAAACCACCTGATATTCTCAGAATTGGCTGTTTTGTAGATTAAATGATTCGAAAGATTCTTTTTTATTTTTTTATTTTTTGGCTAAAAGTTATCTTCTTCCTCAGAGAGAAGTCTGGCTTCCTCTCCAAATGTTGCCATATTAGCTTTGGCCTTGGGGGCTTTGAATAGAAATTTTTATACACGCACACACAAGAAAAAAAGGGGAATATCTTAAATGAATTTAACATTTCTTGTCCCCTGCTATTCAACCAGTCAGAATTTTGAGGTACTTACTCAAATGAGGTACACAAGTTAATGATACTCATCCAGGCAAGGTTTACTATATGAATCTTTCTGAAGACCAATAGCTTTAACGCATTCAGATGGACTATTAAATAATGGGCTTTGTTTTGTTTATTGGTTCGTATTTTGTTTTTTGTTTTTGGTTTTGGTTTTTGGTTTTTGGTTTTTTTTAACTGTCATTTGAGGAGAAACTAACAAGCCTTTTTGATCCAAAACTAGCTGTGCAGTTTTGCACGGACATTAGTCAAACAGAGTTAGTAGTTGTAACAGGTATATTTTTAAGGACAACATCCAAGTTGGATATCAAAGTAAATTTCATTAAGTAGCTATTCATTATGTTATTGGAGGAATGAGAATCCATCCCTTCCTGTTCTAGTACTTCAGTTAAAGGTTTCTAAAGTCAATCCTTTAATTTATGAATAGAAGTTACATAACAGTATATGATGTATAGCAGAACTAGAAGAAAGTGAAATGCTTTAGGATAGCACAGGAACCTGATTTTCCAAGAACCCAGAGACATCAAAGGAAGTCTCAGGCATACCAGCTCTGTAGTTCAGGAAAAGCTGCTGTGTCTTGAACCTCACTTACCTTGTATCTGTTTAAAGAACAGTGTGCTGCTACAGAGGCCACAGAATGGTACTATCAGTGGACTTACTGCTATCAGTTGTAGTGTCCTCACTTCTCTCCCTCTTGAGATAGATAGAATTTTCCCTCAACTGTAATGCTTTCTAAAATTGCAGGAGTCAAAGACTTACAATTATAAAACTCAGGCAAGAGATTCCCAACCCCACAATGCTATATTGCATTATACACTGTATGACTGTCACTCAAAACAGAAACAATTACCTCCAGCTGCACCTTGTATTTTAGTTGCAGGTCAGCAGGCTTGAATTGTGGTAAACTTGCCACCTTAAAATCATTTGCAAAATTTAATATAAACTACATACACCCATAGTGTAAACAAGCTGAAAATGATAAGCAGTTTGTAGTATTTCACTGAACAACAAATATTAAGAAATAAATATTTTCTTGGAATGTTAGGAGAATACACGATCTATGTTTTCAATCTTAATTTCAGCTTCTGATGAGATGAATCAAACATTCACATCCCAGCTGCTTCTGAATGTTCTAAGTGGAATTTCTTGGAGCAGCATGAGCAGGTGGTGTTCCTACACAGCTCCAAATAAAGTTTATACGTGCTGGGGATGCTGGCTGCCTTACATACAAACATGGATTCAGATGACTGTATTTCTCTTAATGCACATATTTGTTCATCTGAGCATGAGGCTGAGTGGTCTTCCCAGGGACAAAGCAACAGGTATAGAGATGTTGCCTGGAGCCCTTCTTTTTCCTAAGCTGAAGGCCACAGTTTTCTGTGTCTGAACCATAGCTGTATGCCTGCTAAGGAGTGGACTGTTTTATGCATTCTGCATGCTTTTTGCACTGTGGTGCCAAGAGTGGGGTATACAATGCAGGCCAGAAATTTATGGAAGCTGTCTGTGGCTACGAGGCCTGTTGGGGTACATCAGAAAAGCATGCCATGTAGGGCTGCGGAGGAGTAAACTAGGTTAGACACAGCTCAAACCTGGCTTCTGTGTAGAGACAAAATGCTAATTTGCCCTAGCTGGTAGACCAGTCCTATGTATCCCTAGCTGGAAATTGCTCTGTGTGCTTTTTATTGGAGCCCAAGTTAAAATTGACTGGCATGAAGTGCAGAGAATAGGGATTCCACATCGAAGAGACACATCCAATAAAAGTGCTCAGAAAGACTTCACCTTTAGCAAGATAACCTATTCTTTGCCCTTCCTAAGCTCCTCTTTGAGAACCCAATCTCCTGTAAGTACACATACACAGCTACTTAAATACCTGCTCTGAACTGCACCTTAGAGGATGCTGTCAGTTCTGGCTGTAGGGGGAATTTATACAGCTCAGTTTCACAAGGTTCGAGTCAGCTTTTGTGACTATCCATCCTGTGTGTTCCATATTGACTTGGATTTTCATCTTATTTTAACCAACTCAACAGCAGAGCACAGATTTGTCATGCTGTTGTAGGCAATTTTGGTTCTCTCAAGTCTGTTATTTCAAGACTGTTTAAGACTCCACCAGATGGCTACCATCCATGCCAACACTCAAGGGAGCACAAAAGGACATAAGAAAGCTAACTGTTGCCCCTTATATCTCACCAAAAGCACAGCATTCTTCTGTGCTGAGGACCCAGATTGAATCAACAGGAAAACATTCACTTTGAGCTGGAAGTCTCAGACTGGAGAAATTTTGTTCTGGCTAGCTGTGTCACTGTCCATTCCCTCTGCTTTATAAAAGTGATGTAAAAAAAAGTTTAATTCAGTAGAATACATGGCTTCTAATCCACAGTGTGAAATATCTATCTGAAGTAATGTATCTTTTAACATGGCAAGTTGCTTCATGGTCCATGTAGATAAAGTGTGAACACTCCATTCCTGACTTAACATTATTGGACTGCCAGAACCCAAAGCAGGAGTTTCTTCTCCAGCTGTCTCTTGTTCCGCCTTTTAGTGTGTTTTTCAATGCTACTATTCGACAGTGGGGCTAGAAGATTCATAACCTAAAGAAACAGAACCAAATAGTTGCTTTGAATGGTTACAGCTAAGATGTCCCATCACTGTTAGACTGCCCAGATTAATGTGCATTTGTTGCTCATCAATGCTGAATATGTTCATGAAATGCAAAATAGTTCTAATAACAGTGAACCTTAAAAAAGTTCATATGCACAAATTACCTTGTACTTTGCATTAGTAAGACATTGTTTTTCACATTTTGTTTTAATGCCATAGACCCTTGTAGCCTTTGAGTTAGCTCTTGTGCTAAACTTTCTTAGATGGCATCTACTGAGAGATCTCTAACACTGTTACAAGACAATTTATGACTATGTTTCTTACCTCAGTAGGTTTGAGCCAGTTTAGGATGTTTGAAAATATGAGCAATGTGAGTATCCTTAGAGGAAGAAATGATTAATAATAAATTTAGGAATGTTTGAAAAGAACCTCTGAGAAAGAAGAACTATAGGTAAAGACTAAAATAAAATGGGGGAACTGTATATTCTGGAGATATGTAATTAGAATGAGTGTATGAGAGCTTTAATATTAAAAACCCAAAATATAGACTCAAGTCCTCAGTGGAGGCATCTGGACAACTGAAGAGAAACACAAGAGACCTTTCTACTCTTTTGCTCCTAGGCTATGCTGTAGATTTCTTAAAGTTTTCCTAATTCTCATAGAAGGACACTGGAAAAAAAATATTCTAGCTTGTTTACAAAAACAAGGTAATTAGATAAAAGAGTGTATTTGCTCTCTACAGCTACCTAAAAGAAGATTGTGGGGAGCTGGGAGACAGCCTCCTCTCCCACATAACTGGTGATAGGATAAAAGGGAATGGCCTCAAGTTGTGCCAGGGGAGATTCAGGTTGGACATAAGAAAAAATTTCTTCTCCAAATGAGTGATTAGCTAGCAGAATGGGCTGCCTAGGGAAGTGATTGAGTAACCATCTCTGCTCTGGTGTTCAAGAAACGTGTTAATGATGTACTAAGGGACATGGTATAGTGGGGAAATACTGGTGGTAGGTGGTCAGTTGGACTGCATGATCTTGAAGGTCTTTTCCAACCTTGGTGATTCTCTGATTCTGTGATTCTATGATTCTACATAAGACACTATATTTTATACATAATTCATCAAGTGTGTATATGTGTCCATCTATTCGCACATCTCTCCATTATTCCCTTCAAAGCAATGTGATTGTTTTCTTAAAAGTGAAAGTTAATGGGACCTGATCGTAAAACAGTTATTTTTCTTTAGTGAGAGGTAACAGCTTTCAGGAGTGGATATCTGTAGATGCTAGCTTGTCCTGCTTTTTATCAGAAGGTTTTGAACCATTTGAGGTTAGTCTTCTATCTCCTGATCTACAGTCTTCAGCCAAGGTTTTAGCTATGTCAAATCACTTGATTTCTGCCATTTGAGGATACAACCAATCTGACTAAATGAGCTTTATACACAGAGAAACCTAACCCCTACGTTTTCATAGGAGATTTGTTCTGAGACCTAATCAAATTCTATCAGACTAGCTCCTCAGGAGTCGACAATTGCAATAAGAAAGAGTATCTGTTGCAACCTTTTAGTCCTTTTTTTTATTTCCCAGGATAGGAAGGGACTTGAACTTTTAAGTTTGTTCTGTGTAAAACAATAAAATGTGATGTTAAAATATGTTTGCAACCTCTCTGACCAGAGGAATTGAAAAAACTGTTGGGATTGTCTTTACTGACCATGCACTGAATGTCAACACCAACTGGAGCAGATACCTTAAGGCAATTACACCAGCTCATATCAAAAACATATAAATAACTTGTGATATAGGATAAAAAAAAAAAGCTATTCAAGGTATTCAAGATAAACAGATGTGTCACAGAAATAATCAAATTCTTATCTATGATTCTACATTGATAATGAAAAAGATTATTTTTTTACCATGGACATTCATCCTCCACTGTGTTTTGCTGGTAACAGGCAAATTAAACATGACTATAAAGGTCTACTCTATTTTCTTTTTTCATCAGAAACTAGAAATATTTTTTTTCACTAGTGTCTAGAAGATCCAAAACACCTCTCTGCAGTCAGCATTCAGGAGACACACAACATATGGTTGCAGAAAACTGGCAACTGAACAGTTTCACATTCTCCAAGTAGGCACTTATTGAACATGCTCAGAGGACTATCAACACAGCAAATACTCCTTTCTGTTGATGTACTTTTTTACTGTAGTGACCTAAATAATGAAGGCATATAGTCACATACCTTACTTATTCAAAATCAAGTATTCAGTAAGCTTTGTTTAAATTACTGCATATGATAGGAAAATTGAAGAAGATACATGTATCGGTAAGGATGAATGCTGACTTTTTATTTTTCTAATCATTTCTGTATGTTCCATTCCTAAGACACAGTGCATTTTTGCCTTCACTTCAATCTAGTAGTTGAGGTCATTCTAAGTGTCCATTTGACACTACAACATTCAGAGAAAAAAAGAAAAAAAGAAAAAAAAATTATTGCTAGCTTCATGAATAGACTTTTTACTTCTGTAAGTTTGCAGCAAAATATTTTTAGGGAAAAAAATGCAAACCAAAAATTGAACAGAGCATTAGCCACATCTGTTACTGTCTGAATTTACCAGTTTCTGTCTGCCTCTTCCCTGGTAAACAAAGCAAAGTAGAAGACATTATGTCTTTTTACACCTTCCCACTAATTTCTTCTGAGTTTGGAACTTAGTTTTGTGACTAAGTTCCAATAAAATAGCATGACATACCCTATAACAAGGTGGGAATATGAGAAGTGCCTGTATGGACTTTTTACACCTGTCCTAGCCTAGGATAAGTAGTCATTCAGATAAAAATATGACCAGGTGAAAATCAGACTACCATTTCACTGAAGTAAAGAGATTCTAACATCTACAATCCTGGAAGTATCTATCACATTTTAGGAAATGGCTTGTATGAGAGCTCTAATGGAATGAGATCGAGAGAAAAATAGAGAAGAAAAATACTCTGTTTCTGTAGACTCAAAATCTTGAAAAAGGGGCTGTCTTCAGCCCTCCAGCAGAGACACTGAGAAGTGAGCCTAGAGATGACCGAATGGAGCAAAAATACCATGTTGCAGTGTAAGTGTATGATAATGCAAGTAGTCACTTAACATAACATGCTGCACAGAAGGTCAATTTGAATGACCTAGCATTGTAATTTAAAATGGCCTGATGCAAGCCCAGACTTCCAGAAACAAGGTTCCTGCTCTACGCTGTGAGTCAGGACTTCCAGACTGATCCTCTAATGCAAATGGAGATTCTGAGAAACATTTGGGCCCAGTTCTTTCACTTCCGTTTCAAAAAACAGTGTTGTCAAACTGACAAGGATTCAAAATTGAAATGGCCCAAGACCTGGAAAACCTACCTTAATGGCAAAAAGAGGGAAATCTGTGCTATTGTTTTTGTTTTTGTTTTTTAACATTAAAAGGTAAAGAAATGAGATGAAAACAGTTTGAAAGTACCTGCATTATTTCTTGTAATGGTATGCTTAATCTGGTGGATAAAAGTATAGTATATAAGATCTGAAGCTATACATATTGGAACTGGAAATGATTGTGATTTTTAAGAGCAAATGAAATTAACCTTTGGAATGGATGTGGTGGTTTCTCTGTGAACTTCTAGAGTGAAAGTACATACTGTAATTTGTGTTTTAAAATAAAGCATATCCTGTTTCATGATGTAAAGAAATAGTAGATGAATTTAAATAATGTGTTGTTTGTAATGACATTGATATTTTAAAAAAGATAATAACATTGAAGCTTAAGCTATGGATTTGATGAAAAATTAAGTGGAAGCACTGCTTTTTTATTTGGTTGACACAGAAGGTATGTGTTAGCATCAGACTCATACTATCAGTTCAGACTGGTGTTAATTTTGATTTCAATCCAGAGTTGAAAACACAACCTGCCTTGTACAACAAAGATAGAATTATTTCAAACATAAGGGACTGCATCTGAATCAAGATTCTTGTGCTCTAGTATGTTCTATTATGCTCTAGCAGCTCTGTTGGTCATTTCCATGAGCATGTATGGTAGTGCTCCAGCAGTTCCAGATTTTCTTCATCTCTCAGCAGTTACACTAGCCAATAACCAAGTAGCTGGGAAAAAAAAATCAAATTGTTTTGCTCAGTGTATTTGTATCCAAATGTGAACATCTCTGTGTCTGACCCTTGCAGGTCCCTGAGATGCTCCAGGACTGTTAAATCTACAGAGCAGGTATGTTTGATCAGTGCCCGTAAACATTTACTCTTCATCTTGGACTGGAAGCACACGGGAGGCCACCTAGCCAGAGCCTAAATGCTGATCAGTCCTTGCTGATGTCACCTGTCAGTTTGTCTCCTCAGAGTCTTCTTCAACATTACTCAATTTTCAGTAGCCCAAGCTGCAAGCTGAGCTGGACTAATTAATCTGAAAAATGAACAGATTTGATCAAATCTGAATGTTTAGCAAGTCTAAACTGACTGTTATATTGGTGGTACAGTAAGAAGAAATTACAGATTCCAAAAGCTGAAACAAAACACTTCTTAGGAGCTGTGCTACTTGCTTTTAAAGATTTACAAAATATAAAAGTGTTTTAACTTTCAGAATGTTGGGGTAAAATCTGAGACAGTCCAATTACCATAGAAAGCACGGTTTCATCCTTCCCATTTGGAGTGCTAAAAGAGTGACTAGATATATCTGCTTGTTTAGAAGTATTGCAGTTGTATTGGAACAACTGATATAAA
Organism: Gallus gallus; assembly: GCF_016699485.2. Lineage (NCBI taxonomy): Eukaryota > Metazoa > Chordata > Aves > Galliformes > Phasianidae > Gallus > Gallus gallus. The sequence goes on along the minus strand of NC_052532.1, from coordinate 134,377,129 downwards.
AACACACTATCCCACGCTCCCACTTTTCCCGCTATTTGCCAATTTGTAATTACAGTATGTAAATACACAGCAGAATGGGTCTTTGGTTAATCAAATTGATTTAATTGCTGAATCCCCACAGATGAATGTGAACAGAATCTTCTCTTTTCTCATTTTTGTTGGCAAAACAGAGCCACACAAATGATAAAAATTCCACCAGAAATGGGAACAGGATTTGAATAACTCTTTGCATAACTTTTACTGAAAAACTGCTAGAACACCTGTAGTCAAATTCAAAGGACTTTAACAAGGAAATTCCTCATAATTTTAGTGTTTTAGATTATGGTGTACACTGGAGACACTGAATTAATTACTCCTGTGTGGACTATCAATCCATATATGTCTATTTTTTTTATGGAAATCTGGCATTGCTTTTCATTTTTTGAATTGTGCTATTAAAAGGGTGGATACAGTAACATACCAGAAATGTTGCTAAGAGTTCACCAGATATGATTATTCATTTATAGTCTGAATATAAAAATCTTATAATAGTTTTGAGTGTTATTGTTAATACCACATTTAGCACTAGTCATTGGAATAGTAACATTACCTTGATTGCTTTTGGCAGGTAAGTGAATCATATAATCTAAAGAAAGCAAGCTTGAAGATGTCCTTGACAAAATAGGGGGTTGTTAAAATTTGATGGCTTCATGAGCTACTAAAAAATACATGCAACTTTCAGAGTCTGGGACCTACATTGGATGCATTCATGCTGTAACACCCAGGAGATTGTCAGTTTCATAGGCCAGGTCAGAACTTTTCCCATCTCTCTGTGTGAAGGTAAGACATATTCCTGTGTTCTCCTTTGTGAACCCTAGTTTCTGTGCAAAGAATACTTGAGTGTGCACTCTTGTAGATGTGCTAGTCCAAAGGATTTGACTATCAGAGTCACAGAGTGTGTTCTGTCATGCATCAGAAGTGGAGCCTCAGATCAGCATCCGTTGGTGATATTTGGGATAAAATAAAATCAAGCCATGTTTTAGAGACACTTTGTCAGCAGCGGACCCACTGTATATGAAAATCCATCCTACCCTACAAATGTACTGGGGCTTAAACCCCTAGAGTGACTCAAGAAACCCGATCTCAATCTTTCCAAATCCTGGATGAATGCTGTGATCATTTTGGAACATTATATAGAGGGGAATAGGAATAGGAATAGGAATAGGAATAGGAGTAGAAATTTTTCTTCAACTGTCCTTTGAACAAAGTCAGATGTCCCTACATATTAGTTCCCACTCCAGAGGAATTCTGAGAGGCCCTGTAAGAGTTAGCTCATCCCAGGAGACTGAAGAAATATCTTATCTTGATCACATTTTGGCACAGATAGGTTTTAGGCTTTTCTGCCTGCTAATTTACTAAGCTGCTACTATGAACCTTAAAAAAAAAGTTTCTGAAACATTACAGCTAAAAAGATTTTATAAAACTTAAAGGTTCAGTCCAGTTCCACATTCAGAGACCTGCACATAGGTGTCTAGTAGTGTTTTTATGCATCTGAAGTAAGAAACTGAATTCCATTTATAGTCATTCAAGGTCTTATCAGCATGGTCAGTTGAGTCTATAAAGTTTATCAAATGCTGAAGTTTCACTGAGTGAATTCAGTTTTGCTGAATAAGATCTCAGTTTATTGACCAAACATATGCATATGGGATACCCTGAAAACCTTCCTGGCCAATTCTTATTGGTCTAGGAGACGACAAGTCCTGGGATTGTTCAGTCTGGAGAAGAGGGTGTTCAAAAGAGACCTTACTGTTCTCTACAGTGACTTGGAAGGAGGTTGTACTGAGGTGGGGGTCAGCCTTTTCTCCCATGTAACAGCAATAAGATGGTGTTAAGTTGTGCTAGGGGAGGTTCAGGTTGGATATTAGAAAAAACTTCTAAGAGTGGTGAGGCAGTGGCACAGTCTGCCCAGGGAGGTAGTGGATTCACTGTCTCTGGAGGTGCTCAAGAAACATGTAGATGTGGCACTGAGGGACATGGTTAGTGGGCAGTATTGGTGGTATGTGGACAGTTGGACTGGTCTTAGAGGTCCTTTCCAACCTTAATGATTCTATGATTCTATAATAAGTCCTGTGTCATATCTACAAGCCCATAAAGACATCTAGCATAGCTAAACATCATTAGATGTCTGTTGTATGGACATCTGACTTTTATCATAAAAGAAGTTCAAGCATTAGCTTACTCACAGCCATTTTCTTACAGATAAATTAACCTAGATGCCTGAGGCTGAAGTTGGAACCTATCCATGGAACTCTATGATTAGTTACTAGCTAAGCCAGTGTTGTGAGAAACAGTTTTCAAGTTAGGCACTGATAAGTCCTATGTTGAGGAATATATGCCCTTGTTCAGCTCTGTCCCTAAATGCCTGGAGAAAGCTGAATCAATTCTACCTGAGCCTAGAAACAGATGTACAAAGGTCATTCATATGTCACATTTAATGCCACTAATAACTTTTGACTTCAGCTCTTCATGAGTATACTGATTCAAATGCTTACTATACATTTCTTTAAGACACAGGATAAAATTGCTGCCAGATTTCAGTTCTAAACAAAATAAAATTGTTTACGTTGCTTTTGTATTTGCTTTCTGTGATAACTGCCATAACTACCTTTTCAGTGTATTACTAAACTCAATTAGAAATTCTCACTTGGCAACTATGTGCTGCAGTATTTTGCTGAGACTAATGAACAAATTTTCATAAAATCAGCTTGTGACCATGTGATGACTATTAAAACTTATAAAACCACTACCAATTATCATGAGGAAATCAGCATACTGTGGCAGTGTTATAGGGTGCATCATGAACCAAAGTACTTTTAGCTCATCAGAGATTCGCCTGTTCATGCTGGAGCACAGACCCAATTTTAAGCAGACAGATGGGAATACAAACTTCTAATATTCCTTCTCTAGTCTGTACAACAAATATGTTTAGAAAAGAGGAATTACATTGACCTTGAAATACTATTGCATTGTATACTGCACTCAAATTTCTTCTTTTCTATCATTTTCTATCAGTGCTTTTATATAAAAGCAAGTTTCTCATGTGGCTTTTTAAAAAATATAATCAAATAACTGTCACACATTGTTAAATCAGTTTTATTCCATGCAAATTAGCAATTTTTTAGAAGGCTTTCATACCTTTCTTTTTTTTGCACCTTATTAGTAACACAGCTTACTATTATCTGCTGCAATCTTGGATGCTAATCCTTCTCTTCAGTATATTTTGCTCATATAGTTGGTGTATCTTCTGGCAATAACTAGACTTGTCCTCTTACTACCCTTTTTCTTTCTTTTTTTTTTTTTTTTTTTTTTTTTGTTAGCAAACTTAGAGAGTTGTAGCCATGCTGGGGATCACAGTGGATCTTCCAGTGATGTTCAGAGATGCTGAGACACATGCCTTAGAGAAAACTAGACATGACCACATCATCTGACTTAAATGTGTTTTAATTTTTCAGCAGTTAGAAATTTTCCTAACACTCAAATCTTTTTTGTGACTCCTATTAATCTCCATATGTTTGTTTGCTTGCTTGCTTGTTTGTTTTCTGTTTTATTCCTTTCATATCTGTCTTTTCCACTTGTCTATTTTGTCTCTTGTAGCAGTCAGCAAGACTAGGATCCTTCTTTGTTTAGGTGTGTATATATGCATATCTTCATGTGAGCTATTCACACTGGACTTTCTTAGAGAAAATAAATGTCTTTTTTTAGATTGTGCTTCTCTCACATAGTCTTCTGAAAAGTTCAAAGCAAACTACACACTGGTCTCCAAAGGATCTTATGTTAACTAACATACATATCTACCATTCAGATGTCTACATCTTTAATGAAATCTGATCCTATGATGAAGATAAACAATATCAGAAGAATCATGTCATCTTTGATAATAAATCTAGTTTAATGGAGTCCTGATTTTGCATGCAAGTGGATGCCATAACAGAATTAATAAAAAACAGCAGTAATTTTAATGTGTATTCCTTTATACTGTTTTGCTTTTTCCATCCTGCCACAAAATGCCTGTAACTTAACAGTTATTTAGTGTTTTTCTACTTTTGAGATTTCACTGTCCACTGAGTACTGCAACACAGAAAGTATTGTGCTTAACCTAATGGCAGTTCAATGAAGTAATCCAATAGCATACTCTAGGTGCCTACAGAAGCAGTAACATCCTGGCCATAAAAATAATGCCCTCAAAAAGCTATTTAGAGAAACATTTAGTTCTCTTTAGTCTTTTGGAATGAAGATGTGTTGTGTGAGGTATTTTATACATGCAAATGCTTCATTTTCTTTCTTTAAGTCTTTATAGTACTATTTGTTTTCAAATGAGTTTTGTGGTTGTTTCATATAGGGAATGCAAAAGTCAGGGTACATTTCACCATTCTGTGGCTAGCCATATATTTTCTTTAATAAATCATCATTGAAGATGTGAACAAGTTTAATTTCACAATATAAATATTTCCCTTTTCAATTTGTGTGTTTGTATGTGTGTGCCAAAAACAGATTTTTCTAAAAAGCAATAACCTAAGAAACCACAAATTTGGCACAGCATAAAACTGTGCCAAATAATACTCCCATGGAAAAACTGCATGTGATACAGACCATTTATATTTATGAATCCTGAGCTTAAAGAAATACCTATGTTTTTATTTAACTTTGTTTGGAAGCCATATTCAGAGATTTCTGACTTTCTGGCAACATAATGAGGTATAATCATAAATGCCCCTCCTGCTGTTTGTCTACTCAAAACAGAGCCCTGGGCAAATAAACAATCTCTAACCCACCTGAAGTATTGATATAGGCCAAACTGCAGTAAAACTTTGAAATCATGGAGACTGGAGAGAGTATCAGTTTACATGGGAAATAATAATTACTGGGTTATGAACTGTTCTCTCTATTGAGTCTACTTTGTCTTTCATGGCCATGACATGGCGACTTGAAAATAAGATAGCTAGTGGAGCTCACTTCCATTTACCTTTTGAACACTGCTCTGATATTTCTTAAGCCAGGTTGGGACCAGTGCAGCCAGCAGGAAAACAGTAGACTGTTTTTCCAACATCTTCTGGAAGAATAATTGGAAAAGACAGGCTGCAGCAATGTGAAATAAAGATATCAGGAGTAGTCATCATGGATTCACCAAGGGGAAATCATACTCAACCAAAGCTACCAACTTGGCAGCCTTCTATAATGTCTTGTCCAGCTGGATAGATGAGGGGAGAGCAGTGGATGTTGTCTACCATGACTTCAGCAAGGCTTTTAACATTGCCTCCCATAACATCCATGTACGTAAGCTTACAAAGTGTAAGACAGATGACTGGATGATGAGATGGATTGAATGCTAACTGGCTGGCAGAGTTCAGTGTTGGATCAGTGGCACAGGGTCCATTTGGAGGTCTGTAGCTAGCAGCATTCCCCACGGGTTGGTACTGGGTCCAGTTTTAACGAAGATCTCCATCAGTGATCTGGAAGAAGGGATAGAGCATACTCTCATCAAGTTTGCTAAAGTCAGGAGGAGTGGCTGACACACTAGACAGCTGTGCTACTGACATGGTTTTATGATTTTTGGTTATTGGTATTCCACATCATAACATCATGTAGTGTACTGGGAGTTAAAGATACTCCTTCAGAGATGATCTGATGCCTGAGAAAAAGAAATGAACTGATATGGAAAAAGGCGTCTGTTATTGGAGAGAATACACCATGGTGGAAATGTTGCATTGCCCCACTTTCATTTCTGATGAGCCAGACCAAGAGCATGATCCTGAGAGAGTCAGGTGTACACCAAACATGTGGCATATTTTCACAAAGACTGCACCAGAAAGGTATGCCAGCACATTTGCAGCAATGTATGGCAGAGGGGAAGACCCCTTATAAATGAACTGATTAATGAACTTCAAGACTTGGAGTTACATTTAACCCCTCTATGAACTTGTGTTTCAGCCATTACAAAAGTAGCTGAAAAACTGGACAGAGTGGAGAGCAATCAAGAAGATATAACAGACGAACTGTCTACCACACTTAATGCTGATGAATCCATGGTGGTATCAGATACATCTTATGGGGACCAGGATTCCCAAAACAGCCTACTGGAGGGGCTGATCAAACTGGTTTCTTCCCAACCTGCATCATCCAACATCTCAGTTATCAAAAGAAAACATCCTCCTGTTCGAGTGACAACAGTAAGACCATGTCACATATTGCCTTGTCGTTACCTATGCGACCATGGAGAAGATATGAAGAAGTGGCATAAAAAACCCACTCCTGCACTTCAAGCATGGGTAAAAGAAGTACATGACAAATCAACCACCAAGGTGAACTTCTCCAAAATGGTGATTGCTCTAGTTCCTGTGGGATATGGCAATAGCCGTAAGAACGACAGAGGTAACAAATAGAGGGGCCCTGCCCCCAGCCAGAGTGGGGAAAGTGATACCAGGGTGTATTGGACTGTGTGGATTAGATGGCCTGGCACATCAGAACCGCAGAAATATAAGGCCCTGGTGGACACTGGTGCAAAGTGTACTCTAATGCCCTCGAGTCACCAAGGGACAAAATCAATTTATATTCATAATGGGGTGACGGGAGGTTCCCAAGAGTTGACTATGTTGGAGACTGAAATAAGTCTCACTGGTAAAAACTGGCAAAAGCACCCTATTGTGACTGGCCCAGGGGCTCCCTGTGTACTGGGTATTGATTACCTCAGAAGGGGATATTTTAAGGATCCCAAGGGACATCGATGGGCCTTTGGAATAACTGTTTTAGACACAGAAGGTGTTAAGCAGCTGTCTGTTTTGCCTGGCCTGTCAGAAGATCTGTCTGTTGCTGTGGGGTTGCTACGAGTAAAAGAGCAGCAGGTACCGATTGCCACAAAAGCAGTGCACAGACGGCAGTACCGCACCAACAGGGATTCCTTGCTCCTCATTCATAAGTCGATTCGTCAACTAGAAAGTCAGAGAGTGATCAGCAAAATTCACTCACCTTTTAATAGTTCCACGTGGCCAGTGCATAAAGCCAGTGGAGAATGGAGGCTGGCAGTAGACTACCATGGCCTGAATGAAGTCCCACCCCCACTGAGTGTTGATGTACCAGACATGTTAGAACTCCAATATGAAATGGAGCCAAAAGCAGCCAAATGGTATGCCACCATCAACATTGCCAATGCATTCTTTTTCATTCCTTTGGCCACAGAATGTAGGCAACAGTTTGCTTTCACCTGGCGGAGCATTTGGTAAACCTGGAATCATTTGCCCCAGGGGTGGAAACATAGCCCAGCAATTTGCCATGGGTTGATTCAAGCTGCATTGGAACAGGGCAGTGCTCCTTAGCATTTACAGTACATTGATGACATTATTGTGTGGGGCAACACAGCAAGAGAAGTTTTTAAGAAAGGAGAGCAAATAATCCAGATCCTTCTGCATGCTGGTTTTGCTATTAAGTGAAGCAAAGTGAAAGGACCCAGGAAATTCAGTTCCTAGGTATAAAGTGGCAAGATGGATGTCGTCACATCCCAATGGATGTGATCAACAGAATCACTGCCATGTCTCCACCCACTGATAGGAAAGACACGCAGTCTTTTCTGGGCACAGTGGGCTTTTGGAGAATGCATGTTCCAAACTACAGCCTCAATGTAAGCCCCCTTTATTAGGTGACGCAGAAGAAGTATAATTTTGCATGGGATCCTGAGCAGCAGCAGGCTTTTGAGCAGATTAAGCAGGAGATAGCCCGTGCCATGGCCCTGGGGCTAGTACAGACAGGACAGGATGTAAAGAACATCCTCTACACTGCTGCTGGAGGGAAAAATCCCACGTGGAGTTTGTGGCAAAGAGCCTCAGGAGAGTCAGATAATGGGACTCATTTCAAAAATTCTCTTGTAAATACTTGGGCCAAAGAACATGGCATTGAGTGGATTTATCATATCCTCTATCATGCAAATAATAGGGTAAAATTGAAGGATATAATGCGTTGTTAAAAACCATGTTGAAAGCAATGGGTAGCAGAACATTTAAGCACTGGGAGAAGCATTTGGCAGACACCACCTGGTTGGTCAACACTTGAGTATCTATCAATCATGATGGTCTTGCTAGCTCCCTACATACTGTGAAGGGAGATGAGGTCCCTGTAGTACATGTAAAGAACGTGTTGGGAAAAGCAGTTTGGGTCTTTCCAGCTTCTGGGAAGGGCAAACCTCTTTGTGGAACTGTTTTTGCCCAGGGACCTGGGTTTACTTGGTGGGTGATGCAGAAAAACAGGGATGTTCAATGTGTACCACAGGGGAATTTGATGTTGGGGGAGTGCAGTCAATATTTCCATGTATATATATAAATGTGTGTGTGCATGTGTTTAATGTTTGGTAATTATGGTTTGTTTGTATATATTAAGCATGATGTAGTGATGTAGAATAAGGGGTGGAATGTCATGGTTTTATGATTTTTGGTTATTGGTATTCCACATCACAACATCATGTAGCGCACTGGGAGTTAAAGTGTTAATGCTCCAGTTCGGGAACCTGTCTGGAAGAGAAGAAGAACTACATTCCCCAGAAGATGATGTTCTGTTATCATTCCTGCTCAGGGGGAACACATATAAGGCCTTGGTAGGTCACCTGACATCCCTCTTTTCGATCGTCAGGCTCTCTCGTTACTTCTCATCCCGACCGCATGCCATTAGCGTAAGATCTTCAGCTTTTTCGGACACTCTCTCTCATTACATTTGATTTATTAGCTTCATTTCTAATTATATTATATTACAGTGTGTTATCTTGCATTTTGATACCATATTTAGTAAATTAGTTTGTTTCTCCTCTGATGCCCAGAGCATCTCCCTCATGGGGAAAAGCTGAGAGATCTGTGACTGGGTAGCCCAGAGGAGACTGACAGATGATCTTATCAATGATTATAATTATTTAAGGATTGGGTGTCAAGAGAATGGGACCAACTTCTTTCCAGTGGTGCCCACTGATAATTATAAGGGGCAATGGGCACAAACTGGAACACAGCAAGTTCCATCTGAAAATGAGGAAAAACTTCTTTACTTCGTGGATTGCAGAGTACTGGAACAGGCTGCCTAGAGAGGTTGTGGAGTCTCCTTCTCTGGAGATACTCAGAACTTCCCTGGATGTTTTCCTGTACAACCTATTGTAGAGAACCTGCAAAGGAATGAACAAGCTGATCTCCAGAGATCCCTTCCAACCCCTATGATTCTGTGATTCTGCAATTCTGCTATGTCTAATCTTCATCTCAGGTAAATTAGAGGTGCCTATGTATAGTGTTATCTGCTATCTGTTACAGTGACAGGAAGATATGGTGGGGTTTTTGGTTTGGTTTTGATGTTCTGATGTTGGCTGTTTTGTTTTGGCGTGGGTGTGTTTGTTTTCTTGTTTTTTTTGTTTTTTCTGTTTGTTTGTTTTGTTTTTGGTTGGTTGGTTGGTTGGTTTGGGTTTTTGTGGATCTTTTGTTTTCATTTTTTCACAACTCCCCTTCCCTACTCATTGGTCTAACTAGATCCCAAATACAGTATTAAATGTGAGGAATCTGTTAATGTTCACTAATCCAATAGTGAATCGGATAGTTCTGACACAAGAAGCAAGAGTATTATTTGGGTGATGAATTTTATTGTCACAGAGGATGTTATCGTGGTACCTAAAAAAGACTTAGTTTATTTTTATTAGGTTTCTGTTGTGACTAAACAAATTTGATCTGATATTAACTGAATTTATCTCTCAGTTCCCTGGTAGAACAAAATTTTTTTGGCACAAATAGCCTTTCAACATACTAGAAAAATTGGACTGGAAAATATAAATCTCTACTTTCTGGAAGGGTCAATGCTAAAAACAAACAAACAAAAATCTATAATTCTATTTGCTTATTTTATGTTCTGGAAAGCATTCAAGCTTAGACTGTACTAGGATATAAACTTCAGTCACAGGAGTAATTAGGCAGGATAATGCAGCCTATGCCAGGATCTGTACAGCTGGAGCTCCCATTCGTTTACTATCTGAACTAAACTACTTTATATGTAACTTCATGTCTATACACTACCCCAACAAAATATCTACTACTTCTGTGAGAGCAACAAAGATACATGCTAGAAGGAGTATAGCTGACATGCCATAACCTTGTTCCAGTTGCTGTGTCCTTTAAGACAGTGTGATGGAACTGCTAAACAAAGGCAGATGTTCAACCATTTCTCTGTATAGTGCATCCCACGTCCCTCATGAGTAGAACTTGGGTTTTAGTTTGGCCTGCTATCTCACTTGATTCTGTAGATCTAGGCAGACTAGACCCCTTAGTCTACAGAGTCCATAGTCATAAATGGGAATTCTGTCACAGAGCTTTTTGAAAAAAGACCTCACATATTTTCCTCCAAATTCCAGGCGATGCTGATATCCAAATAAAACCTGAGAAAATGAATCATTCTGCCAGTTGGCCAATAAAAGCTCTTTCAAGTTTTAAGAGAATGTATCAGGGATATTTGCATTCTCTCAGTTATATTTCTTTTCCCCCACTCCTCTCAATTTGTTATGTTTGGCCACATTGCTGGGTCTGCTCTACTTCAGTCATTACAGACTTCAGGAGATCTACAGTTATTATTAAATAACTAGATTTTTTCAAAGCAGTAAAGCCCAGTTAATCTTGTTGCTAGTAATAAATCTATTAAATTGTGAGGTTTGGAAAATATATTCATGTTGTGAACAGTAGAAACAAACCACCAAGGCAGATTTAAATGTCCATAGACTGGTTAAAGCTTTTTAAAGACCTAATTTGCCCTAGAGCAAACAGTCAGCAGCACTTTGGAGGTTGTGATTTCCAGATCTAGTAGCCACAGAAAACATAAGTTCCAAGAACAACAAGGCTGCTGGGGACAGTGATGATTAGATGATTGGCTCTAATCACCCAAATGGGTGATTATACTCAGGGCTCATACCACAGTTACTAACATGCTTTTTTTTCTTTTTCTTTTTCTTTCTTTCTTTTTTTTTTTTTAAACAGAACATTGCCAGGAGCAATTGAATAGCTAGGTTTGGGGTGATTCTCTGTTCTTAAAAATATTTTCAATAGCAGACAATCAGCTAGCAAGATGCTTGCATTACCTCTACGCATATATTCAGAACTTCTCAAGACAGTGCACAGAGATCAGGGATATTCCTTGGCAGTCCAACATTCAGCAACATGAGTAAGGTGCCACAGGACTTGGGCAGGCAGCTTTTAATTCCTGCCCCAGAAAACAGCATCAGACATAGCATGCATGTAGTCATCATGGCCTGGCTGCCCATGATAGAAATGTAATGAACCGATTAACTTTGTTGGTGCTGTCTCTAAATAAAAAGTGCAGAACTGGGATCCTGTTCAGCAGAAACAAACAGCCCTCCTCTTTACCAACCAGAAAATCTGCCGCTCAGAAATACATTGCTATTAGAGGACTTGGCAAGTATAAATGCCCTTCAACAGGAAGTCCTTTAGCCTCTTCGAAGAGAAATTTCAGCACTGACAAAACCAAGACCACAAGAGTATCCACAAAGATTCTTGAAATTAATCCTTCCTGATTTAAAGTGGAAGACAGCAAAATTTTTATTGAATCATCCTACTGCTCTCAAATTATAATGCGCTCTACTAGATTGCAGGTCAGTCACACCAATCTGGAGGATATTATTTTTTTTCTCTTTTTCCCCCCACTTATTCCTTTCATTCCGACAGCACTATTGATGAAGACCTCAGGAAAAAAAATACCAGCGCCCAAGACACTTTGATGGCCTTTCCACTGTGTAATTATACTTACTCTTGATAACACTAAAGACATGCCTTATTGGTAGTGGCACTGGCTGCTTTCCTTTTCACAGAGAGATGGATTGTTTCTGCAGGCCTTGATGGCCTTCAAATTATCTGAGCACAGAAAAGAGAGCAGAGTGAATTTTATTTTAACTCATTTTATTTCTAAATTTATTTCCCAGTAGCTAGAAGGTGATGACTGCCCCAGCAGTCAAGTCAATTGTTATCTGTGGGACTTGATTATGTTTAGACCCAGTCTCTCATTTTGAGCAAGACACAGTTAATGAGGAGAGAAATGAAAAGTGCATTGAGTCACAGTGTGTTTGTGGTAATTTGTGACACATTCACTCTACTCAGTTCTTTGTTTATTCCTTCCCCCCTCCATGCAGGTCCTGTAGAAAAAGGAACAGATAAGCGAATTCAGTGGTAGACAGTTAAGGGTGTTGAAAGTAATGAATCTATATCTCTCTATCTCTTTCCCCATTGTTGGCAGTAATTGGAGCAGTGTTCATCTATACAGTAAAATGCCAGTGAAGCCCATCTTAACGAAACATCTTTTTTTCCATTATTTTGCAACACATTTTTCATTGACACTGCTAGTTTTTATTTTCACTATGTGCCTTTTTTTTTTTTTTTTTTTTTTTTCAGGCTCTTTGCCACTCTTCTAAATAATAGTCCATTAAACAGTTCACAGTGTGTGTTCTGTAGAAATGTAAAAAAGTGATTGGATGATACTAATTAAGGAGAGATTTTGTTTCCACTTACTGCAGATCAATGGTGGGTTACATTAAAGCTGCATTTTTGTGATGAGTTTAAACACAAAAGAACAGCTGTGCTAAATACATATTGCAAGGCTTACAGGTAGGTCAAATAAATCTTTCTTTCTTTGCCTGTCTATTTTAAAACTACAGGAAACTGTGTGTGAGGAATAGTAGTAAAATAAAAAGGCAAATTTCTCACTGCAGATTTTTTTTTTTTTCACTTGTGGTAGCAGAAACTGTTAAATCAGGAATGCCAATTGCCATGCATTGAGATCCTGTTGGCTTTTAATTTACTCTATAGCCTACCATGCATTAATTTTAATGAGACTTTTTTCCCTCTATTTTCTACAGTTGCCACTCTAAGGTATCTTCTCTCTGATTTATGGCAGTGTTAGATCCCAGGAAAGGAATGTCTTAGTGAACGAACTTTTCGCACATTTCAAACCATATTTCTTCCTTTAATCCTAAATTATTCGTAGCATAAAATTTAACCAAAATTTCCATACAAAGATATGTTCATATACGAAGAAGAGTGGCAGCTCATTCCAGTCAGATCAATTAAAATAAAAATGCACTATTCGTTGGCATTCCTTGATCAGCACAAACAACATTCTGAAGAAATTCACCTGGTTGCCTCCAACTAACATAATGAATCCTGAACATATATGACAAGGAACTAAAAGAGAAAATGCTTTTCAGGCACTTGCTGCAAATATTAGAAGCACAAGTCTATTTTCAAATCAATTCTCTGGCAGTTTTAGAAATGTGATTTATTTAATATAGAGTCCTATGTAGGGGAGCTATAGGGACCCCGATTTTATCCAGATCATTTCAATATAAAAGAAATGTCATTTGCACTTTCCTTGAATTAAAACAATCTAGATATCAATTCTAAAATACTTCTAGTAAAGCAAGATAACATTAGATGGTCTTTGTGTATCATGGGCTAAGGAGGCTTCCTGATAGCTTTGATTTTTCAGAAACCAAGGTCACGCACAGATATAATATAATCCAAACAAATTTTCTATGGGAATGGATAAAAAGGTTTAATTCGGTTCTTTCTTGACTACTTTAAGTCTAAACTGTGAATTCAGTGCTGCATGCCTTCTGTCAAATCAGCTTGAAGTAAGACTTAATTTATAATTCATAAGATCTTTATTCTTTGTTGAAATCTGGGTGCACTCAAACTCTGGCAAGCAATTGGGTATACTGAAAGTATGCCCACCAAACTCTGCATGTACTCTCTGTTCTAAAAGGTGCGTTGTGATGACTTCAAGAACTTCTTACTTGCGCATACTTTTCTTGTCTCTGCCAGCCTTTCTGTACAAATAGGAACCGACATGGCTAGTGTGAAGGCACTGCTACAAGTCCTGATCTCCACAGTGGGTCAGCTAGCCTGTGCTTCCACCAGTCACGTAAAGTTAATGGTTACCTTAGCATCTGTACTGAAATACCTTTTTTTCTTTACACATCCTGTAATATAAATGATACCATATTCCTGCATACTTCTGGTGCAGAAGCAGTAGCCTGTGGATCAGCTGATCGATCAATTCATAGCTTTCTAAAAAAAAAAAAAAAAAAAAATCAATCACGAAGTTCTAAGACACACAGGGGTGCATGACAGAACTTTAAAGCTGCACTGAGCCCAGTAAAAGGCCTGTTTTCAGGGGCAACAACCACTCTTGAGCCGAAAACAAAGACGTCTGGAAAGTATTCGACTAGTTACAGGACACATTTCCAGTGAATAAAATGGTCTTTGAAACCTGTGCTACTGTGCACCCCACACTGTTTTTAGTGTTGTTATGAACTGGGTGGATTAGAGTGAGTAGCACCATTTTTAGTTCAATTTTGGTCAACGTCTCTGTAGTTGCAGAACCCACACATGCAGAAACCCTTTGTTCAAGTGTGGGTTATCACTGGTATTCTCACAGCAATTTATACAAGGAAACTTTTCCTGGTACAATTCATTAAAAATTAATCAACCCATTTCTGTGCAAATCTCTGTGACATGCGTTCTTTGATGCAGTGAGTGCTGAATAGTCTTTTCTTTATTATGAAATGACACAAGTGGAACTTTCTAATTGGCTGTCAGTGATGTCATACCCAAGTAAATGCACAAGTCGGCTTATTTCCCTTATTATGAACATACTCCATGACAGACTGTGAGTTTCTGGAGAGCTCCTGCCCCTCTTTGGTGGTTAACATCCCTTTGCTGGAAGGATTACAGTTATGCTTCTGTAATAGGATAGAAACTTGCCTGTGTGTTTTCCCATCTTTGTTTGCATGTGGGGGTATTTTTTCTTTTTTAACTATATTCTCTTACTGATGAATTTTTGTCTTTTCCCACAAGGGCAATGTGTAGCTTACTGAGATTAGCAATGACTTTTTCAGACATCCTTTCAGAGCTCTTTTTCTGGGATGGTTTCACTGTTTGTGTCTAAATCAACAACAAACATGGCCATATTCATATCTAATAATTAACTGACTTCATCCAATATGCAGAAGTTTCAGCAGCCCAACCACTAAAGGGATATAGCCAAGAGTCATATGGAAACAGTGAGGTTTTGTTCTTGTGGTTTTCATTTTATTTATGTATTTGGTTAACAGCTCCTCATTAATGCAGAGTGATTGCCAGATCTCCAACCTTGCCAGGAGGGTCTACTTTCACTGCAGGAGGATGTGCTCTCCATAGAACGCGCTTTGGCAAGAACAGTACTTCTTCCATTTGTTTTTCTGTTATGTGTGCTGTGCACTTACAAAGCTAGGATAAAGGGCAAATCTTTTGCTTCTGAGAGCTACCTTCCAAAAATCGTGTGGCAGAGCACCACACCTTCTAGCCATACTTCATATAGCTTTCCTAACCAAGATTACATACCCATGGTTCCTTCATCCTCTAATCTCCCACCTAACTTTCATCCTACTTTACATGCAGGTCCTCACCCACATACATCTTTAACCTTACACCCACCTTCAAGATCCTAGTCCTCAGAACTCTGCAGTCTGACACCATAAACAGGACCACCCTCAAACATACCACAGCTTCTTTTCCACTCTCTGATCTCACATGAGCTCTCTTTAAATCTTTCTGATGAATCCCAGTCAGGTTTTGCTGGAAACAGACATTGCAGACCTGTGCTGTTGCTGGGAAGAGCACGGGTGTAGGCATCACCTAGGGTGATCAATTAAAGGCCATAACCTAAGTCTCATCTTCGCTGTACATCTAGACCATTACCCCTGACATGTCCCTTACATTATCAAGCAATATATTTAAGATATATGAGGTAACAAAAGAAAAATACACTTGGAAACTCCAGGTCTTTAGGTAATTTGCTTTTAGGATACTCTCCCAGTTGCCCACAATTACTATTGCTCACATACACAGTGACAATTACCCTGTGGTAATTTTTATGTTCAGGGTCTGGAAAAGAGTTGCGGAATGCAAAGTGTAATAATCAGAACTAGCATGGTACTGCTGCAGCCCGTGAGCTTGGAGTTTAACAGTAAAAATTTGCTAAATCAATCACAGTGAATGCAAAACTTAGCTTGAGAGTAAGGTGTAAGTGCCTCATGCTGGTATCAAGTTGTCCCACCTTCCATGGTGGGAATATTCCTTGTTATCTTTTGTTTTATTTCAAGGAAAATAGGAGAGGGGTTTCTGTCTCTTTTTATTCTCTCTTTCATCTCTGTTCTTTTTTTCTGTCAGACAATGGCTTAATCTAAAGAATAAAGAAGCCATATGATTATATCACTTTCTAATCCAATTACAGATCTTTGATATGGCCCCTTATCTTCTCTGTTCATGCAGTGATATACAGATCACATGATTCTTTAAACTTGAAAATATCTTTACATTTCAGTTCGTGCATTTACCTTTTTCTTCCCCTTTCACTAAAATGCAAACGTGTAATATTTAATTATTTGATTCCTATCTTATGAAAGAAAGATTAATAGAGACATTAATGAAGACAGTAATATAATCGCCTAACTTCCCTACAACAATTTGATTGGGACTTCATTTCAGAGCAAAGGCTGAAATCCTGGCTCCAGGAAAACGACAACATTCTCTTAAAATTTTGTAGGCTCAGAATTTCATTCTCCATTTTCCAATCCATGAGTTGAGAGGCTGGAGTGGAATGGCTGGGGAAGGCTGAACAGGTGTCCTCTGTGAACAGAGCCCAGCACTATCCCGTGCTGCTCCAGCTGCTCCAAAAGGACCCATTACTACCAGAGCTGAGCCATGAGCAATGCTGGGTGTGCTCTGAGAGAGTGAATGTAAGGAAGGGAGACATCGTTGCACCAGAGCAGCTGGAGAGAGGGGTGAGAGTGAATGGCAGAGCTGAAATAGCCATCAGTATGAAACCACCACACCAATGACCAGTGGTCATTTAACACCAGTGGGATTGCTTTATTGTTTTAATGTTATTATTCGTCCAGGTGATCAGCCTGTTACAAAGCAGCTGGAAGTAGGAAAAGTCTTCTCCCCACCCTAGAACTGCATCAAATATCACTGCCCAGGTAGGCAGCTATGGATGTGACAGTGCAGCCAATATAAGTAGCTTATACCTGCTGTTGGAGCCATTAAATGCATTCCCACCACTCCTTGAAATCTCCCCATCAGTAGTGCTTCCCACACATTTGTACCACAGCATAGAATGATCTGTATTTACAACTGAATGTCACACGCTAACACCAGGAATTAGGTGCATATTGTGCCAAAAATAATATTCAGAGCATGGAATAATTCATTAAGAATGTATATGCTTGCTGTCTATTCTGCATTCCTACAGAGGTGTGAGATTGTCTGGTAGATTAAATTTAAAAATTTAACTCTTAAAAATCATGCAATATTTATGTTACCAGCAGGATTATTTACAGGACACAAAGGAAACATAAAAATGTTTTGTAATCCTTGCTGTTGCTATTATATATTTGCCTCATCTGTCTCAGGAAACCCTGCCTTGCTGTGGTGGTTTAACCACAGCAGGATGCTAACTACCACTCAGCCACTTGCTCAATGAGAACTGGGAAGGTGATTGTGCAAGAACTCATGGCTTGAGATCAAGACCGTTTTCTAGTAGAGCAAAAGCCATGCTTGCAAGCAAAGGAAAACAAGGAGTTCATTCATTACTTCCCATCAGCAGTCAGATGTTCAGCTACATCCAGGAAAGCAGGGCTCATTATGAGCAACAGTTTACTGGGAAGACAAACACAATCACTCAGAATGTCTCTCTCTTCCTCCTTCTTCACCTAGGCTTTTATTGCTGAGCATGACATCATATGGTCATATGGTAAGGAATATCCCTGTGGCCTGTTTAGATCAGCTGTCCTGGTTTTGTCCCCTCCCAGCTTCTTGTGCACCTGCAGCCCCCTTGCTGCCAGGGCAGCACGAGAATCTAGGAAAGTCCTTGCCTCTTTGTTAGCACTGCTGAGCAAAAACTAAAAAATCAGTCTTTTATCACTACTATTTTCATCAAAAATCCCAAACATTACATCATACTAGCCTCTGTGGAGAGTATTACCTCTATCTCAGCCACAACCATGACCATTTCCCACCCATCTTTGCTGTTAACAAGATCTGAAATTTTAACGTAAGTTTTCCCCCTTTTTCTTTTTCATCTGCTGTTTGACCTAAGTAATTGATTACAAATTTACATGAATTGGAAATCAAGTGAAAAAGATTCCCCAACTCAAGACTGCTTTACACACTACAGACACTGTGATGCTTATCAGGAAAGATGTGCATCGCTTTAAGATATTTTTTGTTTGATTTCTTGGCTTATTTTTATTCCATACTCAGCTGATGGTTCAGCAAAGACATAGGTTTTCTTATGGAATAAAACTGTATTTGAGCT
Organism: Gallus gallus; assembly: GCF_016699485.2. Taxonomy (NCBI): domain Eukaryota; kingdom Metazoa; phylum Chordata; class Aves; order Galliformes; family Phasianidae; genus Gallus; species Gallus gallus. Next base: position 134,358,727 of record NC_052532.1, on the reverse strand, counting down.
TCTCTATTCTAAGCACAGTTTAGCTATGTTGTGTCTTTCTCTGAAAGTTGCTTCATACAGATATGAGAATGGAACAGAATGGCTAGTCCTGTTCAAAAATCATAAATTCACTATTACCAGTAGGCAAGATAAGGCAGCACTGGCTGCAGTTTTCTCTCAACCAAATGAACTAGTATTGCTGCAGCGTGGTAGAGGAACTGCAGTAAAATGCTTTACTGTGTAGACAACTCTTTTGCTGTTAATGAAAGACTTTCAACATATTTTGAGATATTTGCCAGATTTTGTGAACATTAAATGCATGAAAACTTAGTATCTTTGTAGAAAAAAATTGGCTTCAAATAGAATCATGGAATCAGAGAATCCTTAGAGTTGGAAGGCACCTCTGAAGGCTATCTAGTACAACTCCCCTGCAATGAACAGGGACACCACAGCTAGATCAGGTTGCCCAGAGCCTGATCCAGCCTTGCCTTGAAAGGGATCCCTTTCTCCAGGGATGGGGCATCAACCACAACACTAGGTAACCTGTTCCAGTGCCTCACCATCCTCACTGTAAAAGAGTTTTTTCTTATATCTAACCTAAATCTAACCTTACTCAGCTTAAAGCCATTTCCCCATGTTCTATTGCCACAGATCCTGCGTGTCTCTTGCCAGACAGATCCTGTCTGTCCCCTTCTTTCCTGTATTTCCCCTTCAGATACTGAAAGGTCGCTATCAGATCACCTCGCAGCCTTCTCTTCTCCAGGCTGCACAGCCCCAGCTCTCTCAGCCTGTCCTCATGTGTTCCATTCCATGGATCATTTTTGTGGCCCTTCTCTGGATGCACTCCAACAGGTCCATGTCTCTCTTGTACTGAAGACTCCACATGTGGATGTGGTGCTCCAGGTGAGGCTTCACCAGCCCAGAGTAGAGGGGCAGGAACACATCCCTCGCCCTGCTGGTCACTTACCTTTTGTTGCAGACCAGGATACAGTTGGCTTTCTGGGCTGAAAGGGCACATTGTTGGTTCACATCCAGCTTTCCAGCCATTAGTACCCGCAGGTCTTTTTCTGCAGAGATGGTCTCAATCCTTTCATCACCCAGCTTGTATTGGTTATGGGGGTTGCCTCAACCCAGGTGCAAGACCTTGCACTTGGCTTTGTTGAAACTCATGAGGTTCACCTGGGCCCACTGCTCAAGCCTGTCTAGGTCCCTCTAGATGGCATCCCATCCCTCTCATGTGTCAATGGCACCCCACAGCTTGGTGCCATCAGCAAACTTGCTGAGGGTGCACTTGACCCCACCATTGATGTCACTGTTGAAGATTAATGAGTGGCTCATGTCCTCAACAGAAGGGAAAAATATAAAGATGAACCCTAGAACAGACTCCTGCAAAATGAACAAACAAGACCTCCCCACTCTTGTCAGTTACTGGATGGTGAAAATATCTCACAAAGTTTTTAGAGCTGAATAAGGAAGTGTCAGAGCAGTATGGATTGACATCTGCCTCTGTCAGGTTTTAGAGCTCACACAAAGGGGGATGAACACACACACTACCACAGAGAGAAACTTACCATTTGACAGAAAAGAGCATTTTCTGACCTGACCAACAGTGCTGGGACTTAAGTGAAGGCTCCCCAGAGTGATTGGTCTAAAACATTGATTCATTAGTCTGTTTAATCTTTGTGGCTGCTAAGAGAGAGATCCTCCTTGATTTACAGTCTGACAGACTGTCATCTCAAGAGGTCCCTGATCACTGTCCCTCTACCAAACTGATAAAAAAAAAATACCTACTACTCATGTTGCACAAAATTAGCATAAGGTTCAAGTGGAGGCTGCAAATAAAAAATCACGAAGGGCTAAATTCAGTATAGGGACAAGTGGCTGTCAGGGAGTACTCAAAAGTCCCTACTTTGGGAATGCACTTGCCATTTCCTATGAATGTCAGACAGCCTCAAGGAGTCAAGGGAATGGAAAAGCAGTGTAGAAAAGCCCAGCCCCTCTACATGCTTCCTACTTGCCTCTGTAGCATCCCTATAGTGCTACATTTTGTATTGTAACGTAAATTGCTGATATTGCCCAAATAAATGAAGTATGGTCACCTATTGCCACTGGAGATGAAGGCAATGTAGAATGACTATTCAAGATGGAGACATGTAAATTGCAGATGCACAATGGAGACAATGAATCTCATTCCACATAATGTCAGTATTTGGCCATAAATAGAATAGAATCATAATTGTTTGAGTTGGAAGAGACCTTTAAAGGTCAGCTAGTGCAAGTCTCCTGCAATGAACAAGTAGGAGTCAGGAGCCAAGGAGATCCCAGGGTCAGGCAAGGCTGTCAGCCCACAGCTGTGGCCAGTATCAGGGCCACTGAGGGGAATCAGGATCAGACATGGCCAAGGAAGGCCACAGTGAGAGGCCAAGGCCAAGCTGGGGTATAGGTTTATGAGTAGGCTCAGTTGAGCAGGGGCCATGGCCAGTCATGGCAGAGCTGTGGGTAGCTGAAGCCCAGCCCTGCCATAACCTCACTGGGGCATTATCTGATGGCCCTGGGGCTGAAGTAGGGACCTGAGGCATGGTCATGGCAGCCCTGGTGCAGCTGAGCAGGACTAGGTAGTGTCCACAGGCCCTGACAGGTGAACAGGAACACTACTACATCCCTTAAATAAGCCCACTGTGAAGTTAAAGGAGGACAGGTGTAAGAATGAAAAAGTCCTGATGCATAGGGAAAATGTCTACAGCACACAGCAAAGTGAGGTCGTCTAAGAACCTGTAAGGGCAACAAAGCTGGTGAGGGGTCTGGAGCACAGACCTTATGAAGAGCGGCTGAAGGAGCTGGGGTTGTTCAGTCTAGAGAAGAGGAGGCTCAGGGGAGACCTTATTGCTCTCTATAACTACCTGAAAGGAGGTTATAGTGAGCTGGGGATCAGCCTCTTCTCTCGGGTGACTAGTGATAGGACTAGAGGGAATGGCTTCAAGCTGCGCCAGGGAAGATTCAGGCTGGACGTTAGGAAATACCACTTCTCTGAAAGGGTGGTCAGGCACTGGAATGGGCTGCCCAGAGAGGTGGTGGAGTCACCGAGCCTGGTGGTGTTCAAAGAGCATTTGGATGTTGTGTTGAGGGACATGGTTTAGTGGGAACCATTGGTGAAAGGCGAATGGTTGGACTGGATGATCCTGTGGGTCTTTTCCAACCTTAGCAATTCTATGATTCTATGATAAGTCCACACAGTAGAAAAGAGTTTCTAGATATAAAATATCACCAGGTAGACTAGAATGCTTTCTCACTCAGTCCAGAATTGATCCTTACTGAAATTGCTCTGTAATGCCTTCCTTTCCAAAGAACAGCTCTTCATGAACAGCTCTTGTGCATGCTGGTAAATCATCCAGGAAAAGAATGATATAAATGCTCAGATTCAACTCTATCACACATTTTTTTGTCATTCTATGTGTCCTCTGTACAGAGAATGAGGGATCTCAGCACTGTAACTATGAAGAAAAAAATCATAGAAAGACAATCTGAATATCCACAGTAAATTAACATTCTTCATTTCCTGTTAAACCTTGGTACTTTATTTGCATTTATCACTGTGACTGTATTTCTGACTCTCAGGTACTGTAGCCTATATTAACAGTCACTTTGGGTTTAACATCATTAAATGTTCATTGTCAAGTCCCCACAAATCCCACATTCCCCTTGTCTCTCAGGCTTAAAAAACTCATTTAACACTAAAGGCTAATTAATTAACTGGATTTTCCTATATTTAATGGAGACTACCCTAAACCATAGAACCAAACCCCACTGAAATTTAGTTCACTAGGGCAACCTATAATTATACTCAACCAGATTTAACCACTATTCTAATTCATATTTATTACAGTAGCAGTCTACATTATTGTTATTTGTTACTACTGTCGAGAATATGACTATGCTCACATTGCATAGTGTGCAATGAGCAGCATACAATTATGTTATGTTACGTTTTACATTGTGTTACGTTACATTACTTTACCTCACATAACGTTATGTTACATTACATTATATGATAAATGTACTCTGCCTGGAAGAAATTCAGAAGAATTTTGTGCATTAGAATTATTTTTTACTGTGAATAAAACAATATACAAAATTCAGGGTCAAAAAGAAAGACAAATGCATTATTTAACAAGCTGCTAAACTCAGGGGAAAAGATCATGCTCAACTTTTATATCTCATTCAAAAAAGACTTTCACACACCTCCAGATGTTTGATTATTTTTTTTTTTTTCTGTCAGCAAACTGCTTTTCTTTATTTGCATTGTCCTTATTGGCTCCTGTAAAATTTATTTTTGCTCATTGTCCTTTTTTAAAGGTGTTTTCAAAGTAAGCCTATGAGTTCAAAAAGGAAATCAAAGACCTGTATGGCTGTTACTTGAGGTAGGATGTGTTAGAGGAGAAAGATGGCTGTAGTGAATTAGCAACAAGGCACAAACTATGCACACATCACTGTATGGTTATGAACATCCGCTTCAGGTGCACTGGTAGGTCACAAAGAGCCAGCATCTGCGACTCCTAAACTCAATGGAAACTCTACTGATGACATAAATAGTAACCAGTTTGGAGCTCCACACAGCTGTATCAAAAAATCACCTGATAAGAGAAAGCTTATTCTTTCAGAGACTAACATGGTTTTACAAAAAGAGTAAAACATTACTACATTATGTTTTAAAATTTTCAAAAGGAAAAAAATAAACAAATTCCCTGTCCTTTACTCCATGAAACTCTGCTTCTCTTATATGACTGGAGCATTTCAGTATTGTTCAAAACGCCCAACTTCTCTAATTACTCCTATATTATGAGATGCTATATAATGCAGAACACAAATAAGCTCAATAAGCAGCCTTCGCACCACACTGCAGATGACTAAGCAGAAATACTGATCTAGATCTTTGGAAAAATATAAATGTATAATTCATGATGTATACTTGCATATTATAGCACTTCATGTCTGGGGCCCACCTTCAGAATCCCTCCATGACCCAGCCTTGTACCTTTAAAAAGACATTCTTGGTGGTATAGTAAGCTAATACATCTGAACTCCAAACATAAATTCAATCCTTAACATTACTGATTGAAATGCCAACCTTGACAAGGCAGACTCAAGAGCAGCCAAGGCAATGGTCTGTTCCCAATCGGTATGTAATTTGACTCAACACTCTACCAGAAGAAGCCTTTTGGCTGGTCTCAAAGTTGTGAGATTATTGGAATAGGAAAGCTGATAATTATCCAGTTCTGCTCTACAGTGGAGAGATTGGTAAATACTGCATGCAAGTCTGCAAGTTACTTAGTGAGTGCAAGTCAGTTCTGCTCAGGGAGAGGAAAAATTTCTTTTAGAGCACCATTAAATATTTGAATCCATTAGGAAAAGCTGAGGTAGGGGCATTCAGACTCCACTGACTGGTATGCAGATCTACCAAGTTAGCACAGTATATCTGATAAAAACAAATGAGCAGTGAGTTTTAGAACAGGTAATAAGCAAGCAAATAAGCAAATAAGCAAATACAGACTTAAATTCCAATATGGGGTAACTAAAACTATGGAAATGTTAATGAACTGAATTCAGCAGAGGTAAAGTCAGCAGGGAGGAAAACACCAGTACCTGGCTGTGTCTTAATTGTGTCTTTACAAGTGTTTATCTGCTCCATGTCTAATGAATGCAGATTGGGAGTCCAAGACTCAATTAAAAATACTATAAACAAAATAGAGGAGTACAAAAGGAAGGAGACAACATGATAATCTCACACCCTATGGTGTTGTGATTGGGAAAACATACCATATATAAGATGACTCCAGTTCTAAACTAACAGTAGTGTATATTGAAAGTGAACATAAAAGTGATCCAGGAATAGAGCTGAGTCTCTGAAACAAAGAGAAATTGTAACGGAGGCAAAGGTAAAAGAAGGAGAACTTTCACATGCCTCATATCTCAAAAGCCAGTCTCTTCTGTTCAACAGAAATTTGGCTTTGCTAGCACTATGCATTTCCTGTTGAAAAGCATTCACTTCAGAAATAGAGCATGCTCCAAAAAAAAAATTGGATTACTTCAGGGTTGTGTTTTTTTCTTTTTTTCTCTACTCTGGGCTTATTTGGCAGCAAGTTGTAGTACTCCATGTTAAGTCATTAGTAGGCTGAGAGGGATAAATGAGAGGAGAGGAGAGGAGAGGAGAGGAGAGGAGAGGAGAGGAGAGGAGAGGAGAGGAGAGGAGAGGAGAGGAGAGGAGAGGAGAGGAGAGGAGAGGAGAGGAGAGGAGAGGAGAGGAGAGGAGAGGAGAGGAGAGGAGAGGAGAGGAGCTTCCAACAGACAATGCCTGAACTCTCTCCATACCTCAAAAATACACACATCAACACAAAAAAAATCAAGTTGAATAAGCAGAAACACAGGATGAGTAATAATGACTAGCGACTAGAAACAGGAACCAATGAATTCCACACACCTATTTGAATTCTGCAGTTAGAATTGATACTGTCACATGAAGGACTGAAAATTAAAGCATTTTTTCTGATTTCTTTAGGGTCCCACAATTACCACAAGCACAGTGTTTCAGGCAATGTATCAATCAAGTAGGATAGACCTATCAACCACCTGCAATACAATACCCTTGGAAACTGAGTTATTTTCACTTTTAATTCTGATTGTTCATAATATCACCTCTTTTATCACTTGGTATCTATTAATAAATCTATTATAATTAGGATATTCTGTTGTTAATTTTGCTTAGAATTGTCTGAAGAATTGACTGAAGGAGGACTCCATTTTCTCATCATATCAACTTTAAGATCAAGGAACTAGTGTTATATTAGTGAGCTTATGAGTGAAGAATCTTATTCCTTTGTTTGTGATGGCTGCCTTTGTAGGTTAAACTGGGGGAAACTAGAGAGACAAAGCAATGAATCTGAGTATGTCAGCTGCAGGCAAAGACCAGATTCTCTCATTTGGAGAACTGCAACTGATTCAAGCACTGAGGAAGCCTTGTACTTACACTGACCAATTGGCTACGCCTGTTTTTTTTGCAATGGTTGCCACAAACAAGAAAAATACATCTTTCTTTTTTCTTTTTAATCTTATGAATCTTTCAGTCCTGTGTAGCATTTGTTCTTTTATTTCTTTTAAAAATCAGCAAAAATAAACATTGCTATAAAAGCTAAACAATATTTTTGAAAGTGGAAATCGTTACATTCTGGAAACAAGGAGATGACCTTCTGTCCCACCTCGTTCTCTGGTTTGTTTCACTCAGAAGAGAACAGTGATTATAGCAAATTTCACTGACATAGATCAGGTGCACCAAAACAATTTATTAAATATATTCTGAGCAAGCTGTTGCACATATGATCTATAATCACATGTATTCTAAGCAAACAAACAATGTATTAGCCTGTGACTAATCAGTATTCTGGTGGGGGAGGTAAATTAGGGTAGACAGGGGTAAATTAGGTTGGATAAGGTTATACAAATTCCAGGGAAGGTAAATTAGGGTAGGAAAGGTTATACAGTCTGTCTCATCAATGTGTCTGTCATAAGCTGTGGTCCGAAGAGGAGAGGGAGGATTACACATGCTGTGAATCCCAGGCCAGCTGAGGGGAGCTCGGAAAACTGTCCTCCAGCATCCAGAATTTACACCCGTTTTACACGTGGTAAGCCATGATAAGTGATGGGGGTGGGAAGGGGGAGTGAACTGTTACAAGGTATGCAAACTAAGATATAAACAGGGGTATGAAAAATACATGACTGTGCAGAAAAGCAGAGGAATTTCTGCTGGTTCCTTAAGGCCTGGTTTTCAGTTTGCAAAAACGTGAGATATTGTTTATATGTTAATCATCACACAGTTTATGGTCTCCATGTTTTTGCCAAAGGCATCACTTTCTCTATTCTCAGATAATTTCCATCCATAGCTCAGGCCCTGGACATGTGGCCCATAGGCCACAAAAGGTAAGGCATAGATATAGATATGACCTCATCTAGTCAAGGGCAGTTCTTATTACCAGCTAGAGCACAGCTACTGGATCTAAGTCTTGTCCCCTTCTTCAGTCTTGCACAACCTCTCCCCTCGGAGAGTATGACCCAGGCTGTGCTTGGGCCATACTCCATACCTTCTGTTTCCAGAAATCTCTTAAGCTCATAACATGATTTTCCTCTGATTTCACAGCTAATACAAAGAAAAGGATAAACCTATTTGTGTTCAATTTCTGTTTTTACAAGAAGATTCTTAGAAACTAAGCAGATATACAAGGTCAGAATTTCAAACAGACTTTAATTTTTATTTCCTCAGTTTAGGAGAGCCTGAATGCAGTTTAAAAGTTTTGTATTATTCTGCATGTCGGCACTTCACTGGAAAGGTCATCAAGGGGAGACAGATTTCTTTCCATCTCTCTGAACACTTTTATCACATTAATTAAATTAGATCTTAAATTTGGAATTATTCTTCCCATTTACCATAGTGGAAGTTGAAGATCTTCTCTGGCCTGAAGTACTCACTTAATCTTGTGATCAGCTTGACTATGACAGATTATGCTATAGGGCACTGCTCCAGACATGTTTTAAGAGAAACAAATTATTTCTATAAAAGGATATGAGCCAATCTCATTGATGTTCTTTGGAAAATTCTGGATAAAAACTGGATAAAATTCTTCCTATACAGAAACGAAAACAAAACCTATGGTTAATAGAGATATCAACTTCCTTGAAACGGTAAAAACTGAAATGCTTTTGAGACTCATGCAGAAGCAGAACCTGAAACGTCTGAGAAAACTGCAGTCCTTGCAAGGTTCAGGGCCCATTAGCTGAAGAGAGAGCTCAAAAATACAGCTTTACACATAAGGACTGTATCTATCTTCATGCATTCACATCTTTTGGTTGATCTTGGTCTGCTTTTATAGCTGCTAATTGCATCTCCAAGGTACACTTATCTCCCTCAGAACATTTCTTAAAAACTGTCAGAATTATAGTGAGGTCTAATGCAATCCTGAAACCAGACTTAGGGTCAATTTTTCTTCTTATCTACAAGGGTTGCTCCAAAAGTAATGCCTCCTATTTTATTATGCTGGCCCACAATATCAGCGGTGAATGTTGGTGGTATGGCAGTACCAGGCAGGTTGAACCTTCCCACCAGCATTCCATCCCTGACAAAACAGCAGCTGACATGGAAGTGCTTATGAAGCAAAGGTGTGTGATTGAATTCCACCATGAGAAAAAAATTGCTTCCACTGACCTTCATCAATGCTTGCTGAACATTTATGGAGACCACACAGTGGACATGAGCACAGTGAGGTAGTAGTGCTGTGTTTCAGCACTGACAACTGTGGATCACTTCCGCTGGTGCAGATTTTTACACGCATGGCATTTTTGTTCACTGCTGATGAGAATGCATAGCTAATGGTGGTGACTATGTTGAAAAACAGAGTTTGTAAGAGAGAATTTCTTCTATCAAATAATGTTATTGTGTTCTTTGTGTCTGTTGTAGTTTCCATGATAATAAATATGAGGCATTACTTTGAGCTCGACCTACATACATTATTTGCATAGAGGATCATAGTGCAGATGTCCCTGATGAATGAAAACCTCAATTTCTAAAAAATATTTCTTCATGGATGCAGGAGGATGTTTCTCTCACACTCAAACCTGCCTCGGCAAGCTCTGTTATGGGATATCTTCTCATGGTGATCTCATACACACCATTAACACAGACTGGGCAAGATGACCCTAGTTAAGAAAGGCCACGCTGTTATCAGCCACAGGGCGGATGAGAGCTGTAGGCAAACTGAGTTCAGAGAGTTTTCAAGCTGTCAACAAAGACAATATAGATGATGAGTACTTATGCAGAGACAGCTAGTAGGATTAATAGTAACTGTTTCATTATTGTGTTGAATTTAAAATTATTCTCTCATTTTTCTTAATTAATGTTAGGGTTGCACATGTGGAAAACTCTATAAAAAGAAGCTGTCCATTATTATTTATTTTAGCCTACATTTGTTACAATGAATGAAGAATCTGTTCAGAGATGCTACATAGTGATATGGATATATTATCCACAGACCCTTATATTGTTGTATTTTACAACCTGCAATTGCATAGAATCACTTATTGCCAAGTGGTCATTTTCTCACATTTATTATGACAACAGGATAAATGCCAGCGTTTGTCAACATCTTGTAAATGATGAGTCTTAATGAGGCAATCTACTGTTTCACCCCTCTGAGGAATCTCTTAATAGGATGAGCAAAATATCAGGTTAAAGGAAGTGGGAGGTAATCCCAGGGGACAAACGTTTTCTTGTACAATATATTCCTCAAGGTTTTGCTTGGAGTGGGTTCTAGGATGCAGGCCAATTTGGCGTACCCCCCTGTACAACATTTTAATTGTATTTTTATCAAATCCAGCAGCAATGCAGTGTGCATGCTGAATCTGCCAGTAAGCAGTGCCCTGTGAGAAAATAAGAGTCTGAGCTTTGAGAACTGTCACCTAATACTTGAACTTGAAGTTATGCATCCTAAGCTGAGGAATATACCTCATGTGTCTGGTCTTGAACTGTCTTGTATACTTTTACTTTAAGTTTTGTAGAATATATTTTATCTTTTTGTTCACTAATATATTTCATGAGTCTTTTTTTTTAATGAAAAAAATGCAGAGCACATTTTAGTTCACCAGACTGAGCTCTGTTGCTAGATCCGTTTAATGATTAAGCAAAGGGGAAGAAAAATTCTTGCATTTTCTCTGAGTATTTTAATGTTTTGCTTGCTTTTTTGTACATATGTGTACTATCTTTCAAGTCAGAATGCCAAACCTTAAAAAATTTGAATAAATAAAGTGCATCAGAGAGCCCTACAAATGTAATGCTTAATTAGAACACGACCGTTTTTTCAGAATCAAGTACTACTACTTCATCACTGTATAAATGATACTATAGATAGTCAAGAGATATTGTGTTTTAATAACAAGTAACATATATGATCTAGGATTCAATCAGTTGTATGGCAGGATTACAGTTTGTTTGAAATTTGTCTCTGGGTTTTGCAGCTTTTTTTATTTATTTGGATCAAATACAAAACTCAGTGAAGTCAAAAGACAGAATATCATAAACTACATGAATTTGGGCTACTGAAAAAATAAGCACACACTATATTATGGCAATCCTTTTCATTTTATTTCCAATAAAAAATCCACTGGAAAATGAAGACACACTTAATCGAGTCAGTATGTTCTAGTAGAATGTATTCATTTCATTGAAATTTTGTATGCAAAGTTATGAAAATATTTGATTTCAGTAAAATGAAGTGTTTTTATTCAATGCTCGACAGATTACTTAACAAAGCAATATGGATGATAATAATAAAGTTCTTCTGTAAAATTATTCTTCTGTTTTGGGGAGTAGAAGCAGGGGGAAGGCTGCATTTCTTGAAAAAATCATAGATTTCAATCATTTATTCATATACTTGCTGCAAAAAAAAAAAAAAAAAAAATTGGAAATTTCAGGTGTTCCTCTATACACACACTGTGACAGCCATGTTAATTCCCCAGTATATTTTAGCTCAGCTCTCTCCTCACACTGTATGCTTCTTTCCTAGCACATCTCATTTCTTCCTCATACTGCCCTTACCACCAAGGAGAATCAGCTCTCAGTGTCTTGGGGAATGCAGTGTAATGATATGTTCTGATTTGCACTTTTGCTGTTCATCTGCATATTGGAGACATGGCTTAATTGGATTGGATTGGCCATGGCTGTGCCTTCTCCTGCCAACACAACTGATGTTGTAGTCTTTTCCTACTAATTGTCTGTATAACAACTGTAAAATATAATGTTAATCAGAACAACTGCAACTGGCTATGGTTTGTATCTGTTTTGTTTTAATCAGTACATAAGTGTTAACTTAAAGTCCATGAGTGGCAGGGAGACCTGTGCTACATTTGTGCATTGCTAACAAGCACCTAGAGCAGCATACTACTTTGAACCTTATTAACCACTGAATTTTAAGCAGACTAAATCTCCGGTGTTTATATTTGTAGGTTACTTCACTGACATTGTTTATATAAATATAAACGAGAGAGAAAGACAGAGAATGCATTGTGCAAGGACAGTGAAGGACACAGAGAGGTCAGTCCAACCATGAACCTAAGTGGAATAGGCTAATTTAGACAAATCTTATGAGAAGACCCAGACTATGGGACTCCTCTTGTCACAAAACAGATTTGCTGACCTGTAAAATTTATCCAGTGAAATTACACTTAGATAGATAGGTCTAATATTTTTGCAGAGAAATGGTGAAGAGTAGAAACAGTACTACTGCTGATGTTTTCGTTTTTGCTACAAAAACCATTCATGAAGTACACTGAGATCTAAAATGGCCTTCATAGGAAATAAAATAAAACGTTGATTCCTTCCTGAACTCTGTATTGTTCAGTGGTCATTATAGAGGGAAAGGTTTGTTTCTTGAGACAGAAAACTAAATTTTGAATGACTGGAAACAGTTCTGGTATGAAAAAATCATGATGCTACGGGATGTACTATCCAAAATCAGGCTGTATCTTTTGTTCCTGCTGTAACATCTTTTTTCTTCTGAAAAGAAGTGGCAAGAATTGAGGCTTAATTTAGACAGGAAAATAATAGAAAGACTCAGCATTCTGTCTGTCCTTCTCGACGTGCTCCAAGAGGAGGGAAAAAAGATAATATATATTTTTGGAAGGGGATCAGCATTATCTACCAGTCACAGACCACCCAGTCTTCTTAGCACCCACAATTTTTCTTGCTTAGAAATCCCTAAACCTTCTTTAATTCCATAATTACAGTGTACATTCACCAATAAAATAAGCATTCTTTGTAACAAAAACTTTGAGGGAGGGAGTAATAGTAGCTGGGATTTCAGTTGATCCTATTATAAATATTACTGTTACTTTAATAAAAGAAAATAAAAAATAAATATTCAGACATTCTTGCAGAGTATCATATGATATTATCTTTATTTAAACTAAGGTAGGATGGAGAATAAGGAGAGATTACAGCAGGCTAAAACCTCTTTTCTTTGTTCTTATATCAATTAATTATTTGCTAATGTTTCTGAGACTTTTTTTTTCTCCTTTCTCCTCCCCCACCCCCACTTCTGTATCTTCTGATGCATTAGTACAGGTTGCAAATGAAATAATTCTTAAGCACACTTTAAAGGAAACTCTTCAGTTTAGGTAGCGAATATTTTCCTGAACTATACCAGTATGTAAATTATTGACTGACTCGGTTACAATTACTTGCAATTAACACTGAATTGTGCTGAATTATAGTCAGCTGTAAAGCCACATGACAGCTACACTTCTGACCAATGTATCACATTTTGAATCTCCTCTACAGAAGCAGATTAAACAAAGAACATATGGTGAGATACACGTACACACATCATTTAGGTGAGGATACTTTGCCTCTCCAAATGAAGCTTCATCATCTCCCAGCAGTTGAGACCTTCACAGATTTCCTGCTTGAATTATCCCCTTCATTAGGGCACAGGGACATTTCTGAGTGAAGGCAATCTTATTTTAAGTGCATGAAGAGCACATGAGAGTAAATAAATAATAAAAAACTCTACAGATGCATTTTTTACTATTTTATAGTCACTGAGATGTTAAGAGCTGAAATACACGAACAAATGATAGTGACAAATGTTTCTCTCACTCAGAAACATATGTGTATGCACTAACTATATGGCAACACAGCTGTAGTTAAGTGAAGGGTTTCTTGCTGAATGACCGTGTTTACACCTCTAACACAAACTAGCATCATTAAAATTCTACCATAGCAAACTTCTTCACACTTCCTGCCCCACATTCTTGCTCCAGTTTCTCACTTGTAACTGCTGGATGCTCCAGCAGAGCCCACAAGCAACCCCTCAGTGTAGCAGCATCATTAAATCATTCTTCAAGAGCACTTTACAGATAACATCACCATCAACCATTGCACCACATGGCCTCCTATGGTTGCCTCTTCTCAATGCCAAGAGTGCTCATGTTCTGCGGGTGAGATGCTGCTCATTTCTTCACCTCTTGATTGCAAGATTGGTCTCTGTAAGTGACAGAGTGGAAAGGGAACACTGTTGAACATGTTAGCTAGAGCAGTTCTGTCTTCAGTTTTTAACAAATGGGGAAAGAAAGGCAGAGAGAGACTTAGGCCCAAACCCTCACAGACCCATTTCCCATTAGAGCTGAAGCAGTTGGCACAACTTTGTCCTAACAAATCACTTGATCTGTCCCTGTCACCTCCTAGAGAGTCTCAAGTGACAGCAAAAGGTGACAGTGCTGAGTGATTCCTCTTTCATCTATTCCACATGATTAAGGGTTTTAGATTAATAAATTGCACTATATAAAAATAAGGATAAGTGATGACAGGGAAGATGCAGTGAAGTCACTGCATAAAGAGATTTGTTTGGGTTTTTTCCCCTTTGTATAAATGGAGGTCTTTCTAGGAAGGTGAGTTTGTATATACTTATCTTCAATTAAGCTTGTGAAGCTTGCAGGGAGGCTGTAAAGCTCTGTAAGCTTACTGAGCTCTTAAGACTGGACGGCGCTACCCCCATGAGCACAGCATTCAAAATCAGCAGAGACAGAGAACCCCTAAACATAACTCCCTCTAAATAGTCAGACCTTGTTAATCCAAGCTTAGCATAACCAAATGCCTGGGTGTCTGAAATACTTAAGTGGCAACCTGTCTCCAAGTCTGAATGCACCTTTGATTTGTTAATCTGATTGTAAGGATGGGGGTATCCTGTACGAAATGAAGTTTGCAAACAGCTTTGGATTAATCAGCCTTACGTATTACAAAACAAAGTAGTTTCCTGCCACTGTATTTATCATCAGGAAGGGCTGGCACCCTCTCTCCCAGGCTGATTTATAGAACCGTACATTTGGCATAGCAGTGTAATGTTCAGAAAGCAGAATTTCCTAATAAAGCTGTGCAATGAATGGGAATGAAAGGAATATACCTGAAATCATGCACCTAAATTTAGAGTACGTTATGTCCTAGAAGCTTAGAAAAATAAATAAATAATTAGCAGAATACAGTAACTTTCTGGACAAGCATTAACAAACCTGATTCATACATTGCATATTTGTCACTATTAAAAGATTCATTTGTGCTTATTTGGCCTCTTAACGATGTGCTTATCCTAATCCTGTTCCAAGGAAATGCTACCAATTAAATCTACCAGATTCTAATTTGAGGCTGCCTGTCATTTTGGTTCGATCTAAAGGATTTCTTATATTTGATATCTCCGTGCCCCTAATACTGGGGCATCTGTCCATTTCCAAAAATGAGCTGCCACACATCTGGCTGCTAGTACTAATTGCTCTATCAGTGGTTCCTTCTCTGAGTCAATAACCTCATTTGGACTGTAGCAGGATAGGTTTGGTATGCAGCCTAAGTTACCTAATTCTGTAGCTCTGAGTTTCTGTCATATACACAGGACTGTGAAAATGGCACTATTATGTCATTTGAGTTCTTACCAGAATAAATTACATTTCTGAAGATGCATTCTTACACTTCTTTCCTAAAATAGCAGAATATTTTTTCTGTACACTCAGTGCTTTAATATAATGAAAAGACTGAGATTAGCAATGGATGGTTTTGTTTGTTTGTTTGTTTGTTTGTTTCCTCTTTTCTTCTTTCTCCTTGTGCCTTGAATGTATTCTACTTGTATATCTGCATGCATATATAAATCTTGTGCCTCTTCTTGGTGATGTAATGGATGTCATCTGGTTTAAATGCTATAATATTGCAAAATGGTCTTATCATACTTACAGAGTATTAACTAAACAAATAAACTATTCATTAAAGGTGTTTCTTTCCCCAAAACAGAATATCTTTGCTTATTTCTGTCCTACCACATTTTTGAAGCTTAATTATTTCTTATTATGGAAAGTTATTGTACTGGGTCCAATGTCTTGGGCACTCTGGAGTCATTTGCTGTAGTTAAATGATACTATATAATTTAGATCAATGGAGAACTAGTCAGAAGTTTTGTCAGGTGGGTAGTTCTGAGTTGTCCTGATGAATGTATCTGGGTTTTCAGGAGAGTGCCAATAACACGGGGATTTTTACCTACAAGCATTTAAACCAAATGGAGCAATACCACATATGAAACTACTTTTGTTGAAACAAAAGCATGCACCCATAAAAAATCAAACCCCATATGAGTGTAAATTAGGGCTTCCTGCTCCACTTTACATTCTGGTCATAAAATACAAGGATTTAATCTGCCATCATAGCACTGTTTCTTCCAGATCAAATCTATTACACTACAAGTATATTTTTTGCTACTATTTAGTAGCTGAAAATACTAACTTCAACTCATTCAGGAGCCTGGGGGGAGTTTATATGCTACAAAAAGTAGCACAGTGCAAAGATTCTCAGCTGGAAAACTCTTCCACGGTATCACTGTATGGCGCAACAGTCAGACTCAACTTTGTAGACTAGAAACCTTATCTATCTTTTCAGGTTGCCTATTCCATGTACAGACATACAGACACAAATCTATGGACTTGAGCTGACTCAGATGGGGTCGCACTGAGCATTTAAGTGTTGGTTTGTTTAAGGCCAGCAGTGGTATCTGTGAATCACTGAGAATTAGCATGTATCTACTCCTTCCTGGTTGCTGGTGTTCAGGAAATTATTCTAACTTACTTAAGTCTTTGTCCCTCACTATGTTCGTATTTGAGTCTGAGAAAGAATATTAGGGAAATTAACATCTGTTCTGATAGTATTGCTGTGACAAAAGTAGTAAAGATGTGAAACGGATGGCTATTGAGATAAGACTGATCTTGTCTTCCTTGAAAACTTAATCCTCTCTCATCTGTTTTATTCATTTTCTTTCCATGATCCACATTTGCAGTCTTTCATTCCTCTGAGAGCTGCACAGTGAGGCAGACACTACAGGTGGAAGGTGGCCCCTGTGCAGATATTTACATAGGCTGTTTTTTGTTGTTGGAATTTTTTGTTTTGGTTTGTTTTTGTGTGTGTGTGTGTTTGTTTTGTTTTGTTGTTTTTTGTTTGTTTGTTTTCCAAGGAAGTGATGGTGAAAATATGCAGTTATGGCAAATCAAGGCAACGGAGAATAAGTGGCCGCCTTCTTTTCCCTATATATCCTTTAGATAAGCATCTAGTAAGACTGCTTTGCCTTCTGCTTAACCTGGAAAGTAAGGATTCTCCTCACTCTCCTCTTTGCAGTATATACAACACACCATGTCTTTCTACCATTTCTCTGGCATTACCCATCTGTGATATCAGTGCATGGGAACAAATTCCATTAACACACTTGCAGACTGCTGAAACTCTTACACTGCAAATACTCAGCTCTGTATTTGTTTCCTCTTTCTCAATTGCGAAACAAAACAAAACAAACAAACAAAAAAAACCCTTGAAGACTGATCTTCAGGGCTTATCCTGCAATATCATTGATATTAGCATCTTGATGTCACACCCTACCTCTCTGATATTAGCAGCTTAATCTCACACCCTACACATCTGTCAGTATTATTCTGTATCAATGTCAAGCAATATAGATAACTCATCAGCCTCAGCTGGACAGGAATTCATAGTGGCACAAAAGACAGCATGTTGCTTTATCATCCAACTGGTAAAATGGTTTGGAATAACTTGTCCATTCACTCCTGGGGCACGAAAAAAATCCAAGTGCTTGACTCATGGAATCCTTTGCCCAGTACTTACCAGGTGCAGCAATGGTGGACTACTATTTGCCAAAGGCATTAAGCTACTGTGACAAATGCTGAAGCACAGAAATACAGCTATTTTTAAGGACATTTTTCTTTGGTCAATTTTGCTTCTTCATGACTGTCTCAAATACCAGTGAGCAATACCAGAAGCAAGTCTGAGGTCACAGAAGACAAAAAACAACAACAACAACAACAGAACAGCAGTACTGGCACCATAGCATTAGCTACTGGACAAGAACAAAGGAGATGCAGTCTGAGATCTGACAAACAGATCCCATTGCATCCTACCTTCTTGAGCCAAGAATAAAAGCTCACTTTAGAAGGAGCGAATTTCACAGAAAATACAGTACCAAGTAGAGAAACAAAAGGTTAAAACAAAAGCACATCCATAAATACTTCAGAGGGCTCTGAATGGAGCTGCAACTTAAAAATCTGAGAAACTCCAAATACTGTTTGTTGCTATTTGTTATCCAAAAATGTGTTACTGTTAACCTACCACTGATGAGGTGGTCATCGAGCTTTGCAAGGAAATTAATTCTTCGATATCACCCCAGGCTGTCAACATTGAAAGTACTGCTGAAGTGGTGATGAGGTTAGACCAAATGGGCTTTCTGAGCTAAGCAAGTGCAATTGAGAGGACACTATTCCATCTGTTATTGCTCAGTCAAAGTGGAAGACACGTTAACTTATTCTGGATGCACAGTGCACGTTTTGAAAATGTGCCTGTTGCCTCTGCAGAGAAGCCATACCACCAAAACTTTTGATCTACAGCATCCATACTACCACACAGCTAAAGTTATTTTGGATTTTTCTGTTTGGTATGCAGAGCTAGTGAGGGTGCACTTTGAATTGGACTGATTTCTTCCATTCCATCTTTAGTGGAGTTCAGGAATTTTTCAAGAGAAAGAAGGTTCATGCGGTGCATTCATGCCACTGAAAATCATGCAAGCACTACTTGAAAACATTTTTTCTCCCCAGCTTATAATATTGTTAACAAATTTCTAATCTCTCCAGCACTGCAGATGAGGTGACTGCTGATAATCTGGAATTCTTTGGTATCTCCCCAAGCAAAGGGACAGCTCAGAGTAAATGAGAACAGATTATTTACAGGTGAGACGTGACCTCTTTAGTCTAGAATAGTCTCTCAAAGCTCCACCATGTTCTGCTCTCTCCTCTCTGTGTTATGAGATTCTTTTGAAAGTAAATCAGTCACCTTCCATTCACTTTATAATAACCACACCATTCTTCTGCCTCCATTTCTCTTTATTGTCTCCCTTCCTTATTTCCTTCTCCTTTTCCTGCTCTTCTCTTCACTACTGAGCACTCCATCATATTCAGAAGTCTGCTGATTTTTTGGATGGTTTTCCATATATCAAATTTCCCTTTAATTTGACATACACATTCATAGCTGTTCCTGAAGAAGAGATGAAAACAAGAAATCATAGAGCACTTACCTTCTGTTTATTTCTCAGCCATACTGCTGTACATGAAGAAGTTTTATCTCTGAAGACTAATCATTATGTGGCCAACAGATCCCACCACATGAGACCTTCATCAAAGAGCTATTCCATGAAAAGAAGTGATTATGCAATTTTACCTTTCAAATTTATAAAAAATTGCACCAGGTAGAAGAGAACAAGGAATGAAAAGGAACAACCATTGTAACATACAGAAGCAATAGAGGACATCTTGAAAATCTTCCAAGCCAATATTACTTTAAAATATTTTAGCAATTTCAGACATCAAGATGGAATGAAAAGCAAATGAGCAAGCCTGCTGTTATTCTAGCTATACTTGCTATGGTAAGGAAAACATATACATGATAGATCAGCAAGTAGAGGGACTATGAGACAAAAAATACTAGCAAATAAAAATTCTCAGAATTTTCCCTGGAGCTTTTTGATGACAAAATTCACTTCATTAGGAATTGGCAGAAAAAATACTTGTAATTTCTACACTGTGAATGAATATCAGTAAATCTTTAATAGTCAGGATATTTAGAGAGGTAGAATGTTCCTTTATAAAAAACTCATGGCTCCTATTGTTCTAAATGTTACATTTACAACCTCTCGTGTTATATATACATATACATATATATATATTTTTTTAATATCATATTGGAAGGCAGGAAAGTTTTCTTGAAGTTACTCTTTATGTATTTATTTTAATCTCTCCACTTGGCCATTGTTTCAAAGTAACAGTAAACAAGACAAAAGGGGCATGGTGACTGAGGATAACAGTTCCTCGTGGACGTCCAGCTAAATCAGTCACAAGAAGCAGATTTTAAGAAACCAGTTCAATATTTTACAATAGTCATTGTAGTAAGATCAAAGATGACAGGGCACTTGTGACTTTTGTCCTTAAAAACTCTTCTACAATCTCTGAGCGCCTAGGAACTGTAGATCAGTGTCTCCTTGGAGCATCATCATGTCTCCGGAGAGGCTCTGCCGTGCATTCATAGCTCTGCCTTTTACTCTGATTAGATACTCATATTCTCGGCTTTTCTTGACACATTTTACGTAGAATTTTATACAACATAAGTTATTTCTTGCCCTTTTACAGACATATATCAAGTGTTGACCCAAAGCTGCAGGTTTGGATGTCCTGTATCTATTTCATATTAAAAGTGTTTGCAAACAGCTAAGAAAAGCAGGCTAACAAATTTATTTTCCCTCTCCCCAAATGCTACTTTTGAACTCAAAAAAGAAATAACATTTGGAAGAAGGAATAGCAGGAAAGAAGGATCACATGCTCCTTGGCAAACTAACCACTTGAATTTTCCACATCGCACCCATTTCGCAGTTGTCCTTTGAAAACATTCACATTGATTGGTAGGGCTGTGAAAGGCTCAAAATAACATGAAAAGGAATGCTTCAGTGTGAATCAGGAGCTGGTCATTTCCTATTTCTGGTCTATCTGCCTGCTCCTGGAGTGTGAAGGAGTGAGGGAAGGGGAAAGAATCTTCACAGTGGAAGTGCCAGGCTGCTGAAGTTCAGAATAAACCTATCTCTTGGCAACGCTGCACATTTGCTTTCCTTTTCCTCTACCAAGTGTTGTGGTACAGCGGAACACAAAGTCAGCAACAACTTTAAATCCTCATGCTGAAAAAAATATAACTGAATGCAAAGTAAACACAAAAGTGAATCAGAAAATGGAGCTTTTCCTACCCAGACACGTTCCACCCCTTCCATGTAAAGAGATGCTGGAAATACTACCCCTGCATAATCACCTGTTTTTCAAAAAACAGAGACTCAAGGAAGAGAAGCAGCTCCGGTGCTGATGCCTGCACAGCACTGCTGCTGGATTGCCAGAGTGCTGGTAACAAATACTAACTGCTGAGTGCTATAACTAGACTCCTGCTCTGTCTGCCTCTCCCTAACTCTCTTATGCTGGCCAATTTAAAGTTTAAGTCAGATATCTTAAACTGTGTCGCGAATTCTTTAGTGTTAACATTCCAAACTTACCTTCAGACCAGCCTCCCTTTTCTGAGCCAGTCTGGTTTTGGCCACAGATGTAGTATGCTTCCCTTTATCATCTCTTCTTCTGTCTCATAATGAAGTGAAGCAACCAGGAAAGTGGTTTTAACTAATACATGACTGTTACTGAGGCTCAAATTAAGGAGGTAATACCTAGCTCAGTCGTGGAAGCCCCTGAAGATGAACTAGCTCTCTCTCTTGCAATTGTGGTATTGAGTTCAAAGCTGCATATATGATGGACAGACAAACCCTGCTTTTCATATGCACTGGCCTCATCTTGCAGATGGACAAGGCCTCAAATGACACAAAAAAGCTCCTACCGCACTCCGTTTGTCTAAATCACTTTCTGTCCCCGATGATAAAAGGAGAAAATCCATTTTGAGAATGAACCTGCTCATAATATCCACGTTTTCCCACTAAGGATTTTTCAGGCAGGAAGTAGTCCAAAGGAAAAGATTTAAAATATTCTTAAATTTCTTTTATGAGCCAGTCTATCAGCTCCTAATTTCACAGACCTTTTGACACAATCAAAGGCAGCTTTCCCTCTTGTCTTACAGGTACTTTCTTCCAAGCTGAAGCCAGAAATAAGCCTGTAATGTGACTCAGGTGACCGATCACACAGAAGGAGGGAAAACCCAGTGGAAGAAAATTCACAAAGAGCCAATGGCCTGGTATGTTTTTTTGCATGAATCATTTGTTGACCAGTGAATAAACAGGTAAGATGATGGCTCAGAGACAGGGAAAAATGAGTAATTGGCAAAAAGTACCATATATTTCTACAACTGCCCATCTCTATTAGCAGAAAGGAGAGGGGTGTAGTGCCTAATGCTCTAGAAGTTAAGACAAATGCAGAGTTTCCTTTCCAAAACAGCTTTCTCAGTAGCTTGGCTGTGTACTTGTTATCCCTCAAACTTTATTTCTGCTCTGAAATCCTGTGCTACCCTCCTGTGACATTTTCTTGCATGCACTCCACTGAAGTTTGGGTCTATTGTTTCCCAACAAGGGAGCTGATCCTTCAGCAGTTGCTTATTTATTGGGGTCACTTGAGGTCAGTGATGTGGCTCTTATGGGGTGCTTTTTTTTCAGAACTTGGTCAATGCGGTCTGCTGGAATCCCTTTAATTTTGCAGAGGGGGAGACAGATGATGGAGGAGTTTCATTTTAAATGCACTTACATATCAAACACGTAGGTCTATACCTGCTCGGTACATATAATTGGCTATTTTCGATGATTGGCACCATACTGTGCCAATTTTGGTTCAATATTAATGGTCTCACACAGTTTTTCAGGAGCAAGATTTTAGTTCTTTATTTCTCACCGAGGGTTTTTTTGAATTATGCAGCAAGGAAGGGCTACTCTGCCTTCCCTCTCACATTTCCTTCTTGCCTGGGTGACAGGGGATTTGTTGACATTTGCTGCATGCCCTGTTGCTATTATAAATCGGAAGCTACATTTCAAGCTTCAGCACACTCAGAGTTAAGCTGCACTGGAAAGAGGACAATGGAAAATATAAATGGAAGACATTTAAAGATGTGGAAAGGGAATTATTGGGACGAGCTCGTTCTTTTATTTTAAAGCATATAAGATGAGAGTGAGAAAAATCCATTAAAAGTGTTATTTCTTTGGCTTTGTTTCCAGATCTGGACGCCTAAAGTTAAGATGCTAAATCGCTGTTTAGTCGTCAGTTTGCCTTCACTAAAGCCACTCTGATTTTTCCCTGAAACAACCTCCAGAACAAAAAGTATGGGCTCTGGGATGTGAAATACTTTCCATAATACTGACAGTTTCTTTCTAAATAGAGTTTAATGTCGAGACTTTAACGAACTGAGAAATTTGGGATTGCAAATGTGTTGTTTAAAGAGCACTACAAGAAGAGTTTCAGTTTCCTTTTTAAAAACTTCACTTCTGTTTGTTGCAGTGCACAGTAAATAAGCGTTGCGAAGTGACTGCTGAAAATAATAAGCAAAATTCAGAGCAAAGTAGATCTGCAAATCAGAATAAGTCAGAATAAATCAAATACTTCACCTGAGCAGAAGTAAAAAAAAAATATTTCCTTTTGAATTTTACTCTGTTGGAAATTTCTAGAAAAGTTGGTGCTCTTTTCTGTTCTGAAAGGGAAGGACTGCTTTGCATCGAGAAATTACCCCCAAAACGAAAAGCTGGGCTCTCCCACAACTTCAACAGCCAGGTTTTCTACTTACTCGGGAGCAACAAGGGGCTGTAGGAGTGCGAGTGCAAATCAATTTGTTTTCCTGGAGGACTTGTTTATGAGATCTATCCAGTGAAAAGAAGTGTAATGTAGGGGATTAATTTCCTAAACGCAGAGAAATTCACTACCACAGTCCTTAAAAAAATGGGAACAAATAAAAAGCACAAAATAGCAGTGAGGAAGAACACGATTTTAAAGTATTGCCCATGACCCATTTTAACTTATTTCACACTGTTTCTTCTTTTTCCCCGGGATAATTTACTGCATAATTCAAACCTGCAGATAATTTCGACCTCTTCTTCTTTATTATTAGCTATTAAGTTATAGTTAAGCCTGGTCGTTTTTAAAGGGGTGGGTGGGATAAAGGGAAGCTTCTTATTTTGCATCCCGCTCTAATCTCTGCTGTGCGAGTGCTGCGGGCTCGGGTTTTACATAGTAAAACGCGGGCAGCACATAGATTTGATACGCGTCCACACCTACGTATGTAACCCCGAGAGTGGCCTGTATGCTACAGGGCCCCTTTTTTGGGCTACACATCAACCGATCTCCCTATGGAGGAAGCTCTATATTTTATGGCTGGGCTGGGCTCGGGTTTTTGGGGGAGGGCGAGGCTTGTTTTTGTTCTCCCCGAAGAGCCGTGGCGCTGCCCTTAAGTTGAAGGCTATTTTCAGACTTCGCCAAACGCCTGATTTTTGTAATTATCGTCAGGATTCCCCCCTCGCCCCCGCCTCAGCCTCGCTCTGCGCGGAAACTAAAATTGTGATTTAGATATTTGGTCCCAGCGGCCCTGCCTGCGCTCGGCAAATGGTTCCATGTCACTCGCTGCATCACAATATCGGAGCGGCGGCGCTCGGTGGCAGCTAATCCTCTGAGCCCGTTAATAAGCTTAGGAGCACGTTCATTGAAGACTGACGCGTTAGTCACAAACAGGGAGAAAATATCTACTGGGGGAAGCTGAATTGGTTTTAATCATCTGCTAATCACCAGTAATGAGACCTACTCTGGGGAAGAAAAGAAAAACAGATAGTCAGAGGGAGGTTTTGTTCTTCACAGCGGAGTAACAGGGAATGAGAGGGCAGCTGTTATTAGGAGAGAAAAGATGGAAAGAAAGGAGGGATTTGGCCAGACCAGATGAAACTTCTTCTGTGGCGCACTGTTTTGTTAGCCGAGTGTTTCTTTCATTCAGCCTCCAAAACTTCAGATCTGTCAGCCCTTCTGAAAGCCCCGGCCCACCTCTCCAAGCCGCCGGGGAGAAAAGGCGCCGCCACCCCGCCCCGGGCCCCCCCGGCCCCGGCTCCCCCCCGCCCCGCTTCCCCCTGCGGCCGGCGGCGGCCGCGGCTCCTCCCTTCGGCTGCTCGGGGCCGGGGTGCTGCGGGGCAGCGGCTGGCGGCCCCCGGAGGGTGGAGGGCTGCCCCAAGGGGAGATGCTTCTCCATCTTCTGCCTCGGAGGAAGCCCGGCTTGGAGGTGCCCTGCTGCTCGCTCAACCGCCGCTCTCCGAAAGTTTGGCTTTAAGATGGCCACATCCAGCTAAGAGGTGGGCGCATCTGCCGTGGCCGACTGCGGTGATGCAGGGACGCTAGCTGGCCTGTGGGTCATGTTCTACTGGTGAAACTCAACCAACTGCGCGGAAACTAACACTACGATTTAGATATTTGGTCCCAGCAGCCCCTGCCTGGCACTCGGCAAATGGTCCCGTGTCACTCGCTGCGTCACTCAGCTTTCTGTGTGTCACAGAATCATATAATCATTTAGGTTGGAAAGGAGCCTTAACGTCCTCAAGTCCAACCACGTATGGTTAACAAAAAGCATAATGTGGGTGTGCTTTATGCCCTATACGGACCAGCATCTTTCATACCAAGGTGTTGGTATGAGGACCACTGCTATGCGCTGGGTATACTGGGTCAGTCAGTTCCTTAATGTAGGCCCTGGGCACCTCCTTCAGCTAGAACGCGTGTTCACATTTTTATTTTAATTGGCCTTAATTTCTGGCTTGTAATTGTGCATCTGGTTCAGAGAGAGAAAGAAAGCCTTTAGCTACATTTTTAAAAATTGAAGCTTGGATGAGCTCTTTAAGTGATTATAAAGTTGACTAAATGTAAAAGCTTTGCAAAGGCACACTTCTGACTGCTAAGACACATCTACGTTTCATTTGCCGAATATTTTTAGGGAGCTTAAGTAGGGTGGGTAGCTCAGTCACTGGAAAAGGGGAGTTTTAAATGTCAAGCTTCATTTGACTATATGGAAAAACGAAGTATCAGATGTCCTGTCAGGAAATAAGATACACTGATATACAATGTGCAAACGTATTATTTAGAAGAACTCCTTCACAGTCTCACTTCATGGAAGTGAGTTACCCAACTTAGTCATGCAGCAAAGAGAAGTCTACATCCTGATTTATGTTTAATTTCTTGGTTTACAGCTACTGCAGCAGGATATCTGAAGATGTGCCTCTCAGTTAATTTCTTCTCTTTCAATAATTCATGTCTCCTCCATTGGAAGGAACGAGGTCCCCGTATACTAGAATATGGTCAAATCAGGCAAGGGAAAATTTTAACTTCTTTATAGCTTGTCTACTGAGTAAAAGAGGGAAGGAATGACTAGTCTTTTACTTTGGAACTTGACAGCATCATGTTTCTGATTTTGCAGAAGTGCTCTCTGGCGTTCTAGAGATAGGTGGTACTGATGGAAAACAAATCTTCATCACCAGACAGCTTTCTAAGTCCTCTTGAACAGAAGAGGTTGAGAAGCATTACACATGAGGGCAGGCAACACATTTCAGTATGCCTGTTATGATATGATCTTATTCTAGCGTCACAAGTCTTTTTGGTTTAAGTGAGAAGATAGAAACAGTTATTCAAGAGAGAAAAAAAAAAAAAAAAAAAAAGAAAATTTGAACTTATTTTCCTGTGTGCTAAAGGAACTGTCTTATGTACTACTATTTACCCCCCCAGGAGTTTAGCAACTCATATTTCATGTAGACTGCTCCTTAAAAGTGACCGTTGATGCTGGAGACCATCTTTCTCATAAGATTCACACAGATAGCTTGAAAGATCTCACAGAAAAAAAGAAAAAACAGAAACAAAAACCAATAAAATAAAACATCCCATTGGAAACAGGGCAAGCCTCTTCACAGTTCTTCAAGGAAGAAAGAAATCTCTTGCCTTATTATGTTCGCCAACAGCAGGATTCTGAAGCTATGAACAGACAGTCATGGCTTGTTGAAATCCCCAGTCGTACAACAACATATGGAAAACAGTGTTTCAGTACATTAGATTGAAATTTAAGAGGGAAGATTAACTTAGAAAGATGTCCCTCTATTCAGAGTAAAATCATCAGAGATGCCAGACACAATGATAGTGACCTCAAGTATACGCTCCTTCCAAATTTGGAAGCAACTTTGCCATGATAGTGAGCATGTCATCAAAGCCTGGAGGTAATGTTTAATTGCACTCTTTCTTTTCTTTTTTTTTTCTTTTTTTTTTTTTTCCCACAAGTATATTCAGTATTGTACTGATGTTTTCTCAGTTAGTTCATCTGTCTCCACATTTTATCATTCTGTCTGTCAAGCTTATTAGCATACTTTGACAGATTAAAAGGCTAAGGTCAAACAAACAAATCCCCAAAGAAATACTGCTAATTATTGTCATATGTTTTTTAAATACTTTTGCTTCTTCAAAGAATTTCATAAGGAACTAAACTCAACTTTGCAGTTTAACAGTTTCTTTTATAAGCCCCTCATCTCTTCACCAGCACTTTCCCTAGCACCCTCCACTACTCATACACTCATTCTCACTTTTTAGGCAAGAATTTAGCTATTTGCAAAAGTGCAAGACCGCTTCAGACAAGTTACATTTTGTGAAAGGCATCTGCATTATTTATTGATCCACAGTGAGTAGTGCTCAATAAGCCAGCAGAGGTTTGAATGGCTCTTGCATTTCAAGATGCTGGAAGTAAAAGACACTTTTTATTGCTAGCAAAGTGACATAGAACAACCTTGTTCCAGAATCCTGCTTGGGCACTGGGGAGCCCCACATGTATCTGTGATTGAAAAGGAGATCCTTCGTATCGAGACATTTTTCCTCTGTTTGTATGGCGAAAACGATTGATTAGTGTCTGGAGGTAGAGTCATAAGGCCAGTGAGCTACACATTCCTAGTACCAGCTGTTATATGAAGTTTCTTTTCTTTTTTCTTTTTTCTTTTTTTTTTTTTTTTTTACTTTCAGCTTCTTAAAAGACAAAATAGAGCAGGTAGATTGGCTGAGCATGGGTGGGGGGGAGAAAAAACCCAATATACTTTCAGGTGAGAGGAGCAATTACAGCCACAATCAGCTTTCTACTTTCTGTTTTGGTTATTGGCAGATGTAGCTCATAAGGTAGGAGCTGGTTGGATAAAGGAAAATAATGGCTTCCTGAAAAGATGAGACAACAGGTGGCTAAAATAGAGGGGGAGTGCCTTAGAAACAAGATAAGCAAAAAAACAATCCTGATTAGCTTAATGAGCAAACATGTATTTATCTTATACCTCCACATTTCTATTAATTTCCAGGCACTTTCATGCTTCAAGACAATATATCTGTTTTTTAAAGGATTAATTATTTGACAGGTATGCAAAAGTAGCATTGCCAAACCTTGTTCATGGCAGGTAAATCATTACATGGCCTAAGACAGTGTTCATTAGCTGCATTGTCAATCAAGTGGGAGTCCTGCCAGAGAATTGCTGATGGTACGACAGGGTCAGAGACAAAGATATTCAGTCTCTATTCATCCATCAGATTTTTTTTTTTTTAAATCAATTTGCAGCATGATAATTGAGTCAAGTTTATTGTGCTGCTCCTCAAACAACGTAGGATTTGGTGTTGATAAATCTCTTGGTACTGAAATGATCCACAGTAGACCACAAAGACAGATCAAGACATAGAAGACAAGGAAGAGGAAAGCACGAGAGTTGAGGTAGGCTGAGGAGATGAAAACTAATAAGAAAGGTATTTTAAGAAGGGTTTCAACTTAGAGAAGACCTGTCTTTAAGATTAAAAAAAAAAAAAAAAAGTTGGAAAATGAAGTCCTCAGTTAAAGAAATCCTTCAGTAAAGGTGAAGAGCTAGATTGCCATTCATGTAGCTGTATCATCTGAAATTATTCCATTGATAAAGCCAATGTGCTTCCTTCCCAGGAGACCAATACTAACTCCAAAAGTATTATTTCCTTTTGCTGTTTTGGAGAGCCCTTTTGTAAGATTTTTTTTTCCCTTTTTCCTGTTTTGGAGAGCCTTTTTTGCAAGATGCTTTCCCCTTTATATTTGCAATTGCATGCCCATGTGTGTGCAAGGTCTACATGTTAGCTAGGTCTCTGTGTCACAAAAATAATATTAAAAAATCTTGAATGTAAAAGGAAAATGAATACTCTGTCTCTGAGGCAGAAACAGGAGGGCTTTCTACCGGCAGGAAAGCCCTTTTATGTCAACCTGGCCATGGCTCTGATTTCCTGGGCAGATGTCCAGCACTGTACTTCCAGCCCAGGAAATGAGGTTTCTAAGTGCCCCTCCTGTGATCCACACTCGTCTCACACTCATGCCAAAGAGTTAAAACAAGTGCTACTGCCATCACGCGCAGGCTTGCTGTGAACTGATGTCACTGGTAAACATGTGCTTGCTTATCTGCTTTCCTCAGTTTGCTGTTTGGCTGATTTCAGACACATGATAAATAGACCATTCCTAAATTTTCGTATAATTACATTTAAATATAATTTTGAGCAATTAAAACGAATGGGAGAGGAATTCATATGAAATCCGTCTCAAAATAAACCTATAAAATGTCTGAGCGGCGGATTCCAGCGTGATTTCTGAACTCCCTTTCCTACGGCAGCGGTGCGCACCAGCTCTCCCCTCAGACCCCGTCTCCTTTCTGGGACTCATCAGGCTGATGCTGAACATATTTAAATCCTCCCCATAAAAGGTTTAGTCTAAGTTGCTTCTCCAGTACTTGTTTGAACATTAAATATGCAAATAATCATCATTACACTTCCAACAATTACACATGTTTGCGAGCACCATGTCAAGTACTGGCAGCAGTGCAATCATTTGTAAAGACAAATATTCCATTCCAAGAGATGTCATGCTGCTTAGAAGATTTCTTTTTGTATTAGTAGCCACACTGCTGCTTCATAAAGTGTGCAAATGAACGTGACAGTGCTGCCAATAGCTGCCAGTTCCTTCCTCTCGGCAGAGCAGATGTCAATCAACCATCCCAAACAGACAAGGCCTCGGCGCTGCCGCAGACATTAAACATGTAGGATGCGGGAGGGAGGGCGCAAACAGCGCGGGGGCTCGCTCCGCTCCTCCGTCTCCCTCTCCCTCCTTCTCTCCCTCAGCCCCTCTCCCTCTCCCTTTCTCTCAGAGGAGGCCCGAGGCCTGTGGAATATTTTAATTTCTGATTCCTGACTACATTATCGCGTGCTTGTAACAGACGAATTGTAATTTGTAGCTCGGAGGTGGCACGGAAAGCTGCCTGCAACCGTAGGACAGATGCAGGCGTGTGTGGCAGGCTCCTCTCCTCGCCGCTCCTGCCTGCTTCCCCCTCGCTCCTGCTCTTCACATAGTTATGGATAATTGTCAGCATTCACTTTTATCACATCCCAAGTAGCAGCTTAGAGAAGATGCGACTTTAGTCAGGACTAATCTTGCCTCCTCCTGAAGTGGGAAAATCCCAAGTATTTCAGGGTCCTATTGATAACCCTTGTGCTTTTTTTCCATAAAAGACGGATGACTCTGGCAAGCTTGGGAGACTGCAGATAATGGGATTGACTTGGTACTTAAATCTCAGTGAACCAAGACAGCATAAGTAATTAGTGAATTGGATCCATACTGGGGTGCTAATGATGGCTAATACTGCCCCGCACCATTCTAAAAACCGCAAGATACACATCCATCTCATTCAGATAAAACCAAGGGGACGCCGCTTCTGCGGGCATCATTTATTTCTTCCCTAGCGCAGAATTTATCCCCCGTTTAAAAAAAAAAAAAAATCTAATTTTCCTGGAGTGACATCCCAAAGAACAAGTGACCATTCTGTCAGAAGAGTTCATTATGATCACAAATACCTCTGGTGTTTTTAATTAAGAAAGGCTAATTAAGAGAAACTATGCATTTATCTTCTTATCTAGTTGTCAAGGGAAAAGTCACAAACACTAACTATGTGCTGTTTGAATGGGAGAGGCAGTTCATATTTTTAATCTTTTTCTGTCGCTTGTTTTTTATTTCTTCCCTAAACAACTACATACCCACAAAGGAAAAACTTGGCTCGGGGAAAGTATTACATCTTTATAAGCAGCGCTCCAACTTTTATTAAGTGTAGTTCAACCCCACGTCACCATTTTCTTCCAGGTTGGTATAATTGAGGAGTATCTGTGTACAAACTAGCATTCTGCCTCATTTTTCTTTCCCCATGGAGTGATAGCGTTTTATCAGGATAATTTAGATAAATGTCTTTCCATGGGGTTTGCTTATCCTTCCAGGAGCTATGATCAACAAATAGCCATATAAGATGAATAACATCGTGTTTTGGTCAAATGCGTTCTCATCTAAAAGCAGAGAGGGTTTCAGGATGAGGGGGACTCCTGTTTTCCAAGGTTTCAGCACTGAAGGGTGGTCCCCCCCCCCCCATGCCCCCCCCATGTGTTCTGGTTTGTTACAGTGGCTGCGAACTAATGTGTGGATGTATGTGCCTGTGAGTGCACGTGTGCATGTATAAGATCTTAAAACCAGAGGCAACTGAGCAGGAGATGCGTTAAACTAGTCAAGCAGTCCCAGTGAAATAGTTTTACAGGGACAGCTGAGGACAGGGAGGAGGTTTGGCTGCAGGGGGGAAATTTCCCACTGAGAAACTGGGAACCCGGGCACCCTGCAGCTTCCGTGCTGCCAGCTAAATCCTAAAACCAGACAACTGATCCTCCCTTTTTCCATTTCTTATTTGTAATTTGTCCTGTCATTTAAAAAAAAAACAACAAAGTGTGCTCCAAAGCGGGCTTGGGCTATGGCACATAAATGGTTAAGATGCAGTGTTACTGATTAGCAGCAAAAGAGGCTCCTGCCAGAAACTAATTTTTTATTATTATTATTTTCTTTCTTTCTTTTTTTTTTTTTCATTAGGATTAAGTTGAATGAAATCTTTCTTTTCCCTGGCTGTCGGAAGGGTCTTAATTCTGTGCTGGTTTATTTCGGCAAGTACATCAGTAGCTGTGTGTGACCGCAGTAGGAAATGCTTTTTAAGGAGAACTTCATATGCAACATTTGAGGAGAAAATGCTGCTTAATGTGGGGACTCTTGGTTTTCCTTCTCAATCTGTAACTGATTAGGAGGCATTCAGAACTAATGTAGGATGAAAAGATGGGCACAATCTCAGTTGAGGAGGCCGAAGGGGGGCTGGTTGGGATGAGGATCTGAACGGGATTAATGCAAACCCAAGTTTTAGTTGGGATGGAGCTAAAGTGTTATCCCAGAGACAGACTGGCTGCCCTCCGCCTGCAGGAACTCTCTCACCTCTGTGATTTCCTGCTTTGCTGAAAGTGTAGAGCTTCCCCCCTGAAGATAGTGCTTAGCAAATTGCAGCTTTAACCCCACCCGTTCCACCTCACCCAGAGATTTTTGTTTCCATCTTTCTGTCTTGCTGTACGTGAGAACTTTGGCCTATATAGTTGCCTGATGCACGTAGTTCTAAAATGACAGGCATTTTTATAATACTAATAAATCACACAGTCATCTAAAACTGAACTCTGCCTCCCAGCCATGTTTCCTTTTGCTTTTCTGCTTTCTACTGCTTTACCTGGCTCTTGCTAGCTTTTAGGCTTTGTTGTAATCCTCAAATACATACATGTTATTTTCACTGTATGTAACCTGAAGTACTTTGCCCTGAAGAACCGTAACTATTTTAGTCTTTATATAAATAGCCAGGGTTCCCATTTCATAATTAACTTCCCAATAAATGGGAAGTGCTGCCGCGGGGAAGAATGTGTGGAAATATTATTATTAGGATGTGGGGGTGCACCTTCTGCAAAATTAGAACAGCACATGTTAAGAAAGGTGCCTTACCTTGGGTTTCTTACTATAACTGTCCCCCCCCCCCTTCCAGGACAGAAGGCTTTCAGAAGAGCTTCATTGTTTATCTTCCCAAGAGCCTGCCTTTCCCCTTGAATATGATGAATGTGGCTGCAGGACCCTGCATCACCAGTTCTGGGAGTTTGCCTGATGGTGAGGTCTTTACAGTTTTCTAGCAGAAAGAGAAACGCCTCCCTTCTTTTGACTTAATTTGCTCAAATATTTTGTTGTTACTCCCTTTTCTGATGTACTCCCTGGAAATAGCCCTACACATTGCAAGCACTGATAGAAATAATCACATCGCTGGACATTTGGATCTTAAATCCTTCAATTCTCAGCTTTTACTTCTGAAATACTATTCCCCAGTTTTTGTCCCAAAACAAGAAGGCTTTCCAGAAATGAGAAAGAACTAAGCTAGAACCAACGTATGATCTTACGTGTTAGACTTAATACACTATTAGCAGAATTTCAGAACTTGCAGTAAATAGTATTAAATCTGACACACTTAGCTAAAAGCAGGTCCATATTCAAGGTGATAGAAAAGGAGAAGTCATTCATATGATGTTAGTGATCTTCTCCAGAACAATATCTGATGCATATTTATTTTTCTGAGGCTTCAAAAGGAGGTCGATTTGTTCCCAAATCCTCTCTAACGAGACTTTGAAAGTTACATTAAAAAAACAGAAATAGAAAAAGGGTACACAGCCTTTAGATGGATTTGAAGGCAGAATAGACTATATTAGTTAACTTATTTTTGGTTCTGAGGGGTGGAAGTCAAGCACTTGTTTTTCTACCCACCAGAAAAATACCAGGAGCTGCAGGAGAGTTTCATTATGGGGAGAAATATGGAAGAATGAATTCCGAATGACTCTTCCCTGCTGGAAAATGCCCAGACTCTTGGTGTCTGCTGTGGGAATGCACACAGATAACAAGTAGAGATAGAGCAGGTTTATGCAAAAGCAAAGTGGAAGCAGTAACACGTAAACAACTGTTTTGTTTGATTTCTGTTTTTTTCTTTATATGATGAGGCACACATGGCAGAAAGACAGAAAGGAATGGGTCGTATTTTAAAGAAAGCAACTCAGAATAGCGTGCTTTGCTTTTAACATCATATACTGGATCAGGATGTTGAAAAAGTCCTGGAATTAAAAGCAATTCCCTCAACTTGAGCAAACAGTCCAGAAATCTGCCAGTTGCTGGCACATTTCCACTGGTTTGAAAGTTTGAAAGCTGGCTAAAAAAATTTAGGGGTAGTTTCTGTTTGTTTGTTCCTGACCACTGATAGCATGAGCTAGCAGCTGGTAGGAGAATAAAGGAAAATGTGTGTGTATTGGCAGCAGACAATTTATAACATGAAGCGATTATTCTCTCAGAGTCTTAAACATCAGAACTTGTGTCTTAAAAAATAATAATTTGCTTGGACAATTTTACAACGGAGCATTTAGTTTTTTTCCCATTTTTTCCTCCTTCAAAGATGTGTTGGAATTTGTAACCAACAAGATACATAATTTATCAATCTTGTCCTTTTTTTCTTTTTTTTTTTTTCTTTCTTTCTTTCTTTTCTTTTTCTTTTTTTTTTAAGAGGCATTTTTCAATCTTGTCCCTCTTAAAGCCTCCTTGGAATCCTAGCATGGTAAACCTACATCTCCACCTAGTGGTTTAACAACAAGGTTCAGCAATTATTTTTCAAGCAGCGTGTGCATCCAGATAGTTTGCATTGCGATACCAGTGTGAAGAAACTACATTCTGAAGGAAAGATGTTGAGACTTGTCGCTAAATATATATACATATCCACATTCTGACTGAATGTTGAAATTCAGCTGTCACCTATAATTAAGATAACGGGTCCTTTATTTTTTAGTATTCCTTAATAATTCCAGCTTCTAACCTAATAAGTGAGTTTTAGTACAGCATCATATCACTCAGCGTTTTCTGCATCCCCATCCCACACCATGCCGTCTCAGTGCTGGGTGCTACAGCTCCCATTTTGACAATCCCATGTCTCTGATGCAAAGAGTGACCAAAGCCCCTCAGTTAGGCAGAAAACCACCAGCAAGAACTTAATCATGCTCTGGGCTGCACTACAATGTTTTTTATAATCTTTTGGTTTAGGATGTTTTGTATCTGATGTGAAGAATTTTCAGGAAAACCACGAAGGGAACAGATGTGCAATGCATGCAGTTTTGGTAGTGGGGGAAGAAAAATTGTTTTGAAGTTCAATATTGTCATTTCTTGAAGCTCCAAAAGATTCTTCAGTTTATTTACTTATTTGTTTTAATGACTAAAGATACTTCTAAAATGTTCTTCAAAGTACAGGAAATTGGATTGCTGAAAAAATCTCCATTGCCAACACAGTTGTGTGCTGTCCCCTGCAGTCACTGTAAACTATTCCTGCAAGAGCTACTTGAAGCATATTAAAAAAGTCAGGTACCCAAAGAAATTAGTATCTACAAGCAGATCTGTTCTATTTAAAAAATTAAATGTGGGCAAATGCAGAATTAGTCTCCTGATCCTGTCCAAACTATTTTATTTTCATAGCCATAGTTCTGTTCCTCTCTCAGATCTCTGCACTGCCAGTTGTGTCACACAGTAGTGTCTGAGAATCCTGTTCTTTAATAAAACAACCACAGAGCTGTTCATAGTGCACGAAATTAAGTGTGTGCCTAAACCTGTGCAAGACCGGATCCCTCACTTGGACAGTAGATGTACTGTTAATTAAATGCTACTTGTTATAAAATATATTAAAGTGATTGAAGGTTCTGTAGCTGCAGTGGGCCTAGAAAGTACAATAATCCTTCACAGTAATGTAGAATCCTCATGTCAGAGACATGTACAGTACTTAGACAGAGTATAATTAATGCACATTAACATATATACTCAGAGAGAGAATATATGAAGAGGGTGCTCTGGGACATGGTTAAAAATTTTGTGACTTCAAACTAGAGAAATTTGGAAAATCTCCAGTTCAGCAATTTAAAATGATTAAATGATATCATAAAGTTGGCCTAAAACTGAGCAAATATGAAGAAATATGGAAATGGGGTTTTATTTCATTCATGAGGTATTCCAGCCTTAAATATTGTTTTCCACAAATACAATAAGTATTGATTTCCTTAGCTAATTAAGAATGGATGGTCACCCACAAATAATTAAACTAAATATTTAGTCTTGTATAGTGGAATGAAAAATTAGATGCTTATTGCGGAGCCGGGTAGCATGCAGAGGTTACAGCGAGTCCAAGGTCAGTAATGGATTAAAACTGAGACATGTTCCTGTAGTGAGAGGAGGGAGTGCATTTGGAGAAAGAGAGGGACATTTTGGGTGGCTGAAACTGAGAAACTGGTGCTCTCTGAGATGGTCACTGTCAAAAGGTGAAGGTGAAAGTTGGAGGTGAAAACCAAAGCTGTAGATACGGTTCACCCTTCTCCTCAGGCTGGTCCTGCAGGGTACTGTCAGTCAGCATTGTGAATTCACCATCAAGAGATCCTGGCTACATTAGCCCTGAGCTGTGGGAGGATGCTGGGCTCCTACTGAGCGGTAAGAAATTGTGTCCTGTCGTACGCACTGTATCTGACACGTACGTGTCACAGATGTGGATACCCAGTAGTCTTGACAGCACCCAACTGAAAACCGTTTTGGCAGACAACTCAAGTGCTTCAAAACTCTGCAGTAGCTTTTATGGAGAAAAAATGGAGCTGGCTGAAAAACGAGAAAGAGGAATGGAAAAAAAGAAACATACCATTTCCTTGTTACTTTGGCTGACCTTTGGCTTTTTCACATTTCAGAATTATTAAAAAAAAAAAATAGATGTTTGCTGTATAATCAGAAAAAAACAGCCAACCAAACAAACAAAAAAACCCATAGGTAAAGTTGTTGAAATTGCTTTTGTGTTCTAAGTGAAGCCTGAAGAGCAGAAATGCAGCCTCTTAGTAAGGAGATAAGGTCCAAAATCTGTGTTCTCCAGTCCTGTTTGCCAATTTTTTTGTTTGTTTGTTATGCTCTGTCCAACTGTTCAGATCTACGCCAACTATCTGGGTCCTTGAAGTAATCCAAGCAGACGACTAAAGTGCTCAGTGTGGCTGAGCATTCTTCATTGGCTGTCTCAGCAATAAAAGGGCCATAACTGTTGGTTTAATGGTATACCTAAGAAGACAAAGTATTCAGTGCTGCTACTCAGAAAATATTTTTGCTTTTCCTGACTGTGAAATTCATAGTCTCACAATATGGACAGTTCTAACAAGAGTCTAGAAAACCACTTTCTCAGGAAAAATGACAATTCGTGGATTAAAACCCCTGTGACCATTCAAGACAATTGCTGCCCATACAAATATTCAAGGAAAATTAAGATTCAAAAGAGCAAACTTCAGTCCAGAAAGCTGAAAATATTTCAACCACCACAGATTTTTCATCAATTAAATAAGATTTTTCATCAACTACATCCTCAAGAGAAAAAAAATGAAACAAACAGTTGACACATGTAACCACTGAATGGCAGTCTTAATATTAGATTTTCTTTGACCTAAGAATAATAATTGTGATATTGCTTTAATAACTCTTCTAAATTCTGGATCAATTTGTGTGCTATACTCACATGTAACTACTAAGACTTTCAAGGAATTATTGCAAATAATGTTGGTCTTGTGAAGCATTTATCAAACATGTGTACAGCAAAGTTGACATGATGAAACTAGAGTAGTTTCACTTTAACACAGCTGTTGGATCTGCAAAAATACAAATCAGAAAACCTCAATGATTCCCTATGCCTCTGCATGTAAAGGAACCATGCAAAACCCCACAGCTATTCTGTAATATGGAGAGTAGTAAGTTTAGGAGGTAGGAAAGCGTTACATTTTCAAATATAAGCTAAGAATCCACACATCCATGTAAATTTTAATGGATATTTACTTAACCATTCCTGGAAGTCCACAGGTACTGGGAAGAATTTCCTTCATGAACAAAAATCTAGAGCTCCTTCAGTCACAAGGAAAGTGACCTGCAAAGTGTCCCTGTACCAACATGAGCAGCGTGGCACTGCAGGATGCCTTGCCCATGTCACCAGTGGGAAAAGGTGGCTTTTCTCCTGTCCACTTCTCTTCTTTCTTATTTTTTTCCCTTTCTCCCTCCATCCATCCCCTCACCACTAAAAAAATTAAAGATCAAGATGAACTTAAGTTTTGTTCTTTTAAATACAAATAAACAAAAACCATACTGAAATAAAACATGCATTATCTTTCATCTGTTTGCAAACATTTCCTTGACAAGTATTCTGGGTACATCTAATATTACTGCATTAACATGACTATACATACCAAAGTGTTAGCTGTCAAATATTAACAACACATGGGGGCTATTTAAAATCTTAGTTGAATTGAAGTCCAAGATAGCATTTATCTGCTTGTTTCAGTAAAGCCAAGATTTCATTGTAACTGATGATTAAGCTTTCTGATTGACTTCGCTGATTTTTGGATCTGTGAAAATATTTTTAGTAAACCCGTATATATATATGTGTATATGCACCCATATATAAGTAACTTAGAGGAGAGGATATAAAGAAAATAATCTGGAGAAACATTTAGTGACACTAACAAATAATAATAATTTATGTGTCTCCCTTGTGTAGAATCAAAGTTGGAGTGGAGAAAAAGAAAAAGAGGATGTCAGGAATGTGTAAGGTTTTTTCCATAGAGAACATAGAATAAATGTACAAAGATAAGACAAAAATAGAACAGAATGATAAAAGTTAGAAAAACATAATCATGCAGCAGATACAACATCTATTAGCTAAGCTCATATGCAAAATAACCTTCACAGTTTAACAAGGCAAGGTGATATTAACATGTGCTGTACGGTTTCTGCCCCGCATAT
Source organism: Gallus gallus (assembly GCF_016699485.2). Lineage (NCBI taxonomy): Eukaryota > Metazoa > Chordata > Aves > Galliformes > Phasianidae > Gallus > Gallus gallus. The sequence continues at coordinate 134,320,371 of NC_052532.1, read as the reverse complement.
ACACAAAAAAATACTCATAATGCATATATTCAATCTGATGAAAAGGTTCAGATTCAAACTTGCTAATAATAACTGTAGCTTTATTACAAGTAAGTGTGAAGTTTGGAAACGTATCCCAGCCCACAGTTATGCAGGAGCTGAAAGAATATGCTTCAGATATGAAGGTATTGCTGATGAGCCCTCCACCTGCAGACATAGAGATATTATTTCCTTTATATGTTACTAATTTTCTGTGCTTTTAATACATAAACGTCTGATGGTTTTGTGTAATGTTTCTGTTACTGTATTTGTCTGCTATAGTCCTTCAATTGTAGTGCTCTAGTCAGTATCTACTACAGAAGACTTTGAGACCTCTCACAGGCTTTTAAAACTTTTTTTCTGTATGTAAAGTTCACAGCTTGGGTTCTGAATTCAACTCCTCAGTCTATCCAAAGACATTACTCACAGAACTGTGCAGGGATGTTCCCACCAGGTCTGTCAGTTGGTGGTCCCCAGATGGATCAGTCACAAAACCTTGGGAAAGCCAGGGCTGAGCTGGAAAGACTTAAGCATCTTCAATAATACTCTGGTAGGGATTTTGAAAGCCTTGAGCTCCACAGGATTTTCTGCCAAAGAGTTTCTGCAAGTCTAACACAATCTGAAGCGTATGCTTTCCAGCAGTCACAACCTCCCCAGACTTTGTCAGCCAGGCTTCTGGAAGGCTTCTCTCCTGGCTCTGCAACATGTGTGCTTTGTGGGATGCCTGTCCCCAGAAGTGATACAGAAGGGACGCACTTCCAACTGCTACAGCTCTAGAAAGCCCACTTCTGCTCACCAGCCAGCTTTTCTGACCATGAGACCTAATAGATTTGCTAAAGAAAATGTTGCTCCGCTTTTCCATTCATAAAAGGAGCTCTCTCTTATTTTTTTTTTAATCCTCTCCAGCTTCCACATTTCTAGCAAAATCACCACTAGGACAATGCTATAGGTTTTGATAACACATAATTATTGTCTAAGAAAACAATCAGATTGTTAGAAGCACCTGTTAATGTTCTCATACCAGTGACCCATATTTTTATGCAAATATACAATTCCCCCGTCTTTATGAAAATGTAACAATGGATTGTAATTTGTAGCATCAGCAACATCAGAAACACCCCAGTAATGTTCTTGGTAGCTAATTGATCGTTTGCTGCAGCTACTTTCCTTGCAGACAGAAGATAGAAGCGCCTTTGGAAGTTAGAGGTCCAGTAAAGATCCTGCTTGAACAAAAGAGCCCAGATGGCTGCCTGGTACACAGCAGCTACCAATACAATTATTTTATTTTATTTTATTTTATTTTGTGTCTATGGAGACCATCTTTGAAATACAGGGCAAAGTGTGAATGAAGCACGCAGAAGGATTGTAAACTGCAGATCCAATCTGTAGCAGACACATGCAACATCAAATTCACTTCAAAAATCATAACGTCTTTCCAGAGAAGCTTCTGTGCAGAGCAAGGTGAAGGGTTGAGGTAAAGCATGGTTTTACTGAGACAAGCTCCTCTTGGAGGGTTTCATCTATGAGTATATCTGGCCTGAAGGTATCTGATTTACCATGTCAGGCTATGCTTATTCCTCCCACACATAAAATCTGCAAAGGAATAAGGAAATGCAAACTTGACAAGGTAATAATTGCTCAGGTCTCAATATTCCTTCAGTAAATCTTCTCTGTCTTAGTAGACATGGGCAGGGTAGGTAAATCTGATTTGAGGTCCTCCTGCTCTGTCTAGTTATGACAGTTTTCTAAATAACTTCCTTCTTTCTAGGTTTAAAGCTGTTAATAAATACTTGCATTATACATATCCAATGGGATTTTTTTTTTATTTTTCGTTGTATCACACTGAACCAAATTTTGCTGTGACAGATTTGCTTCTTCTGTGTATCCTGGTATAAGGACAATTTTTCAGCTTTGACTCTCACTGTGCTTGAAATGCCAGGGAAGTGATGCGCAGTCTGATAAAGTTCTCTTAAAGGAAGTTGTGGATTTTCCATTTTTTTGAAAATTCAACTCATCTCAAGTCAAGATGTCTTTTTGGAAGATATGCTCCAGCCTTAATTGGGGTGCTCAGTCTGAGGGTAAGTGGGTGAAATTTAAGGGCTAGCAATATATAAGCAGTTTCTCTAAATAATCTCACAATCTCTTCAATTCTATGCATTTAAAATGAAGAATATTGCACAGTGCAGCCTACAACATGCTAAGTAGTCTTGGAACATGGGCAACTCATTTACACCCAATAAGTAACTCTACATTATTTGCACAGTGAATTCTTTCCCACTCTGCATAAAATGCAGCGTAACTGTGTACAAGTGCAGATTAGTGTGGTAACAAGCATGCAGATGGTCTCACCAACTTTGCTTCAAAGCCCTTATGCAGTGGCTGTGAAGCCCCTCCAAGCTGTGTGGCTGAGATCTGTGCTCTAAGGGTCCTAAACCTCACTTTCTGCAGTCCAGATATATAGCCCAGTGATGTCTGGTTGACTCTTCAATCCCTCTTCTGAATGAGCCTTTGAAGAGAGGAAGTAAAAAACAGATTCTGGCAATGATGCTCTGAGGAAAAGCTTGGGAATCAGGGCTATTAACAAAAAAAAGCCTTTGCTTTGCCCAGAAGTATGAAAGAATACACATAGAAAAAACTAAAGTCATAGAAGAAAGTGGAAAGGAGTGATGGCATTCTGAGATGATGATGAGAGAGCAGTTAATATCTCATTTGGCTTCTTACAAAGGTGTGCATTATGCAAGGAGTAATGACGAGCATTTTCATTCCTTACCTTAAGTCTCCATATTGCCCAGAGGTATGATGTGCGTTGTTTGGGTGGAAGGCACTTGGGAGCCGCATTGTGTCACAGTATGTCTAGTCAAACATGAGAGCTGAAGGAGTGCCTTGATTTTGCTCAATTAGTAGTGTTTGATTTGTGGCCTTCACATTAGCAAATATAAATTTGTACAGTGGTCACCATTTAAAAACCAATATTTACCAAGGGTTATCACATCATCAGTCTGAGGACACTAAGTAGATCCTTAAACTTTGAGCAGAAAATAATACTGAGATCTGGTAAATATTTAACACACGTATCATTTTATGATAACCACCACTTTTGATACAGGTGTTCATCACCTCTTCCTAGCTAAGCCTTATACTAGGTTACATTGCATTGAATTCAGGCTTCATATCAGCCAGATTTGTGCTAAAGAGACCACGGAGAAGAATATAGTGAAAGTGACTTTATAATGAATATAATGAAAATAAATATAATGGATAACATGATAACATTTTTGATTTATTTTAACTTTTTTTTTTTCTCTCTCTCTTCCTGAAGCATTTGATTCAGCATGGGTACTCTGTGGAAACACTGAATTTATGGTTAAAATATATCTGGAGAAAATTAACTTGAGGTTTCATTTTCCCCTGTGTGTGATAGGAAATTTTCACATCGGTAGGGAAGGCTCTCCAGTAGCAATCTACACTGGACAGATACTTTTAGTCTAACTGTCCTTACTTTGATGTGTAAGTAACAGATGTTTAAGAGAGAAGAAATTAGATAGACTGTGATTACTGAGAAACAACTTAATTTCAATTCATTACTTGATGTTCTCATTCACTTGTTCTGAAAATGACAGTAGTTAGTAGGGTTGTTGGGTTTTTTAATTGACAATTTTTATGTTTTAACAATCAACTTAAACTTAACCTATGCACACCTCTAACTTTGAAACACATCATTTACTAGCTAATATATCACTTTTTCAGGGTAAGATGGAATTATTTCCAAAATGGCTTTGCTTTAATTACATGTATGTACCACTTAGCCAGCTTGTTTTCTTGTAGGCAATGGAAAGAGGTAAGAGGAAAGCAGGAATCCACAGTTCTGCTTCTCTCCCTTTCCCAAAACAAAATCCTTTCCTGCCTTGTTTTCTAAAAAAGATATTTCAAATGAGCTGGAGGAAGGGCTTGGCAGGGGAGAGATTAGGTTTTGGTATTTCTGGTGGAAAGGAAAAGGGATGATTAAGAAACTATCTTGGATAGCTCATTAGCTTTCAAATATTGCATGTGTTTGGTTGATAAAGGTAATAATGTTCGCACAAGTACTATAAGGCATTTGACTTCGTACCTCACAAAATTTTGATTAAGAAAATAAAACGATAATAAACTCAACATGGCGCATGTTGAATGGCTTAAAAAGTACAATTTCTTTCTTGTAATTGCAAACGGGGAATTCTCACAGAAATTATGTTTTCCTATTCAGCTCCTCAGGGATCAGTTTTTAATGCCATGCTATGAAATATTTGTCTCGGTGGAAAGGAAAAGATTTAGAATAGGTGTTTGGAAATACGGTGTGAAGAGAATACCTAGCAAAACTGCTGTTTCTTGGTGAAAGTTTTTAAGAACTGACTAAGCCATATGTCAGAACAGTCAAAGTTTATGTGCATCTGTCTCTTAGTAGGGATATGGCCTAGACAATCCTTTGCGATACCTCCAGAAATGCATTTGTATTAATCAAATACAAAATGATCACTGATAAAAAATTAAGTGATCATAAAGCTGGGGAGATTATACAGATAAATAACACAGAGAGTAGATTGCCACCCAGTGCCAGCTGGATCTCTTGATAACTGAAATGTAAGCAAGCACTGTAACATAGCATAGCAGTGGGAAGCTGCCTGCATGGAGCAGTAGCAGAGAGAAGGAAAGAAAGAGCATACCTAAAACCTGTGTTGGAGCAGACAGAGTCCCAGGATGGAATGGCTCTGAAAAGAACATGGCACTTGAAATGAAGAACTGTGGAGTAATGCTGAGTCCAAAAAATGCAACCTCTTAGTACGTTAATACTATGCATCACAGAACCTCAGATTCTGAGTAAAACAGAAACCTGTCCCCTATTCTGATCTATTCATCACAGAGAAAAGCCGTCAGAACAGTGGTGCTGCTTCATTCTTAAAATTCATTCTTGTTATTGCCAACTCCAACACATCATGAGGGTGACCTCATTGCAGCCTTCCAGTACCTAAAGAGAGCTTACAAACAGAAGGGGAGTCAACTCTTTACAAGGGTAGATAACGGCAGGTCAAGGGGAAATGGTTTTAAGTTGAGGAAGGGAAGATTTAGGTTGGATATCAGGGGGAAGTTCTTTAATATGAGAGTGGTAAGGTGCTGGCACAGGCTGCCCCGAGAAGTTGTGGATGCTCTGTCCCTGGAGGTGTTCAAGGCCAGGTGGTATGGGGCCCTGGGCAGCCTGGTCTAGTATTAGATCTGAAGGTTGGTGGCCCTGCATGCAGCAGGGGGGTTGGAGCTTTGATGATCCTTGAGGTCCCTTCCAACTCAAGCCATTTTATGATTCTATGTACTTTTAGTTCATAGGCCAGGCAAAATTTCAGAGAGAAGTGTTATTTTTATGTCTAATTCATACCACTGGAAAGAACAAATGAATGAACTTTTACATACACAAGCCCTGAATTCCTTTTTATTTTCCCAACAGTATCAGTTTGTCTTATAAACAAAAATTATTATTGGTCCTTACTAAGTCTGCTTTATTTCTATCCTCCAGCCATCAACTACAGCCATATTGTAGTCAGATATTGAAGTAACAGGTAGCTGGGTCACGTGTAGGAGACACAATTTGGGGAAGAAATAAATAGTACTTGCATTCTGGCAAAAAGACTGATACACACTCCAATGGGTGGGAGATCAATTTAGTTAAATTTGGAGTTGGAGCTAGGTTTACTCCTTATCAATGCATCAACTCGTGTTGTTGGATTCCCCCTAAGAAAAAAATAAATAAATGAAAACGTATCTGAATATTTTTGGTAAGTGATATAACAGCAAGAGGATCTAATAGATGTGGGGCTAAACCAAGAAGTATAACAGACTTTTGGCCTTTGTTATATGGGAGACAAAAAGAAGGTAAACCCAGTTGTCCATTTTTATTTCATAATCTATGAATCTGCAACACTGCAATTTTATTCCAAGAGCTGAATTTAAAAACAGAGGGTAGAGCAGATCTAAAACAACTTTTGTTTCTGGTTTATTGTTAAAAGTTTGAGTCTACTACATCTCACAATTGTTGTTCTGTGTTCTTCTTGTAAAAGGAAACAGGCAAAGACTCCACAGGATGAGAGTCAGGCTAGGCCAACAGAGACAGGCTTTAAGCAATCTCTGCAAGTACCACAAATCTGTGTCCAAGCCTCACAGTTTATCATGTGTTAAGCCTATCCAGATGGCAGGTGATATTCTGGTATTAACAATCCACATCCATTCCCACTTCCATCTCTGTAGAAAATTGCCAGCAAGTCTCCCTGGTGGTCTTTTAAAAGTATGGGAGCCTGAATATACATGAATGTACACCACACAGATTAAAATATCTTGTACTGATGAAAAAAAAAAAAACAACCCACAAGCTGTTAGTAACTTAGAATCTGAAATATGTGAGGGAACATGGTTTGAAATACTATGAAATTGTGCTATTTACAAGTATTTCACTTACTGCATGTGATAGTCCTGGGCTCTTAAGGAAAGGAATTGGAAGGAGGGAGGAAGGACTCTTCTCTGTAAGCCTGTGAGAGCTGGAGTAATAGGCCTTTGTGGGAACAGAGGAGGAACTCCAAACTGAAACTTTTCTTTTTGCAGCATATACCCAACTCTGCTTTCCTGTTTCTTTGTTCCCCTATAAGCAGCTTCCTGTCCTCTGCTGATCCCCTATGAACACCTGCCTGTCTGTGGAGATAAGGCTTGAGATCAGAGCTTGTGTCCTAGGAGAGGAAGACCACAGTTCAGTACAACAGGCGCTCAGGATGCACTATGCAGCCTTGTGGTTTGGATGGAGGGTCTCAGAGCAGCAGCTAGCACAGCAGAGTGAAACTGATGGATCTCAACAACAGGAAAGTCTCCAGGCTTTTGCTTCATCCTCCTTTTGCATTCTGTTGCATGTGAATCACTGACAACAGGGTGAGAACTGAAACCCAACCTCCTTGTTTAACACCTGGGCATGATACCAAAGTCTTACCAATCAAGAAGTGAAGAGAGGAAAAGGAAGAGGGAGAGGAAGAAGAAGAGGGAGAAGAAGAAGAAGAGGGAGAAGAAGAAGAAGAGGAAGAGCGAGAGTGAGAGCATTTCTGTTCTAACATCCTATTTCTACTCAGGGTTAAAGAGAGAAAGCCTCTTACTTGTGTCTATCTCCTCTTCCACAGCACAAGCTGTCTGCCCTTGCTGGCATCATTCTGAGCACACAGCAGGAGGGAACATCCAGGATGGGCTGATAGGTAACTTGGGGCACCTCAGGTAGATGTCTAACTCGAGAAGGACAGCATATTTGGGTGTTTGAATTAGCAGAATTCCTGTCATCTATATTTAATCAGAGAGACTGAATCCTGCACAGAGCCATTGAGGACACCTAAGCTCAGTTCTTTCCAAAACCTCATCCTCTGGGGAGAATTTACATTCTATCTCTCATCCAGAGAATCTCAGTGGCTCTGCTCCCCTGTGGAGGTGAAGGCAGTGCAGGAAGATGTGCTCAGAAGCTCAGAACTGGCAGAGACAGTGTCCTGGTTGCCTGGAGCTGCACCTCAGTAGCCCTCACAGGGTTAACCCAGACATGGGCTGCTGCAGTGTCTTGACACAACTCGGAATTTTGCCAAATAGCATTAATTAAATTTCATGCTTTTCATCAGACTTATTAAATGTACTCATCCCTACCAGCTACCATACTGACATAACTATTGTTGTTATTATTATTATTATTGTCACTTTACAATTACTGGGTTGTTCCCAAACCAGCATTAAATAAGACTTGAGAATGTTTCTGCATTAATACTTTAAGACCACTCTAAACCATGCAAAGCACTGAGAATTACAGAAATTTATTTTAGGTGGAAAGGCACTTTCCTTAATTTTTGTAGGGTAAACATTTGTACCCAGTGCTCTCTTAATCTTTTCTGGACTAAAGGAATGTCTTGATCTAAGAAGTGTCTCTATTTTGCAAAGGTGAGGTATGCTTTATGAGGGGGAAGAAAAAGGAATAATTGCTACTAGAAAATACATGGTAAAGTAATTCTGAAGTAGAAAAAAAATATTTGAAAATAAGCAAACTTACCCAGTACTTACCTTGGGTTTATATTTTTGTTGTTGTTGCTTTTGTTAATTCAAACCCCGATGGCATTAATTCAGCATGTGAACATTGCTGGGTCTGCCATGATGGACTGTTAAGGCCGATTGTGGAGCTCAGAACATGGAGCATGTATTTGTTCAGCACTTGCAGTGCAACCTGCTAAGAGAGATCACACAGTGGCCAAAGCATTACTCTGAGATCAAGTCAACTTTATTCAAATTTCAATTTCCCATCGCAGAAGTTTATTGGAACAAATGTATGAAACTGTCAGGTGTTTGTAGACTTCAGTCATACAGGGTATTCACTGAAGACTGCTGCTGTAGGAATTTTACCTTGTGCTGCATTTGAGCTCAGTCCGAAGAACTGGCCTACTTTTCCTTTGTTGGGCTCTGCAAAACCAGCTTGCATTTTGCCTTGGGAGAGAGGCTCAATTTGTGTTTGCTTAGCCCTCAGACTTGTGAAGAGAAAGCAAGTTTGTCATGTATCTGTCATGACATTATCTAGATAATTCCTTTTGATAAGCAGTATCATTTTTCTGGAGCAGTATTGAAGAGGACTTTACCCTGGAGTGAACTGAATGCAGCTGATATGGTTGGATAAATACTTCAGTTCTGTCTGGTATCAGGTATTCCACATGAGAGACAGTCTATGTTCTTCCATAGTAAAAAAAAAAAAAAGAAGAAGAAGAAGTCTACTGTTACCTAAGAAATGACTGTCTATTTTTAAGTTGGCCTTTTTCCAAATCCAGCCATTAATACATTCAGGGGGAAAAAGAAAAAAAGGATACAGCTTTGTGCAGAGGGAGCTGATAAACAATCTCGTTTCTTTCCAGGCAGTTATGCTGCTCCTTCTGAGCTATGTGGTAGGAGTGATGTATGAACTTTACTGGTTGCAAACAAGAGAACATCAGTGGAAGCAAAAATCAGGCAGTGCCCCATGCACCCCAATAGGAAAAAACGCACTGCTTGGGACTCACAGATGGAGACCCACAGATGGGGCACAGATACTTGGGACTCACAGACCCCTTTCCTGATGAAATGTGCTGCCATTGTCAAACAGTAAGTCCTGTGAAGGGGATATTTTTCTGAATCATAGAATAGATTGGGTTGGAAGGGATCTCAGACATCATCTAGTTCCAACCCAAATGAATGTTTTTGTCCTAATAAAATTTACACTGTAGTAAAGCTCATCAGTAACTGCAGACATTTTCAACAGAGCATTTAACCCTGAGACTCTTCAGTGACAGCGAGCGTTTGTGTTACCATTGCTGTCTGCTTGAGTGCTACTAGGAGATGGTTAACTTCCAAAATTACCAATAGGGACAAAGCCTTGGAATGTGCTTGTTGTGAGATCTGGCCACATAGAATCATACATTCATTAAGGTTTGGAAATACCACCAAGAACATCCAGTCCAACTGCCAGTCCGTCCCCACCATGCCCACTGACCACGTCCCTCAGTGTCCCATCCACACGGTTCTTCAGCACCTCCAGGGATGGTGACACCACCACTTCCCTGTGCACCCTGTGCCACTGCCTCACCACTCTTTCTGAGAAGAAATATTTCCTCATATCCAGCTTGAATCTCCCTTGCCACAGTTTAATGTCATTACCTCTTGTCCTATTGCTGTTACCTGGGGGAAGAGGCTGACTCCCACCTTACTACAATTTCCTTTCAGGTTCCTACAGAGCACAATAAGGTCTCCCCTGAGCCTCTTCTTCTCCAGACTGAACAATCCTAGTTCCCTTAGCGGCTGCCTATATAACACGTGCTCCAGACCCCCTCACAGCTTCATTGCCCCTCTCTGGACGTGCCTCAGCATATCCCAACTAGGCTCAGGCCTGAGCCTCTCAATTCCCCTTTGTGATCCTAAGTTATTGCCCCCTCCTTGGCTTTTGCAAGTCCCCACCTGCAGACTCACAGCTGACACATCTGGGTGGTGCAGGAGGGCTGGGGACTGCACCGAGAGCAGGGAGCAAGCAGGGGATTTGGGACTCTTCAAGGTGAGGGAGCAACAGCAGCCTGCACACTTAGCCATCACCTCCCTGACCCATGCACAAAGGCTGCAGCTTTGAGATCATTTGTCAAAAGAAAGTGAGCAGCTGGGAAGCCAGCTTCACAGCTCACTTAGTTTTTTTTTTTTTTTTTTCTGGGTCTGGTATTTTTTGTAAAGCTGCAGCCCCGGCGGCCGGCTGCACAACCTGAAGATTGCACGTCGTTAAAAATGCAGGCCGGCGCGCTCATGCACGCAAGCACTCTCAGGTGTTGTGTTAGCAGAGCAAAGCTTGAAAACGAGGCCCCAAAAAGTCCTGGAGACAAAGGAAAAGAACAGTGGTTTTTTAATTATTTAAACATTGTGAGCCAGCCTTGTAATTTCTAAGCATTTGGAGCTGCCAATAATTTATATTGCTAGGAATGTGCCTTAACACAGGTGGGATCTGTCTGCTGGAGAATCTGAAGGCAATATCTTTTATGGTTACAAAGCACCCAACCGAGCTGCATTTTCATTCCCACTCCCACCACCTTCCAGCTCTCCGCTCCTTTTTTCCCTTTGCCCTTTTCTTCTCCCAGCTCTCTCTCCCCCTTCCCCATCCCACAAAGAGCAGGGAGGGCAGCTAATCGCCTGTACTTGGTGCTGGAGCAGAGGCAAGCTCTGGGGCAGTGAGTCGAGCTCGTTTTCATCCTTTACAAACGGCATCCTGCTTTCTCCACGCCCCCCCTCCCCCCCCGTGCTGCAGCCTGTGGTGACACTGACCTCTGGTGATCACAGGAGTAACGCTCACCCCAAAGTGACACAGCTGAGGCTTTGAACGAAGATTGTCGTTGGTTTTTTTTTTACCGTTTTAGCCCTTAACGAGGCTGTATTTACCGCTCTCTTGCACCGTGAAGAACGGGTGTGGATCTGTTTCCCACAGATGCACGTCCATTTTTGACGGCTTGCTCCAGGTCTGTTTTTACACGCGGGGATTATCACAGCCCTACTGTCACTCCGAGGAGTTTTGTCAAACATTTCACAAAATACATATTGCACGATAGACAAGTTTATCATCTGTCACGCCGTTTCTTGAAAACTGATTTCCATGCCGTGTTCGTCAGGGACCTGAATCCCCGAAACAAACTCAGCGCCGGGCTGCGGCGGGTGCGGAAGCTGCACTGCGGCTCCTCCCGAACGCTCCTCCATCCCTGGGATCCCTCCCTGCGCTCCCCGGCGTGGCAGTTACTGTGCTGCAGGGAGCGGAAGCCAGATCCCCACGCAGGCTACTTTTTGTCCATCCAGCCAAGGAAAGCAAATAAATCCGGGGTTAAGGCTGCAGCTTTCAATTGCTCATTTTAAATGTGCTCTATTATGATATCGGAATGATCTCAGCACGCTGATGTTACAGAATCAAATGTGTGCTGCAGACCTTGGCAGAAGTGAGCATTGAGTTAATGAAAAGAGTTTCAGCTTGACATTCTCTCTATTTGGTAACCTTAATTCTGCTTTAATTTATTCTTTGGAAATTTTAGAGCTCAATCCCATGCAGATGGAGTGAGAGAAAATGTTGTGTTGCTTATTAATCATTAGCAAATCTCCGAGATGTGGCAATAGGGTAATGACACAGGTATTGGAAAGCGCACTTTGAACGAACTTTAATTAAAAATGTAAGGACTGATGGTACCCTCATTATATAAGCAATGCTTTTTGAACGTCGCCCGGTACTACCGCAGCCCAGTAGGTACGAACATTCCTTGATCTCCTTAGGATAGCTTAAAATGCAAGGAAAAGAGGGAAGGATTAATTAAAAGCAGGCTGTTTAAGTAAGTAAAAAATTGTTTTCCACAAAAAATACATGGCAAGGTGTCAGGTTAGATGAGCTACACAGACAGCTAGACAATAATCCCCTTGACTGTGTGTTTAACTGTTCTTCTATTGATAGGTTTGTCTGAGCAGTATTAAAACATTTCACGAATGTGTTTAAAACACTACTTCACTGTGGCGGAATGAAAATGAATGCTCAGTAGTGTCGTACGCTTTTAACAAACAGATTTCATTTACTCCTCCGAGCCAAGCAAAATTAGAAGGACCTGAGGGTCTCTGATCATTTGCCCAAAATTAATGATCAGTTATTGAATAATTAACTGTCATTGATATCTCATTTCTAAACAAATCAATGGACCCATTTAAGTGTTTGTGTAATGATAGTAATATAATCCTTCCTCTTATGAACTGCAAGTGAACAGACCAAAGAGAAAAAGCACATTCTTCACCCGAAGTAATTATGAGACCTACTTAAAAATCATTTGCCTCAGCTGAAATATAAAGTATTTTTCTGCATAATTTACCTCCAAAACGTATGCGCTCGGCTTCTGCTTTAAAAAAGGGAAACCTGTGTGAGTGGAGGTAGCACTCCAGCATCCCTGAAACGTGACAGCAGGGTTGTAAGCTGTGTCTGTAGGAGCACAGCCACTGTGCCCGGCAGCCCCATAGCTGTGGAGGAGGGCACCGGGACCCCCACACCACACGGCTCTATCGGCTGTAAGGGAAGGTTGCTGTCAACCTCTTCCTCCTGACCAGGCATTGTTCTTCTTCCCTCCTCCCAGCTACTGTTCACCTAGACTGTGGTCTGGAAATCCAGGATTTAAGTTGAGAGGAGTATCTTTTTTATAATACCATAATACATTTATAGAGAGTGGTCAAAATTGCTGCCACCAATGAGGATATCTTGATAGATAAGTTGCTGTAGATGTGAAAATACTCTGGAGTGTCAAATGCAACACTCACATTTACTGTCTTATTAAAGAGCAAGGATACTTCAGCTTGGGTGTGCAGGGGAGAAGTACAGCTTATTTCAAGGCACAAGTACAGAAAACTATAAAACTGTTCAGAGCAGGAATTAATTTTAAAATGTAATGTAGTTTGCTCAGAATATTGTGGATGTACCGATTTCTCACCTTTCAGGTGGTAGGACAACGAACACTTTAGGCAGAATTATTATTAGAAAGAGATGGTGTTCTGAGCATACAGTAAGTGGTCTGCTAATGCAGCAAGCGCCAAGATTGGGAATAAAAATGTTTGCCTTATTATTTCAATTAATGCTTAAATACAATGACAGCAATACTAAAAAGCATCAGAAATCCAAAATGTGGGACTAAAAATCTTAGTGGTTAGTTATGTTTAAAAATAATAATAGTTACACGGGTAAACTAATCCCAACAGGTAGTAATTTTTGCTGTCACTCATTCACTCCCATCCTTTGGCAACAAACAAATTGTATTTGCCTTCCTGTTTCTATGAACTATTACTTGAAGAGCTCCACTCCCATTCTTCTGGAAGAGCAATATCCAAATGTTCCTCAGGAATGCTGAGTTGCATTGCCTGACTCAGCTCTCCAGTTTCAATAAGCCACTAAACTTCATCTCCCTTTGGTATCTGAGGGGTTTTTAAGAGTATATGGGGAGTCAGTAAGAGATTAGAGAGGACAAAGGTTTCCTTTCCTTCCCAACACTTGCTTTCATTTTGAAGATTTGTGCATTGGAACATGGCTGTTCCCTCTTATTCCAATGAGTTTCACCATCTAGCATGAAACAAGGGTGTATTTTGAAGTGTTTGTGAGCCCATCTTACAATGAAAAATGGGTACTTATGGGTCTTTCCCAGCCTTCTCAAATATGAATGTATTTGCATATTGAGATTTTTCGCTGTGGCAGAACTTAGACCAGAAGCAATACGCAATTATACCTGGTTCTGCTTCTGAGAGTGGAGTAAGCAGGAATGATTTCTCAGAAGAGGAAATACAGAATTAGGTGTGTTTATATGTAGAAGGAGCTCATAGGATAAACATACACTGACCCAGAGAAAGAGAGGACTTAACAGCTTAGCTTTAGCCAATCATCGTTACAGTGGCTGCACAGACATCACAGCGTATTGAAGCAAGCTCCCATCCCAGCCTTACAAATGCTCTCACGAATGGAGCCACTGTATGTATTCCTATTGTACCTGAAATGTTAGCAGCTGAAAATGAGATGTGCGTTCAGTTGACATATTCACAATGTACAGAGCATTGAAAGAAATTAAAGATGTAAAAGAAATGTTAAAACAACCCATTTTTCACCCTTTCAGCTGTTTGAACAGCAAGCTTCTTATTTCTTTCCTGTGAATATACACCGATAATAAAAGGGAATTTTTAAGGAGAAGTGGTGAAGTTTCCCAGCTGAAAATGTTTATAAAATACCTACTTATCTCAAAATGATAATGACGAGAACAGCTAAGAAGCAATTACTATTTGCTTGAATATGCTGCTAGTGATCTTGTTCCATGCATTTATTTATTATTTTAGTTTCACCGTGTTTGACAGAAATGGAATCGTCTTTATTCACATTATCTGTACATCCAGCTTTTGTGGCTGGCAGTCACAGCACCTCCAAATTCTGCTGGTACTTTTAGCACCTACTGCAAGAAGAAGTATTATTTAGAGCAGGTTTATTTGTAGAAGTGCTGTGTTTATAGCCATGTTTATCAGTCACCTGATAAATGCATTTATTTGTCTGCCTGGTGTTTTAACTAAATAAGGGTGGCATGCTCTTTTTGCAGTTTAATAAATGGTGTACATCTGTGACAACTACCAGCCTGAATAAAGCACGTGAAGAACATTCGTTTTCAAAGCCATGGTTTAGAATTGAATGGATATTCTGCACTCAGATTTCCCCCCTTGCTTTGTTTTGAAATGAATTTTATTTTGTTTTTTTTTTCCTATTCTTCTGTCTCTATCTTGAGTTCTTCATTTTTATAGCAACAAAGGTCAGCAAAACTGCTTCTCTGCCTCAGAATCTTTAACTACATCCATTATATATATGTTACAAACTAAGTTACTCAACGATTATAACTGAGACAGCTGTTTTTGAAGTAAATCCCCTTGGAATATTCGCAGTTCAACAGCAGCAGCAGAGAAACCATGAAGTGAAGCTCACCATAAACAAAAGTAAAACAGATATACTTTCAATGGTTGGGGAAATAGGAAAATAAAAATAAGTATCAAGACTTATGAAAAATAAACCTGATTTCCTTTAGTTCTAATTCTAGAAGGTGCAATTAGGAAATTACGTAAAGGACAATTACAATTTCCAATATCACATTTTTAAATTATTTTTCTTTTCCTTCTTATTTATGTATGTTACTCTGTTGTTTCCTCTTTATAGTCTACATTTTCTTTGGTAAATGTGGAATAGATGTGCTGTGATCTACCCACGTTCTAGCTTTGAAAATCAAAGGTAACTTGGTTGTCACTGTCATCTGACACTATCCCTTTTGGTGAGGTGGGTAAGAGATGCTGAATTCAAGCAAATTTATTCCAGAATTTGTTGGATTTAAACTTGGAACATGTGTTTACCTGAAATGATAATTCAAAATTATTCTGGGAGGGCAAGCAACTGTTTCCTCTCCAATTCACCAGTGATGGATGCTTTCATCCAGATGACCGAGTTAACAACCAATTTCAAGTCTAACTACTAAAGGAAAGTGTGAAGGTTTTCTTTTTTTCCCCCTCTACTATTACTAGTGCAGTATATTTATAGGAAATGCAATAGAGAATTAAATCAAAACACTGATTAAAAATGCACACTGTCAATGTCACAACAGTGTTTTTATCATCTAATGATAACCTCAGAACACCTCCCTTAGTTTACAAGGCTGATTGCAGCTAAAGGCACTTGCTAGACTTTTACACATTTAGAAAACACTTTATTATAGTCTGGGAAATCATTAGTTTTTGCAAGCAAACTGCATTTTGTTTACTCAAATCAAATAAATGTTACGGGTATTTTATTCATCATTTCTCTACTTATGTATATTGACATTTTTCACCAGATTCTTCCAGCACTCCAAGTTGGGATGTCAAAAACTGTGCTTGCAGAAATGAAAGTATCCTCATTATGCAAATTTGGGTTCCACTGATAGGCATGTTCTGTTTTATAAATTACATCCTCTTGTCAGAAGTCAAATTGTATTTGAATAACTTCACGGAAATTGTCACCAAGATTTTAAATTGTGTGCCTTGTATGCCATTGTTGATTTAGTCAGTGAGTAAAAAATGGACATATGTTGATTTTTAAATATGTGCATGATTGTTTTGTCATAAATGTTATTTAAATGAAACCTAGATGCATACATAATTTTTCATGTATATTTTTGTAAAGTTTTGCATTATATAAATAATCTTAATGTTTATATTTAATAAAATATGTTAAACAGGATTAGTTGCTGTATATTTTACTCTTAAGAAGTTTGTTTCCTATAAACATTCTTGAAAAAATTTCCTGTAGGGTAAAATAAATATACATGTTCGAATACAAATATTAAACATAAAAGTTAAAATAAAAAGTGAACTTGAATTATGAAAATCATTTTTATCTGCTATAAAAAGGCTGCCTTTCCTATTTACATTTTTCATGAAATTTACAAAAAAAACCAAACAAACACAAGTATAGTTTACTCATATTGTTGAGAATACTTAGCAGCACTCAAATATAAATTGATTTCTTATTGTAAACCGAGCAATTTAATTAAAAATACATTTAAACTCATTACAAAGAATAAACTGAGTTCAGAAAAGAATATATTTAAATAATTTATAGAACACTGAGATGATCATTTTAATTTAGAAAATAATATATAACTCTTATTAAAAAAATATCACGAGAGATATGTTACCAGTGAAAATATGTCCTCCACAGAAGCTCATAGTTTAGTTGATTTTAGTTTTCAGAATGACCATTACTGCAGCTGGAGTAATCTTTGATGTTAAGAAAAGTGGAAAAATCAAAGTGAAGTGGTAAATCTGTTCATTTTTCAAACATATTAATCTTGTCAAGATAATACATAGAATCAATCTTTGCTTTTTTTTCTTTCTTTCTTTCTTTTTTTTTTTTTTCAGAGGCTTTTATTCTCTTTTATCCAAAATATGAAAGCACTTAGGAGGATAAAGAAATGTGGATGACTTTGGAAAAATGATCTGAAAATGTATTTTGTCTTTTGGTATTAAACAGTGACACAAGTAATGTGTACCATGCGTGGTGAAAGCATGAATTTCTTGTTCAACTATTGGTATTCATCATATTTGTTCTGCTTATAATACGAATATACAGCAAATTTCTGGTACAGCTTTCTTAACAGTTCAACTGAATTTCAAACCCTGACAGTAACAAATACAAATTGCACCAGCCCAAAAAAATTGTTGGGGCTAATTTTAATATTAATGAATTCTTTACAACCTCAGTTCAGCAGTTTCGATTAAGCTTTAATTAGTAGCCAGAGGGGAATCCAAAACAAAAATAAGGAGTTGAATTGCTAATTAAGTTAGTTTGATGAGGTAGACTTTTAGTAAAAGACTGGTTGTTGTTGGATCTGTAGGTTCTGACAGGCTAAAAATACTAAAGATTATCATTATTGTAACTAACATCCTACATTACCACCAGATTTCTGCAAGGAGCAGACAGTTCATTAGAGTGCAACACTTTTGTGTGTCAGAATGAGAATTAAAGTCTTGTTAATAAGATAGCAGTGCATGGGAACCATAGACCAAGACAAGCAAACATGGTTTTACATTTGTCTGGTGGTAAATTATCTAGTTATTTGATACTCGGGTATACATCTGATTCTAATGTGTGTTTATTGTTAGTATTGCTTGTCAGTCAATTTGTTTTCCAAACGGAATTTTGCTTCTTAAGTTACTGGGCTTAGAGATTTTTCCTTTGGTGCTCCCATCACCATCACATTTGTCTCAATTTACATGTTTTAGGTGATATAATATTCAACAAAAATTGTATTTAATAGTGCATGTCTGGATACAAAGAGGTGTGGAGTTAGATGCTCCACTGCCAAAACCTGCATCTCAGAGAAGGTAAATTAAGAACATCTATAAGCAGATTTAGCTGAAGGAGCAGCTTATGCTAAAATTATATAGCTGTGTTTTTCTCCTAATGATACCTTTGATAGGAGGTTAAAAATGCAGGCAGGTTAAATTATTATCAAATGATTTTTTGCATTGAAAAATTAACTATTGCATTCAATTAAGTACTTTTGACATTCTAAGTGTGCCACTGCAGCTCCCAAAAGATTACTAATTACTCGTATGAGCACTAAAGCTCTGCAGTGATAGCAATTTGACCAAACTGCACATAAGAAATGGGCTAGGTATCTCTGCAAGGATCGCATGGAATGTCATTTGATTTCTGTATACTTTGATGTTTTCTATAATTTGTATTTTGTCCTTTTGCTTAAGGTTTCAAAGCATACAAACCCAATAACGAAGGGATAAGGGAAGGCAGAAAAATAAATGATATTGTTTCTGTGGTATTAAATATAAGCCTGCTATCAGCGCTACATAGCACTAGCGAATTGTAATCAGGTACTTTGACTTAACACTGTTTTGTTTTATAATAAAAGTGGTTGCCATATGTTGGAAGCCCTATCTGTCTGTGTCTTAGGGGTTTCATACCTCTGTAACAAATCCAAAAACTCATTTTATAATACCTTAAATCTACCCATTGTAATGTAGCTCCACTAGTGTAAATCCACATCAAACTTTCCTCATGAATGTTGCTAGCAGATTACTTATATTATCACTGAAAGCAAGGGAGAGCACTGAATTTGGATGCAGAAGATAGAGGAGAAATAACTTTCACTAAATCTTCTTTTAATGCATAGTTTACAATTTTCCTTCACTCAGCATGAAACTGATTAAAAGCACATGGATGCCCCTCATGAAGAATGCTTTGCACAAATAGATGCATTGTTTGATATATTTACATCCCTGAATGCTTGGAGTTTGAACAGAAATACAGCAATGCAGAGTTTGTTGGGAAGGAACATGCAATAACCTTCATGCATCTATATGAATATATCCCTCTGCTGCCTCAGTCTCATGTGGTTGTACCCAGGGATTCCCATTGGAAGACTAAAGCCTGTTACACTGATCAGATTACATTTCTGGTATAAGCTGTCGGAGGCACCTACCCAGTGTCACTCCAGCAAGCAAATAGAGTGACATGGCCATTCCTGAGAGTGGATGTGCAGCCACACACAAACTCACAGCTCCTTACTTTGTTTAATCTAAAAAATAAAACATGATTAAAATCTTTTAAAGGAGCCAATCTGTATTTTTTCCTGTTTGGCTGAGACAGGTCAAGGTCATTTGTTTATGTCTTATTTCATTCTTTTTCACGTATTCAACTGATGTTTTGTCATATAGTTCACTCGCTGTGTCAGAATTAAAATAGAGACAATTAATAGATGAAATGCATATCTCCGAACCAAACTGACATTCAGCAAGCTGACCAAGATTTCTGGATTAGTGAAATAAAATACAGGACCATTAAAAATCACCAAAATTCCGCCAAAGAGGCTTCAAAGCATAACTTAATGCTTCATTTTAGAGGTTTGTGTTCCTGGTGTTTGTCTTCTGCCAGTCTTTGTGCTGGTCCCTTATGCAGACCTTAGTATAATTACTACTGACTGACAACGGTGGAAATGACAGAAGAATCAGATTTTATATGTGATGGGTGGAATCTGGGAAAGTTGTATCACTGAAGGACACTAAATTACGGCTTGCTTATTGTTATTTTTCCCGTTCATATTTTATTTTTATATGTTTCAGAATCAAATGGAGACTATTCAAATACACAACATTCACATTATAAACATATTTTCAAACACTGAAAAATCAAAATCTTTTCATTTGCAGTATGTTAACAAGATGTTCATTTTTATTAACGGAGCTAATGTAAGGCTAGTCATCATTTCAGGCATTAAATACTCTGAACAATAAAAATAGCAATACTACTCAGAGAATAGATTATTCGGTTTGATATAAAATGTTAAAATAAAATTCATAGAATAAGTTAAGTGAAAATAAAATGAGTTTGTGCTTTTAGGCTCCTATATGCATGTGTGTATGCATATATGCATGTATATGCATATTTATGTGTATATGTGTGCATATAGATCTATAAATATAAATGTATACATTTTATAATACCTCTTTTTCCCCTACTCTCCAAAACTGTAATTTCCTCAACAGACTCCTAGTTCTGGCAAGATATATGTTTGCATGCATCTGTGTGTGTCTCTTGTCTGTCTGTCCATGTGAGGAGAGACGGGGGAGTGGACTGCCTCTGTGCTATTTTGTTTAAAAGCTTATTTTTTAATTAGTTTGTATATACAGTTTTATATTGGTAACTTTAGATAGCAATAATGGACTAGCACAGCATGAAAAGAAAAATAAGGTTGAATGTAAAGAAAAGGAATGACAGAATTTGCAATACTCTTTTTGACTGTAGCATGTTTTTTCCGTAAGAATGAAGAGAAAATTAAAAATAGGGCTATGTGAGAATCTTCAGGAGTACACGAGAATCTTAAAGTGGACAATGCTATGATTTTTCTTTAGTAGAAAGCTTGATCCTTTGTTCCATGTAAATCCTCTACAAATACATCACTCACAAAACTGTTTGAAATATATCTGAAGCAATACTTTTGGATAAAGAGATACCTGAATGCTTTGGAGGATGATATTTCCCCAAAACATTTTGATGGTTCACAAAAAAATAATGTTTGTTTACAAGAAATGACAGTGTTGGTGAGAATATCAAACTGTAGTCATAATGAAATAATAAAATAATCTTGGAGAGAAATAGTACTTATTTTTATTTTATTTTATTTTATCTTTCATAGGAAAACAAATAATTGACTCTGTTTCAGTAGAACAGTTTTGAGCATTCCATTGATTTTGACTCGATTTTTGTGTATCTGGATGTATTTTACCATCTGCTCAGCCCTGTGTCCAAAAGAGACTGAAATATTAGAGTAAAAAACCACAGACTGGAAGGCAATAAGTTTTTAAGAGCTGCATTACTTAGTGGAAGATTCCTTGGGCAAACTGGATGTTGAAGCCAGTACAAAAATGCCTACCAGACTCAGCTGAGCAGAAATCTATGGTTCTTTTGTGAACTGAACAACATATTTTTTATTTGTATTTCTTTTAACTCAAAGTATGAATGTAAGGATTTCTGTTGTAAATCTATTCCTTCAGCATAAATCAAATGCTAACCAGTTTTCTCTTTACCTCATTCAATCAGTGTTTTCACGTCTCCACCACACAATGCCCAGACCATTGCTAAACTTGCCGTGAGATCTTGCCAAACACCTACAAAGATTCAGATTTGCACTCAGATTCTTGTTCTGAGTGATTCGGTAGGAGTTAGGGAATGTGTTGTAACAGTGTCCACTACAAAATCAACGTCTCTTCCCATATCGTTAGGCAGATGGACAAGCTGACAGATAGGGCCAGCCGAGTCTGGGGGCAGGGACAAAAATAACACGATCATATTTCAACTCATTGTTCAAGTTTAATGAGTTCTGCCATAGCTCGGGCACTAGAAGGTTATTGTGAGGGAAAAACAAAAGGACCATTCTTTTGTCTTTCTTCACAAACTATCAGGCCCCATTACTGAAAATTAAGGTTCAATAAAATTCTTATTCAGAGATAATTAGCGGGCAGCTTTGTGGTGCGGCGGATAATATGGCCAAAGTGCTGGTTCACAGCAGTGTGTGCTGAAGTGTGAAAGAGCCAGTTCTCCGTTCCTGCTTCTGAGGTCATACCCCCTCATCCTGCATACAATGTGGCAGTCAAAATGCAGCATTCTTACCTGCTGTGATAAAAAATACGCCAAAGCAAATAAATTATTTCAACCCCCTCCCTCTTGCAGCTTTTTATTTTTTTAAACAAAGCTGGATCATTAGTAATAAACTATGACTTCATTAGAATGTTCCACATAACAGGATTACAGAGGAATGTGACAATAATTGGCAAAGGTTTGTCTTTCATTAATTAACACCTTTGTATGAATACAAACCTGTTATCCTCACTTTTTATAGGTGAAATATTACCATCAAAATTAGACCTTCTTGATTTAAAAAAAAAAAAAAAATCTTGATGGTGTTAATTTGTACAACTGAACTTTTTCCAAATATTGTTCAGATTGGGAAAGAAACTTGATTTGAAAACAGGCAGCATTATAGGAATACTGCTTTTCTCTGCACTAATGAAAAAGAAAGTTTCAGAGTTTTACTCTATTATACACACATACATAAAAATGTGCATATACAACCTTTCTGTATAGAAGAATATTTAAAGAATTTTCTAGTTAAATTATGTGTTGTGATTTTATTGTTCAGTAAAAAATGCACATTAACTACTTTAGCTTTGATTTTCCCATCTATCACCAAGGAAACAGCTTATAAGTATTGGGACAGTTCATAATATTGGTTTGTTTATCATGACATACACGTCTGCATAGAAAGAGAACAAAATGAAAAGTCTATCTAAAATAAGGTAGAGTATTTTTCTGAGGCAATAAATCAGTCATTTATATATTTAACAGTATCAACTAATGTAAGTTCTAACTAAGCTCTTAGATATGTGATCTTGTTTCACTGGTGTGTTTTGCTCCCTAAAGGTAGATCCTAATATCTGGAGATTCTGACCCACGATACACGTGTCTGAAATCTCACTAGCCCTGTTGAACTTGCTGGGGTGATGAAAACTTCCAAAAGAAAAATTTGTTTTTTTGAGGGTCATAATATCTATTGGTTTGAAAATTTTTAACCAGGATCTTATGTGCTGTGACATGGGCTTTGACAAAATCAGTTTGAAGTATTGTGTACTTCTGTTAAACAAGACCTCAGCGTATTGATGCTTTCTCATCCCTTGCCTGGGCATTACTACAAAAGCGAATAGGATAATATTTAACGTGCACTGTGCTCCAGAGTACTGTATGTTCCCATATGCTGATGGGAGTTTTGTTTTTAATAAAACCACTTCTATTTTACAGCTCACAGAACAAGAAGCATGCCTTCAAAAAACAATAACAAACAGGAAAAGGAAGCATGTTTGCTTTCTGTCTAGTTTGGTCTAAGGCAATATGTGGCATTGCTCTGAGAGTCTCTATGGAAATATCCAAAAACAATATTGGATTTGTCATTTATATCAGAGAGCCTTTCCATGAGCTTAAATTTGAAGCTTAAAAGGCTTCAAATAATTGTGAATTCAACTCATGAAAATCAGGTCAATTCCGCTCCCTTTCTACCCCCCCCCAAAATTTATCTGTTTTTTGTTTGGTGTGGAAAAGTAGTTTCCACTCCACCACTGTTTTTGGGAGAGTGGCTCATAAAAATTTCTGGGATTTCAAAGTTTTTCAGATACTTGAGATTTTTTAAAGAGGGCAGATTTCTGCAGGAAAGTACTGGCACCATGAAAGACAAGGCTGAACTCTACTGATTACAGTGGAACCATGTTTATTAATATTATTTAAGGAAGTACTTTCATCTGTATTTCAGTGTGTGGTGAACTTAATATGTGATTAGAAAAGGAGGATTAAGGCTGTGTCTACATTAGCAAATAATTCAGTATGATAAGAGAAAATCAGTAGATCAAAGCAATTGATGCTGAAACTCTACATCTTACTATCTAGTTGAAACTTTTCACTTCAGATCAAGTTGAGAATGATCTCCTGGATTGAATGTCCCCATTGCACACATGGCTCTAAGCCATCCTCAATGTTCAGATGCTTATGGGTTCATTAGGGAACATGCCACACTTGCGGCAAATCTGAAGCAAAGATCCCACTCAGTTTTCACTGAAATCTGGCTTTCAGATATTTTAGATATCTAGTTTGCAGGCACCAAACAGTTCTGTGCAACAAACAAAGCAAAGAAAAACAAGGAAGACTGAGGGACTCACTTAAAACTGCACTGTTACTCTCCATCAAAATGTTAGCTGATGCAACCTAAAAATGCCATCTATTTGGTGAATATAATGTACCATGATTCTATTAATTTAAGTGACTTTCTCACCCCTTTGCAACTCCTTCAGAAACCAGTCAGACCAAAATGAGTGCACTGCAGCCACTTCAGAAATTCCCACTTTAAAACAGTGTTGCAGTTCATATCCTTCAGAAATCTCCTAGGGAAAATATTCCAGAATGTAAAGAATGCATGTAGTTTAGACGGACCTGGGATTATGCCTTGGATCCATGGGATTAAATTAGAGAGGCTGGCAATACTTTGCCACAATACAGTTCATTTCAAGAAAAATTTCTGACATAGTGGGGATCACTCATCCATCCATGTGACTTAAAGCCACTGTACAGTGCTGCTCTGGACACAGTCTAGCTGTTTTACTTCAGTGCTCTGACAAGCTGATAAACCATTTCAAGGACTTTGTAAATCAGTAGTGATTATTAGCTCAGGCCTGGCAGCCCTCAAAGTCAGATGTGCTGTTTCCAGACCCAAGCTCGTTCACCAGAAGCCATCTTGGTTGACTGCCTTCACGGTGAAGATATATCCCCACTCATCCTCCAGTCAGTGCTTGAACTGCACCTTCTCCAAAACATTAGGCCAATCATATCGTCCTGTTCTCTGTTCCTTAGATGGAGGCTTCTGTCAAGCAATTCAAGCCAATTCAAGCAGTTTCTCCTTGTGATAGAGTGAAGCAGGTCATAACTACATGCGGGTTGGCGTTAGCTATATCTGACTTCCAGTTCAGCTCTTACAGAAGGTTTTTTCTGTTGTTAAGTCCCTTCCAACCACACAACCTCATATAATACTTAATAACGTCAATGTGATGTTTTTAAAAATTTCCATGAGTTGGTAGGATCTGACATATTTTGATGTTTCCATAATCCCAAGGTCTCATATCTGTCACTCCATATTGGGAACTAATTTATGTGATGAAAACAACTGCAAAAAAAGCACGTGTAAATCAGAGCTGCACTCCTCCTTGCAGTCTTTTTCTTCTGCTTGCTTTAACAGATTTAAAAGTTGAGTCACAGTGTGATAGAAGCACCATATAAATAAAGCTATATCATTCTGGATATCTTTTAAGGATAAAGTGGGATTGATAGGTATTTTATCCAACTGCTGTGCAAAGAATAACATACTAGTCCACAGCTTCTCAGTTGCTCATTCATTTGCTCTGTTAGTAGTTATGACTCCATTTTTGTAAAAAGAAGACAGAACAAAGAGTATAAAATCAGGATTCCATCCAAATTCCAAACCAAAATGACAACTATGTTTTCACTAATTTTGCATCACGCATCAGAAATACCGCTTTCAAAATGAGTGCTTAAAAGAACCTCAATTTTTTTAAGTTCATTTTTTAAGGATCAAGAGGATTTTTTAGAATTATTTTTTGGTAATGTATATCTGAAATCTACATGCAGGTCTGGCAGCAGAGGAGGGCTGATTAAATTCCATGCAGAAATCCCAACATCTCTTGCAGCGGTGTCACTGAAAGCTGCTGAACTCATCAGCTGTTGCTATCATCTCTCCCACAGGTGTACTTTGGCTGTGGGACCAGGGGCCAATTACCAAGGGCTGTCCCAGAGTTATACTTTGCAAGACCAGGTGCACTATATTGCTCCATTCTTCTGACCTTGCCTATCACAGGAAGCTATCTTAAAGTATACAGACTGCATTGGAGACAAAGGAAATTTAAGCCTATTACTGATATTCAGAAGAAGTTACCAACATAATCCACAACACAGCCTATTATGTCAATCAGAATTCCCCCCAAAATGTGACAGGGGTACTCAAGAGAAATGAAAAAGGAACTTCCTTTATACTTAATGTGTGCCTGTATATGATCCTGTACCAGGCTGGAAAGTGGCAAAGATTAAGGAACATGTCCTTACGCTTCCCATCAGAGAGAAAGGGATAATTCATTTGCCACCCTATGCTGTCCTGATGTCTACACAGCTCGCTGCAGCTCAGGGGGCTGGTACAGAGGCTGCACAATCAGACATTTAGTGGTCTCTTCTACATTACCTGAACTACTACCTTGCCCTTGTACTTTATGGAGCGTGTTTCCACTAGAAGAACTCCTGACATATGAAGAATACCTTCAACATGCCAACATTTCATAAATGTCAGCATGAATCCTAACCATCTCTGTCAATCTGCCGAGTGCAAACACAGATCCCAAACCAGTGGTCAGGTTTTTTTTTTCTATCGTGCTATGTAAAAGTACATTTTCAAGTGAGAATGCTCTTTCTCACTTGCCCGCCATCCATGGATCAAGGCATTCCCATTGGAGGTAGACTTTGCCTCATCTAAAAGCAGTTCCTGACACAACAGGAATTAAACCATAATGCCACTGGAGGATACAGCTAAACTCTGCTGTGCTCAGCATTTTATTTTAAAGTACTGCACAAAACCAATTCCTATTGATTAATATCAATTCAATAATCAAGGCATCATATGCTGTTAAAGAGACAAGAAAGGTAATGCCCCATTTCTGAGTAAAACATACGCTGTAAACAGACCTTGAGAGATGCAAATATTGGCTTGCTTCATTTTCACAGAAGATTTCAGTGCTAAGGGTGTCACCTCTATAGTACTAAAGGTACTGATGATTAAGGTAGGTACTGAAAGAATAATTTCTATCTCCTGTGATTACAGTCTCAATGCACATGGCCCTTACTCTGGGATGTCTGAGGCATCTCATGCACAGATGATAGGAGTTACAGCAGTCTTTGTAAAACAGATCTCTTCTGTAGCAGCTTGGGGAATTTGGTTACATGAAACTATAACAAAAATTACCCTGTGAAGTCCTGAAAAAAAGTAAAGGGAATATAGCTAGGCAAATGCCTTGAGTTACTAAAATTCTTAATTTAGTATGCAGTAATAATTAGTTAATTAAGTTCTGCGTCGTTTCACTGGCATTCAGATCTTTGGTGGTTTTGATAACTTTCATTCACTTACAAGATAAGGGTTTTTTGGAAGATAAAGGGCACCGCCAGACTCTTTGTGCAATACATTTCTCTGTAGGTATAGTATATATATAAAAAAAAAAATCCCATTGGCATTTTGGTTCAGTTAATGGAAACTTAAAGTTTGCAAGTGAATTGTTCTGTGACTAGTAATCATTCTTTAAATAATTAATGAACTAACAATTTACCTTCATTTACAACTGTTCATTTTTATATTCATATTTAGTGAACAAATAACACCCCAAGACCATAATCTTGTCTATCTAATGCTAGAAAATCTATTGACTTTTTGATCGCCTGATCAATTCCTATGGCCAGAGATGTAGAAAATGTACATAGAAGGTAGTGTTTATCATTAAGAAATAAAATCAGCTGGAGAAAAGGAGTAACAGTTCACAGAATTATGATGGTATACATCATACAGATCCTGGAGGTCTCATCATCATCCTAAGGCTCCAACATAATTGTTATTGAATATTAGGTCTGGTTAGGAAGAACACAGGACAACTTTATGTGCTTGCAACAGGTACTTTTCTGCTAGGGTCCAGAGGTCTCCAGGCATGGTTTATCAGTCGGGAAGATGGGATGCATCTAGGTACAGAAGTTTTTTCCTCAGTGCTTGCTAAGTCCCAGGGTACACCTCAGAGCATGTCTCCCTACATCATCACCCCAAGATCTGTATGTATGTAGCAGTGAGGAACAGCTGGGGATTTTGGCTTCACACTTAGGTTTCAGAGCATTAAGCACTGCAATATAGGCTTAGCCTCTGTGTCTGAACTTCTCTAGAAGGAAGACGTACATACACATGGGGAAGGGAAATGTGGATCTTTCTTAGCAAAGTGAATGCTGTTTTGCATTCACGTTTGACCTTGAGAAAGAGATGTCATTTTCAAAACAGCCATTGCAATTATGCAGATAATTCATAGTGAAGGTCTACAGTTCATAGTTTAAATTTTCAATTTATGTACAAAGTTGAAAAGAACACAGAAATAAATAGTAAGGAATTAACTGGATGAGAATAAACTGGAGAGGACCTGCTGGACTGCTCCAATTTTTACTTTTACTCTTGCTTTTTTTCTTTCAATATCCAAGAGTTGTCTCATTATTCTAGTTGAGTAATACTTTGGAGAATACATAAGGAATAAATAGAGGATTGATTTCTCCCTCTTATTAGGTGTTTTAAGGAGATATATAGAATTATTCACTATACTACGGACATTATAAGATATAGAGGGTATTTTTAATTGAAAACAAGGTTAACACTCTGTACTAAGAAACTAGATGCAATTATTAGATAGATAGGATTTTTTTAGTGTTGCTTAGTTGGTTATTGGCTAACCTAAAGTTACCTATCAGGTGTCTACATTAGCTCCCATTAGTCCTAATAAAATTAGTCAAAAGAGATTTGGCATCAATTAAAAAAAAAGAAAAGAAAAAGAACTCTGCTGTGTTCAGACTGCTCTCCTCTAGATATAAAAGAAAAAATGCAAGCCCTCATTCTTGCAAGTTTTGACCTACCTTCATTATACTTCGCAGTCACAGGTATGGCAAGGTACGCCTCAGCATGAGGACAATTCCCCTATGCACTTACACAATTGTTCTGACAGACAGAAATAGTGCCTAATAAATATTCCTTTTTTTATTAAATGCTAGGAAAAGTAGGGGAAATAGTTGCTTAGGTGAGCTAAGTACCCCTGATGATCTTCACCCATCAATAGATAAAGTTTTAAAAAATACTGGTATAAGGTTCACCTATTACAGCCATATAGCAGTAGAGGTGTCTAATTAAGAAAAAAAAAAAAAAAAGGCAAAATCTTAATGAAATTGAGCAATAAGTTAGCATGTGGTGCAGTGTAGGACATAATTCCTTTTCAGGATATGTTATTCCTTCCTTGTGCAGCAGTCATTTAAAGTAAAAACAATATTGCTGAGTTTCAGCATACTGGTCTACACCGTGGTGTTTTCTATTCCGTAATACTTAGGGAAGTGTCCACTGAACAGTGCAAGACCACTCCTTCAGTGAAGCTTTCATCTTGCTTATCCCCATTTTAGTTTTACCATGAGTCCGTAGCTGGTCCAAGTAACAACTTTGGTATCAGTCTTCAGAACAGATCTGCAGAGCTCAGTTCTTTGGTATGCTGCAACTGCATGTGTCTGTAGGATTTCTAAGCCTGTTCTTATGTTATCATTTACACAAAAAGTAATAGTCTACCCAAACCTGAGCAATATAGTTCTTCTGAGTTTGAAATTATGACTTGCTGTAACATAAAAAGAGGTTACCCCTGGTCTTTCCAAACTTCCAAAAAATCAAAGGCAACTGGTCTATATGAAATTTGGAACAAGAAAGCATCTACAACAGGTAGCCTCTGAAACCCAAACTCATAAGTTTCTTTGTTTCCTTGAAAGTACAAATATGAAGTCCTGTAGCTACTTGCAAAAATTCAGTTTTGTCTTCATGCCTACTGAAAACAAACTCATCTGATTCAAATAGTTAACTGTCTGTGAAGCTTCTCAGTGAGGTGTCCGTGTGATATGGGATTAACGTTTGTTTTTTTAAGTCTTCTCTTTGCTGGGCAAAACAGAGAATTTGCTGTTTTCACATAAAGGTCATTAGTAGCCTGAAGGTCTATGTAAATCCTTCACACCAAACACTAGTAATATTAGAATGGAGTGAGTAATAAAAGAATTAAAGAAATGAAGTTTAGAAACTACCATATGCAAAAAGAAATAGAGGCTAACAACTTGTCAATGCAATATTTTCTCTGCACGTGGTCATAACTTGTTTGCCTTTGTAGCCAGGTTCATAGCTGTCAGTAAGACCTGCAAGATTCTTCAAGGTGATAATCAAAGAAGTTGAGCTTGGATTTTACAGTGTTCCTTTCCTGGTATGCTCCTGTGTCATTCTTTTTTGAAGACACTGACCATATGATGATATTCAAATGGCCAAGCGTTTACAATTTCCAGATCTGCCAAATAGCGAATCAACCTTTATAATTAAAGGTGACAAGCTGACAAGGAAAATGAATGTAAAATTGTATACGTATATGAATTTTTATGTCAGATTGCCGTCTGTGCACTTGTTTTCTCTTTGTCAATAGCCGAAGGCTCATTTCTCTGTACTAGAAGCACATTTTATATCGAGGCCTTCAGACAGCTCCCCTTCGCCCTAGTGAATTTGCTGATTAATTTTGGATGCTCCTCTTAATTAACACCCCAAAGGAAGTCTAGATTTTCTAGCCTATATTCCATGTAAAACAAGTGAATCTGAAGAACAATGACCTAAGGAGACAGGCGCGCTCTGTCCGAATGACATTACAAGAACACTGAATATCTCACAAGTCAGGACCTGGTCAGGCAATGCCTAAGGAAAATGTAGGCCTTTAATCAGGGCAGAAATGAGATTCATATTAGTCCAATTTCATTTTCTTTATTGCTGACAAAGAGAGGCTGGGATGGATGCCACCTGACAGTTGAAACATGGTGCCCCTATGCAAGAGCGGGTGCCTGTGGCCTTGATTAATAATTGGTACCATTTTGACTTGCGGGCAGATAAGTTGATGATGGATGAGAGAAAAAGAGTGAAGTGATTTATTATAAAATTAGGATAAAATAACGAACTGGCTAATTGCACACAAGCCTCATAATATGTAGCTGTGGAGTCAGAAGTGCAATGCCAGGCAACAATAATTTCCACTTCAGTTTCCACAGTGAGATCTTAGAGCATGGAAAGATAGAGACAACTCTTTCTTATGCAGTTCCCCAACACAGAAAAAGACTTGCTCTTCCTCTACTTCAAGTAAATAAAATATTGAGACTCAAATTTCTTTTTATTATTACTGTTGCAAAAAAGGAAACTGTAGAGACAAACAGCCCACATCAAACCAACTGTTGCTTCTCTATCAAAGCTAATAAAGCCTTATAATTCTTGCTTTTTGTTGCAAGCTGTTAATGGGAGGATAAAAGATCTCAAATTATGAAACTGAAATGCATTTCTGCTTAAATCAAAATTCAACAAAAAGATTGACTGGTTACCTATATTGGAACTGTGAAAGCATACAGACCTCAAGGTGGGTATCACTTCTCAAATTTGCTTTTTGATGTTTTGGACTTTCAAATCCATACTTCAATAGCTATTTTAAAAGCTGAGTCATCTACTTCTTGCAATTTTATGATACATGTGTTCAGCAGGGTACAATTACAGATGAAAGCATATATGCTGTAATATCCATGTGATGTCTGGTAAAAACATTTTTGTTCTGGTAAAAACATTTGTTGTTCTAAATCCATTATATTACTTTTTTTTTTTTTTTCTTTACAAGACAAATGCTTGATTGCTTTCCTTTGGAAATTCAAGGAGTCTAACTTGTTATGATAGCTTGAAATATTTTGCCAGAAGCAGAGCCAATCAACTTCTAACTTTTTTTTCAACTAGTTCAATTGTTAAACCAGATATATTTACTGAATCAAATACCATTGACAAAAATATTGTTCAGGTTGGATATGTTCAAGCTTAAAAGTGAAAGTAGAATGAGAAGCTGCAATTTAATTTTCATGTGATCCATTTTCATTCTAGCGGCAAGATAAAAAGGTGGCCTTCTTAGCCACCTGGGCACACTGCTGGTTTATATTCAGCCAACTGTCCATCAGTACACCAAGATCCTGTGTTCAGATTTGGGCACCTCAACACAGAAAGGACATTGAGGTGCTAGAGCAGGTCCAAAGAAGAGCAACAAGGCTTGTGAAGGGCTTGGAGGAGATGTTCTACAAGGAGAGACTGAAGGAACTGGAGCTGTTTAGTCTGAGGAAGAAGAATCTGAGTGGAGACCTTATGGCTCTGTTCAAATACCTGAAAGGTGATTACAGCAAGAGCAGGGTTGATCTCTTCTCACTGGTGTCAGGTGACAGGACGAGGGGAAATGGCCTCAAGTTGCACCAGGGGAGGTTTAGGTTGGATATCAGGAAAAGCTTCTTTACAGAAAGGTTAGTTAAGCATTGGAATAGGCTCGCCACAGAGGTGTTCAGGACATTATATCCCTCATATCCTCATATACCTTTATACAAGGTTGGTGCCAGGCATGAGATAGCTCCATATCATTGCTACCTTTCCCATTTACTACAGGGAACAGTATGTCCAGCAGAGGAAACGTTGGCCACTGTTTAGTACTGCAAACATGACTGTATGCTAGTAGTGACATTGGCATCTAGAAACCTTGTGGTTAAAATGATAACATCAAAGTTTAGGACACCTGAACACTTACTCTCTGATTATTCAAAAGTTTCCAGGAAGGGAAACTGAAGTCTTGAAACTTCACTGAGTTCTGGTTTCAGGGCTCACAAACCGAGGAGTGTATTTCATGAATTAGTGACTACTAACTAAATTGGACAGAGGGAGCTAGAAAGACAGAATACCAAATCTGTATGAACTTAGAAGAAGGTACAAATGATCATAGAGATTAGGTTTATCTCAAAACTATTAGTTTTGAGAAGTGGCTGTAAGCAATATAAATGGTGGCCCTCAATGTGTTCAGGAATTTGGGCAGCCTGGATGAAGAAATAGCAATAAAATTTCAGGTTGCATTGGTTTTATTCAAGGAGCTTTTGCACTTGTATTAGCTCTGTATCTTTGTCCCTCCTCAGATACCACTGTCCATTTGACATTAGTTTGTAGGGATTGTTCCCAGCCCTCGTTATCCTATCGGAATGCAAAACTCCCAAGAGGCTTCTCCATGCCTTTGGAGTAAGGTACTCCTTCTTTGAGACACTGAGAAAGAGAATGAAAGGAGAATAAGATTTGGTTGAAGTCTGTCTCATTTGAAATAGGTTGGGCAGTATATCACAAAAAAAAACTGAAGCATGATCCACTTCTGCCTCATAAAAACACATACTGTATAGGCTGGAATAGATTTGAACAACTACTGCTATTTCATTTAAAACCATAGCTAATAACAAACTAGAGTTTCTTACTGATATAAATGCATCTTTTAAATCTATTTTGCAATCCATGGAAGTTTTGGAACACAATCTAATTCCTTTTCAGTTCTAGCATGATTCTATGTAGTTTATTACCTGCATTTCGTTTTTGCAATCACCGATTTAAAAACATATTCCAATTGCAATGTGCTATTATCATCCCTGTATGCTGTTAGCCAACAGAAAGGTGTGTCATAGAGTGCTATGAATAAAGTTAAGGAAGGGGTTCGCTTTCTTTGCTGACAGTTATTTCTCAAAGGGATTAATGATAATAGCTAGAGGGAATGTCTGAAGAGGCAGATTTTTGATGATACGAATAAAGGTATCATCTCATTTCCCAAATTGTAATGCCTAAGTAGTGATCTAGTTACGTTCAGCAAATGGATGAATTATTACTAGGGAATTATTGCTGAAGAATTATTATGGATGCTGTTTATTGCTGTTTCCTTCACCTAACTGTCTCCATGCCACCTCACATTTTCCTACTTAAAAAAAAATAAAAGTCCTTCTATACACTTTTTATTCATGTTTTCCATAATTTTTCTTCTGCTTTTCCTATTTGGGAAATTTTCTCTGCATTTCTTTTCAAGTATTCCCTCTGTTAGGTTATTTTATTTTCTCTCTTGTATTTTTTCTTTTCTTTTTATGAACTATGACTCAGCTTTCTTTTCACTAGTTTCTCTTCTCTGTCTTCCATTCTAAAAGTGATTTGTGAGTACGGAAATCGCTTATTCTATATACTTTACTGATTCACATTGCTCTCCTTACATAGCTTTTACTTTCTCAGATGCTTGATCTCACACTGCAGTTGTCATTATTTCTTCTTCATGTGTGTCATCTTTTCACCTCATATTTCCAGTACAAATTGAGGAATCACATTTTTCCTCAGTGTTGCTGTTTCTTTTCATAGGTTCTTGTTTTGTGCTGTTTTTCTGCCCTGCATTTTCCATCTTTCTCTCCTCCCACATCCTTCTTCTCCCCCATCAGTCTTGTCCTCTTCTTCAGTAGTACCTGAGTTGCCTCAAGACCCCAGGATGCTCAATTGCTCTCATATATTCCCTTCCAATCCCCCATTTTTTCCTTCCTGCCACTCACTGTTATCAGTAAATATTAATTTGGTTGCTGAGAGACCTCCTTCCATAGTTCCCCAAGATCAGCCACAGTAGCATTCAAAGTAATATTACTGCTCAGAAAGTAGTCTTGTGTCATCCACACTGCCTTCTTGAAGGACCATAGGACTCAATTTTGGAATGTGCTTAGTGAAGCAAGAATTTTAGTCTCCAAAAAGCTGGCAAATTACACATGAGCAAAATAGTTTTTACACATTTTTCTGTTTCTGCCAGGGAGTGGGGACTAATCATGTGAAGCCAGAGAAGTAGTCAAAACAAGAACAACAGAAGAAGGAGACATCTTATCTCAGAAGTTTGCTTTTGTAGTTATTTTGAATAACAAAGTATGGAAAAGGATTTTGTAGTCTGCTTCTTCTGCACTGATTTCTCTTTGGAATCCATTTGTATTTAAGGTGCATGCAGAATAGTATATAGAAATCATGACTGAAAATGTGTACTACTCTTCTACTATGGAGGTTTTTAGTTTTTATGCTCCTTGTTCTTTACATGGGGCTACATCAGCTGAATAATTCTGAGAGGAGTAAACCCCATTAATGTTGCTTCTTCTAAAGAAATGGATTTATCCTGTTGAGAAGGGTCACAGTGGTATGCCTTCATGATGCTCCATGACACTTCAGCAGTTTTGGGGTGTGAGTGTCATGCTGCTTTTATATCAAGAAAAGATTAATTTTGATTCATAATAACAAAAAATCTTTGTCTATTTCAGGCCTGACTCTGTGTCTGGCTTTTTCTTTCTCAGAAGACTATAACTTACTCTCTTAGCAGTAGCATTTGAACTGTGTTTTGTGTCAATGTGGGATAAAGAAACAAGAGGCCGCATGTAATTTGGATTTTTCTAAGTATCTCATTTCAATCTAATGTACTGTTGTGTAATTAAGCCAGTAAACCTATATCACCAGCCCATTTGAGGACTTGGTCTGCTATCTTCAGCCAGTGACAAATTCTGGTTTCCATTGCTTGTTCAGAGATGATAACAGTATGATTTACAGGTATAAGTAACAAATGAGATCAATTAAAAAGACTAAGAGTGGCACCTGTCTAAGTGTAGGGTTGCACTAAATGATTCCCACATCTTTGTTTCCTGTACAACCTCGCATTTGCAGCTTCTCCTCTTGAAGGTTAACAATGGGAGAGTTGTTTCTTAATGGTCATGAACCAAGAAAGCAGGCCTTATCCTACAGCCCAGGTATATGATCATTATCTCTGAATGAAAACAGCAGCCGTATTTTTCAGCTCCATGTGTACAAATGATCCCTGTGTTTCATATAGTTCTTGACTACAGCATCTTGGATTGCCCAATTTGTTATAAGTTTGTGCTGTGAGCTGCCTTTGTATAGTTGAGCTGAACTCATAGCCAGCTACATGTTCCTCTTTGTGTATAATTCTTAGTATTTTGTATTCTTAAAGATGTTTCTAATTTAAAATTATAAGAAATTTTCAATTTTATTTTATTTTTTTTTTTTTACAGTAGCAGGGAAAGTATACAACCTTAAAATTAACAGAACCAGTTTTGTGATATTTTAATTCCTTCCATCTCTATTATTGACTAATGAACTTAATGATCATTTTATGACAGGTCATATTAATACAGAAACTCCTTAAAGACTGTGCTTAACATGAACAATGAAATCTTTATTTTTATTATTCCAGTTAAATGCTTAAAGGTACATCTGTGTTTAATCAGGGTATGTACTTCTCCGGACACTGAAACTTTAATCCATCAAATAAATAAGCATTTTTAATGCAGCTTTAAAAAAGACCACCCTCATGATATTGCTGCTAAGGAAAAGTCACTGGTAGAAGTAAAAAAAATATATAGTTTTCTTTTAATGACAGCTCCAAAAAGAGGTGTGAGGACATCCTTGACAACTCTTCAAGATGTGAAAGAGCTATGGTCTATTCAGGCTTCTTGCTCCCTGTTAGTATTTTAGTAACTGCATCTGTGGTGTTCCACAGTGACAGAAATCCTCTATTTTTTGGCCTCCAAGTTCAAAGAAAAGCATCACACTGTTTCTCCCTCTCAATATTTATATCCAATGGCTTTGAGATTAGTTCTTCTTTGTATAGTCTTTCCAAATCTGAAGGACTCAATGTAGGCTGTTTCTCCTCCCCCTTCCAGATATGTCTGGTTACTCTGAGGCTTGATCAGAAGCTTATACTTCTGTCACTGTCACAGAGAGCAGAGCTCAGCGCTGCCCCTCCGCTCCCTGTGAGGAGCTGCAGAAGACATGAGGCCTCCCCTCCGCTCCTCTGCTTTGCGCTGAGCACACCGAGGGACCTCAGCTGCTCCTCACATACCCTGCTCTACAGAACCTTCATCATCTTTGTAGTCCTTCTTTGGATGCTCACTAATAGTTTTGTGTCCTTTTTGTACTGTGGTACCCAAAACTGCATGCAGTACTCAAGATGAGATCACACCAGTGCAGTGTAAAGTGGGACAATCACTTCCCTTGACTGGGTAGCAGTGCTGTGCTTGATACAGGGTACATTTGCCCAGGGTACATTTGGTCTTCCTGGCTGCCACAGCACACTATTTAGTCATGTTCAACTTCCTGTTACCAAGACCCCCAAAGCTCTTTCAGCAGGGCTGCTATCAGTGAGTTGCTTCTGTGCCACTAGAGCACTTCAGTGTAGGCCACCTGTTGAATTTTGATTGGTGACCACTGAAAATTATTTAAATTTACTCTCTTTACATCTTTATCAATGACATCAACAGTGGGATTGAGTGCACCCTCAGCAAGTTTGCAGGTGACACCAAGCTCTGTGATGCAGTCAACATGCCAAGGGATGGAATGCCGTTCAAAAGGACCTAGACTGGCTCAAGCAGTGAGTCCAGGTGAAGCTCAGGATGTTCAGTAAAGCCAAGCGCAAGGTCTAGCTCCTGGATCATAGCAGCCATCGCAATCTGTACAAGCTGGCAGATCTATGGTTGGAATACAGCCCTGTCAAAAAGGACTTGGGGATACTGGTGGGTGGCAAGCTGGATGTCAGCCAGCAATGTGCCCTCACAGCCCAGAAAGCCAACCATATCCTGAGCTGCATCAAAAAAACATGGCCAGCAGGGCAAGGGAGGTGATCCTGCCCCTTCGCTCTATGCTGGTGAGATCTTACCTGGAGTACTGAATCCACATGCAGAGTCCTTAGTACAGAAGTGACATGGACCTGTTGGAGTGTATCCAGAGGAGAACCAAAAAAAAAAAAAAAAAAGATAGAATACCTCCTCTATGAGGACTGGAAGAGAGATGGGGCTGTTCAGCCTGGAGAAGTCTCCTGGGAGATCTAATAGCAGCCTTTCAGTATCTAAAGGGGGGCTATAAGAAAGAAGGGGACAGACTGTATCAGGATCTGTTGTGACAGAACAAGGGAATATGGTTTCAGACTAAAGGAGAGGAGATTTAGATTTAGATATAATGAAGAAGTTTATTATAATAAGGGTGCTCTGGCATGCAAAGAGGTGGTGGATGCCCCATCCCTGGAAACATCTACTAAGGTCAGGCTGGACGGGGCTGTGAGCAACCTGATCTAGCTGTAGGTGTCTTTATTGCAGGGGAGCTGGACTAGATGATATTTAAGGGTCCCTTCCAATTCAAATGATTCTACAATTCTATGACAATTTGAAAGGAAATGTAATGTCAGTTAATACTGGAGGATTAACATTCATGTCATATCCCTCCTGAGAACCATTCTCCAGAAAACAAGGCTTGTAACCCTCTAGGAAGAGGTTGAAGTAAATCCAAGAACTAAGTGATGTGAATTACCTTTATATTCATAGAGCTATTCCCTATGAGTAATGATGATCACATACCTTGGCAAAGCACCCCAGGGGAAATGGCTGCATTGTGCCTATAGTGTAGTGTGCCTGTACAGGGAATAGAGAAGCTTTTTAGTAAAGGTGTGTCACTCTGTTCATGCTGATGAGTTTTCATAGCCATTTACTCACTGCATTTTACACTAACCTATGTATGTCCTTTGCAGTGCACTTCAATGAACTTACAAACAAATACTTACTTGCATTTTGTAGGAAAAAAACAAAACAAAACAAAAACAAAACAAAAAAAAAAACCAAAACAACAAAGAAAAAAGAACTTGAGGATAAGTTTTTCCCATGTATTACCATGATACAGGCCAGATTCATAAACAACATTACAAATCTGTGATCAGAGACAAAATGGGGAAAAAGCAATTGGGTATAGCGTGCTAAATATTCATGCTTTCTGTTCTCCTTCAAATGGTTCAGTGCATAGTCACCATGTCTCTGAGAGTGATGGAAATAACCTGTTCTAGAGGATCAAGTTCAGGGGAGGATAGCAAGGTCTTACTCATTATCATCTAGTCTCCCAGTTTACCAGAATGGGATCTAATATGGCCCCATGTTTCTAGCAGTCCTCACAGAAACTCCTCCTAGAAACTAGATCTGAAGAATAATAGCTCATTTGCCATCCTGTGTTGTGGAAGCATTTTATATTGCTTGGTTGGGACTGAATTTTAACTAGAAACCTTGATGTGAAAGGCTGTAGACTCCATTAGTATTACTTTCTGGTGTCCAAGCACCCATGTTTCAAACTTTTTTTGAGCGTCTCTGTTTCAAAATTCTTTTTCTATGTTCTATAGAGTTCCAGCGTTTACATACTTTTTTTCATTTCATGACCGAGTTAGCACATATTCTTTGTTTTAAGGAATTGCAGAGGTTTTAATTAAAAACTTCACTTAAAAATTTCCCAAATAAGTAGAATTTTTGAGTATGGCCATGTTCAGTGATTGCTTGTATCTGGCCTCTCATAGTTATTTTATAAAGTATTCTTTAGCTATCATTCATTGAATGTTATTATTATCATTTACTGAATTATTTAATGCTATCTTCAGGCAGATATAAATTATTTCTTTTATACTTTAAATAGATGCTATTTATCACAGTTCTCTCATTCTGAAGTTTACCTGCTTTCCCATGTTTCATCAACATCTTTCCAAATGATGCTTATTCTTCTCATTACAGCAGCTTTTCTAAAGCAAATCTCCAATCAGAGGAGAGATTTCTTGGCAGTAAATGCTATAAATGCATGAACCTTTTAAACAGGTAGAGCAGTGTAATAAACTGAGTTATGACAATTTTCAAAGAGGGCTGGTATTAAAAAATGTGATGGTGAGGGGAAAAGCAATGTCTGCTCTTAAAATAACGGTGGCTGTTTGGGTGGGAATTTTTTGGAAATGCTGATTTGTAGTGGGAAAATGATCTCTGGAGAGAGAAGGTTGGTCTCTGCCTGGATTAGTACTGCACGGTGGTCCTGCACACCAGCCCCCATCCTACAGCTTCACCCAGCCCACGGGCTGAGCAAATACATAAAATAGGGGCCAGCCCTGTCCCAGGGAGGTCACTGCCTAAATGAAGCAAAATTGCTATACCTTGAAACATGAAAACGTAGCCCCTTCTGAGAGGAAACCTCAAGTGTTCATTTTTTTGTTTTCCACAGGGTTCACAATTAAGGTTTCACACAAGTTAACGCTGATTACAAAGGGATGGAAAACACCACTGTGGCAAGAGAGGAGTGAACTTCAGCCACTTACTGTGTGAGCTAAAGTAACAGGGGCTGGCCCACCACTTCCCTCTGTGGCTCTGTTTGAATTCAGTTGATTAATGTTGTATGTGCACGTCTACCAAGCACTGCATTTAAAAGGATTGTTTACCATAGCCTTGTAATCAACCTGCCTTAGCAGCACCCTATTACCCATGATAACAGGGCTGCTGCAATTTGGGTCTGAAAGAAAACTGCCTCAGATGGGCTCTCGGATGCTTTAGTGCTAGTATGCTGCCCTGTTATCTTCATTTGTAATTTGTTTTCAAGAACAGTGATTTCCATTTCAGTTGGATTACACCTTTTAATGTATCACAAATGTAAAGTGGCTGCAGTGAAAACTCACATCTCCAATAGATTTCAAACGATGCATTTGAGGCTTCAGTGTAGAGGATTACAATTACAATTAAAATCAAAAGCTTGCTCATTCTTTTAATGACACATGCTAACCCTTTGTATACTAAGAAGTCTATCATAATGCCATACAATCATGATTTTTTTAGGGATATGAAATAGCTGCATGTGTTCTGCCTTATCTTCTATGACACGCAAATACTGATTTTCTGAAAAGAAAGACTTCCTTCACTGTTAGTTCAGTGGATGATTTACCTTGATAAAGAAAACAGAGGGATGTCTACAAGAAAAAGGAATGGGAAGAAAAAAGGATTCTTTTTTTGGGGTGTGTGTGTGTGTGTGCAACATATTTTAAGAACAGGCTTCATTTTCCTAAAGTAGTTGCTGCCAAGGTGTGTTGTTCTGAAGACATTGAAAGCATAATGGCTCTAGAGGATGAAGTGCAAAATATCCGCCTGTAGTATTTTTCTTTCAATGAGGACTGAATCAGTAAAAAGAGGTTTGCTGTTTTTCTTTCTGCTTTGTATTTTTTTTTCCTTTTCTTTTTCTTTTTCTCTCTCTTTTTTTTTATCTTGTAGATTTTTTCACAGCAGTAAATTTTCATATATCTACATTTATTTATTCTTTTCAACGATTCAGAATAATTTCATCTAAGGCTTCTTCTGGCACTTTAGAAGGATTTGCCAAACAACAGATATTTATGTTCTTACTTGGATCTTACTGTGTCTTTCTTGATTTAGGAAATGAAATGAAAAATCTTATGGGCAAATATAGTGAGAATGAAACTCACTCAGATCATGTATGGCAGTAATATCCATCACAGAGTATTTGTGGCAGCATTCAAAAGCTTCTGCTCATAACCAAAACCTAGCAAAATAGGCAGCCTAATGTTGTACCTGTACCCTAACCATATCCCTTCCTCATTGCCAGGCTGGGAGCATCTTGTCATCCTAAGCAAATGCCAACCATCAGGCAGTGACACAGTGAGAGCCCAAATTACTCCACTGATGGGAGGATGGAGAGAAAGCAGATAAGTGTCAGACTTAAATAGCAAGATTTTCGATCAGTAAGGTGAAAAGGTTTTATTTCTTTATTTGTTTTATATGTTAAGTGCAAGCTTTTGAAGACAACTTTTAGTAGTCTATGTAAGAATGCCTCTCCTAGACATGAATTGAATCCCCTATGAGTAGAATATGTCAATGTATAACATTTCCTGGATGGCTTTTTGAATGAAAGATGGAAAGAATCTCTCAATTACTTCCAACCCATATGAAAAAAAGGAAAAGAAAAAAAAAAAGGTGGAAAAGAAAAAAAAAAAGGTACAAAAGAAAAAAGAAAAAGATTTGAACTATTCTATCAAATTTTCTTTAGTTTATGAAACAATTATCTTTTACCAAAGAGAGGTAGTTAATCCATAAATAATATTTAAGACAGACTCAAATGTCTCACCTAAGTCAAAGTAGTTCTCATTTTAATATTTTAGAAAAAGTTAGATTCAAAAACCCTTCTAAAATGAAATATTCCTTATATCCGGAAAATCAAAATTTCTAGTGTAAAATTCACAGCAAAACAGATGGGAATCCCCTTCTGAAAGCAAGTGTCTAATGAAAGTAAGTCTTTGAGTCTTTCTCTATGTCCAGAGAGAGAAGTAAGGCTAATTCATGCTGAGCTGAGGATTTCTCATACAAAAGATGACTGATAATCAGTGAAGAAATTGTTCCTACCTGAAGTGTTAACCCAAAGTGGAGTCTGCAAACACAGCTCACACACAGCAGTCAGGCACGTTTTTGACAAAACTTTTCTTGGTTTGATATTATGATTATAACCCTGAGAATTATTTACAAATGTCATTGAGGTGTTTCAACCTCAGTGGCCTTCACAAGTGCCTCAACCTTTTCTATTAGATATTTTTCCAGTTGTACTGTGTTGAGGCGCCAGAATCAATATTGTGTCATGGAAAAGTTGTCTCAGCCTAATCGCATGGCAGCTATTCAGATTATTGGGCAACAAAACTACAGTTTCAGAAGCACTCTGAACTATAAATTCACTAAATTCACTAAAAAATCCCCAATGCCCCAAACGTAAAGCTTTTTTTTTTTTTTTTTCAGTTTTCATATATTTCTACTTTGATAAGAAATCTGTTATGATTTGGTTCATTTTTTTTTAAATTTATTTTTTAATAATGGAGACATGATAGCCTTCATAATTTCTTCATACATAGTCTTAAAATTAATCTGATGATCTATGATGTTCTTGATGTTAGATGAACTAGCCTTTCTCAAAAAATTACGGTAAATGAAATCATGATGAAGCAAGCCTGGATAATTCAGTGGAAAACAGGACTTGAATTGTATCTTAACGTGGTAATCCTGTGCAGTATGAGATATCTTTTTCAAGCTGAATTTAAGGAGGTTCTGAAGAAGCAGCATCTGTGATTCCACTGCAGGGTTTTCTGTTTCTGTTGTGTAAATTTCAGTCCTGCCCTGCTGCCACTTTGGAAAGGTCTTTCCCAGATTTACCTGTAGAGTGTCATCATTACAAGTCTTATGAGGAGCGGTTGAGGGAGCTGGGTTGTTTAGTCTGGAGAAGAGGAGGCTCAGGGGAGACCTCATTGCACTCTACCACTTCCTGAAGGGAGGTTGTGATGAGGAGGGGTTTGGCCTCTTCTCCCAGGCAACAAAGAGGACCTGAGGAAACTGCCACAAGTTGTACAAGAGGTTTAGGTTAGACATAAGAAAAAACTGTTTCTCTCAGAGTGGTCAGGCATTGGAGTAGTGGAGTCACTGTCCCTGGCAGTGTTCAAGAGGCGTCTGGATGAGGAGTTAAAAGATATAGTTTAGTAGCTTGTGGTAGCAATGGTAATGCGAGGATGGTTGTAGTAGATGATCTTGTAGGTCCTTTGCAACCTTGTGATTCTATGACGCTATGATTCTATCTGCATACAGGCTCTGTAGTACTGTTTCTTGAGGTTCAGGTTGGACAGTAGGAGAAATTTATTCTTAGAAAGAGTGGTGAGGCATTGGAATAGGCTGCCCAGGGAGGTGGTGGAGTCACTGTCCCTGGAAGTATTCAAGAAGCGTGTGGACGTAGCACTGAGGGACATGGTTAGTGAGCATAGTGGGGATGGGCTGGTTGGACTAAGCAATCTTAGTGGTCTTTTCCAGCCTAATGATTCTGTGATTCTTAGGCACCACCCATGTCTTGGCAACTTGACTTTACTTGAACCATGATTTCTCTGTGAACATTTTTGCCATGCAACCATCGGGGCAGGAAAGTCCTTGGGAGAACTGAGGTGAAGAGATAGAATGAAGTTATAGCCTTAAAGTATGCGTTTCTAAGTCCACTCTTGATCCCAAATCAAAGGAAGTACAATTTTGTGAATAATTAATGTTTTGCCTTACTGGTGATCCTGAAAAAACATTAATAGGTAGAGAAAAAAAAAAAACATATGCTTTTGAATATCTAAGAGATGTGCAGGTTGGGTTGTTTTTTTGTTTGCTTGTTGGATGCTTTTAATTTTTAAAACCAAATAAAATTTACATAGAACATCACACTCCGTGCTGCAATAACAGCATTTTTCTACATTTTCAGTATGTTGAGAGACATTTCAGAAGACAAACACTTTCAACTGAAAAAAGCCCACTTTACAAGATTGATAATAATTTCTTTATGTGGAGGATTAATCATTAGTGTTTTAGTCATGGTTAAGGTGAAATGAAGAGGTTCAATAAATTTCATCCTATCTGAATCCATACTGCATCAGAAGACAAAGGTTTCGCACAAGATTTTTCACACAACATTTTAATCCAGCTTGAATAACCAGCGTGCTCTCAACAGAATATTTCTGAAATCATCATCAGTCATTGTCCCTTATAGTTCAGAAGCTACTCTGTTTAGATTGCCCCATTTTAGGCAAAAAATAGTGCCTACATTTCTCCAAATGAGAAAAGGTCATAATCCTAATGGAACTGAATATAAATCCAATATGATTTTCATGTTACACATTACATCATTAGCTACAGATTTATAGGGAGAGAGCTAATATATTGAAGACTGTGGCATAGTTCTCTTTCTCAAATGCACCTAATTTTTGAAGTTGGGCAGCACTGAAATTCTTTTTCTTATAAGAATATCTAAAGTATATTTCTTTTATTGGCTCCTTCCTTTAAGGAAAGACTGCAGAGCTGATGAATATTTCATGGGTAGAAAAACACCTACAATACAGGTTTTACCTACAAAATCTTTGGGGAAAGGGAGAAAATGGCAGGAAGGCACTGTAAGGACAGTTCTTTTAAGAAGTCTTTGGAAAAGGGTCTCCATTTCATTTTCCACATCAATAACACCTCCTTCACCCCTTAATACTTTCTTCCTTTCATTTAATTCCATAATAGTGTTCAGTCATTTCTGTACTTTTCTTTGTATTAAAGAGTGTCTCCCAAGCTGGCTAAACCATTTTAAAGCTAAAAATTTAAATTGGAAATTCTGAACTAGGGAAAAAAAAAAAAAAAAAAAAAGACATCCAAATATAGCGGCTGTAAATTTTTACAAATCTGCTATACAAAAATAAGAATTGGACAAAACAATCAAACATACATTTTAAATAGATTTCTTCCTTCTTCTACAGTTCAATCCTAATGGAGTTCTCCCCTGGATTTC
Organism: Gallus gallus; assembly: GCF_016699485.2. Classification (NCBI taxonomy): domain Eukaryota; kingdom Metazoa; phylum Chordata; class Aves; order Galliformes; family Phasianidae; genus Gallus; species Gallus gallus. The sequence continues at coordinate 134,275,780 of NC_052532.1, read as the reverse complement.
AAGAGCATATTTACACTTGCAAGTGGCAAATGTGACAAAAAAAAAAAAAGCTTTATTTCACTAAAGACTGTATTCTTCCAGACTTTAAATAGACTCTCATGACCATGATATGTAGACCTCTTTTCTGACTGCTAACCACTAGTAGACAACAATAACAAACAGCAAAAACAAGGAAAATATAGCCAAAAAACTCTTTTTTGGGAAGGGAAAGAAAGAATATAACTCACTCCATAAAGTGCATTAACAGCTCTTGTTCTTATATAGAAGTTTCTTATGTAGTATGATGATTAGGAACAGCATAAAACCACAGTAAGGAAAAAAAAAATCCTCTATCATCCAGTTTTTCTCTGATATAATTCATTGTAATTCTCAACTCAGGCTTAGATCTCACATGCTTGAAAGTAACTGACTCATGTTTGAGACACAGAAGTCTTATGTCCAAATTACAAATGCATATTTTCAACAACAGAAAAACCACTAGTGGGTGGCAGTGCAACAAAGGTTTTTACTGAGTGGAAAAGGTTTTTACTGAGCTCAGAAAATAGCCTGAGGCTTACATTAGTTCTCCTCACCCAACCTAAGCCTAAGCACTACATGTTTAAACAATTAAATATTGGATGCCTAGGCCAAGCTCTTCTATGCTTCGAGCACTGAACAACATAGATTATCCAGATTATTAGATATATTAACTGCTTTCTTTACCTTTTCACTTCTTCCTTAGATGTGAACTACTTACTAGAAAAAGTATTTCAGAAATTGAATTTACATTTATGAAAAACTGCACAAGATTTCTCTCTCTTCATTTCTTAGGATTTTGTTAGCCTTGGAAAACACATTCAGCAGGTTCCCTACACTGCCAATAACACCTTCCTTCAATTCACTGCTTTAGAATGGGTGGATTTTTTTTTCCTTTTAAAAAAGTCGTCTTCATCCTGTAAACTTGACCTACCTTCTTATTGTCCCAACTGCGTGACCTTTCATTTAACTGAAAGAAATTAATGCTGTGTAAGTGAGCCCACCTGATTGTACAGATCACCTGGTAGAAGATCTCTTTTTTATTTAACATGCCACAGCTGCTCAGATTATCTGCAGACTTCACCAGCAACTGCTTTATATTTTTGTCCAGATAACTAGTAAAAATACTGAATAGGCCTGAATCAAGGGCTGTCTGTTTGCAGCTCCTTTCATGATATGAATTGCTACCTTATTTATTTTTCATCTGCTGTTACTTCTCCTCATCTCTCACTTGGTGTTTAATGAATTTACTTTGTATAGTACACAACAACGAATGCTTTAGAGAGATTTATTTTGAAAGTGCAGTAAGACTGAAAGTCAAACAATACTGAAATCTCATCAGATAGTGGTATCAAATATTTCTGGTGTGGCTTTTTTTATATATAGCTGCATTAATGGTCCTTAGTTAGGCTACTACCTTTTACCTCTTTCCTAATTAAATCTCTGTCTATCCTGATCATGGCTTAACTTGTGATCAGTCAGTCTAAACATCATTTGTAGTGACTTAAATCATTCTGCTTCATTTTCAAGGTACTGGCACAGCGTTCCTGTTATGACACATCCCCCTGAATCACTTCTACCATTCTAAGTTGTTTATCATATCAGTATTTCAGAAAACATATTTCCTAGTATTTTACTATCTCTTCATATAACTGATATGACTGCACAAATCTGAGTATGCTTTTTTCACCTGACTGGGGTTTTGAAAACTCTTTCTAATAGCTTTCTATAACACAGTTTCAAAGAAGTATACCTACAAGAAGGCATACTATGTCCATAGCAGAAATGTTTGAAACTCCTTGGAAATATCTTTGTCTTGTACTTTCTTTTCTTTTTCTTTTCTCTCTCTCTCTCTCTCTTTTTTTTTTTTTTTTTTTTAATATGGAAATTAAGCACAAAACCTAAAATAAGTCACATATTACAGTTAACCTTTTAAGCTCTTAAAAACTGGGATATGGAAAAGGTTACCTTCTTAGTGCAGTCTTTTACATCCCTGCTTTTCCTTGTAAGTATGTGTCTTACCTTTAAGTGTGGTAAAATATAAGTTATGTCATAAAATATACAGTATAGCTGAGATAATGTTACTTCAGGAAATGTTATTTCCTGACATTCAAGTGCCTGAAATTGTCACCTTCCCAACATACTATCTTTATGTATTCAATTACACTTCCATTTCTTCATCTTTGTATCTTTGAGCACCTGTATGCTGTCCTAGGGACAATCTCAGTAGTACTTTGTTGCTCAAAAACAAGCAGGGGAAACCCACTTCACCAAAAGTTCAGAATGCTGTTTTCATACCTGTGAGTGCGTCAATTCCATATAAGGGTTTGTTTATTTTTGAGTTTTAACAACTAAAGTATGTCCTCTCTTAAAGTGACCCAGCCTTCTTTTCAGCTGCTGTAGAATTATTATGTACAAATATTATTGCATTTTCAGTTCTAGTAGTCCTTCGTAGGGCTGCAGTCTCGCACAGCCTGTTGATCCAGTGGGTTAGTTATATTCACGTCTGTATAGAAGGATATTTAAGGTCAGATTTTAAATAAAAGATTTAGATAAACCAGAGTGAATTCAGTGATCAGCCACTAAGATGATTGGGGCTGGAGTACTTGCAACATGAGGAGCAGCTACAGGAGTTGGACCTGATCAGCTTGGAAAGGGAACAACTTTGGAGGTACCTCATGACTGCCTTTGACTATCAAAATAGAGAAAACAAACCCAGAGTCTTATTGAAGTTGCATAACTGAAGGAAGAGAGGCAAAAGACTCACTAGAGGGAGTTTCCCACTGGGTACAAGGAAAAACCTTTTCAAAAGATTGTGGTGAAATAAGTGTTCCAAGTCTTGGTGGCATTGTCATCCTTACAGGTAGTCACATCTCACATGGACAAAGGTCCTATCAAAGTGCTCTGTTCTTAAAATCAGTCCTGTCTCAAGTAGGGTGCTAGACCAGATGACCTGCACAGGTCCCTTTTAATCTGCATTATTCGTAGTTTCAAGGCTGTTTATAAGGCCATGGAGATTGGAATGGTTTGGAAGCTGTCTGTTCTGCTGAGAGGAACTCACCCTTGGAATAGGGTATGTGTAGTCTATAAAGTATATTTCAGAATATGGTTCAGAATTGAACTGCAGGGTGAGTAACGAGAAGGCCTGATGCTTTGTCTCTTCCAAAAACAAGAGGCTTACTCTTTCAGAAACAAGCCTTTTATGCCATTACTCTCATTCTCTTCTTCCTGACTGTGATCCCCAACTTGCCTTTTGCTTTATATTATAATTCAGTTCTGCAAATGCTTTTCTCTTGGTTCCCCTTCTGCAGATGAATCATTTCATCAGTGTCTCTAGGACTACTCACATAAGTAAAGGTTTTCTTTTGGACATGATAGAGGTTTTTTTTTTCAAGATTCCTCTTCGCCCAAATCCAAAATGCTTTTATATCAGCTATTACATTTTCATTTGTATCTGTACCTTGCCAAGCAAATGGAACTCTCATCTGACTGTGATATTTCACTGCATATGCAAAATAAATGATAGGCATTAATACTAATGATCCTTTTGTCTCATACACTTAGGCTTTACATCCACTACACAGCTACCTCACTTAATTTTCAAGATGCCAACAATGCTAGTACTTGATTTAGTTTTAGCAGAATTTGATAATGCTCAATTAGCCTTCCACTCTAATTAATTTTTGGTGCTCATCAGTATTGCCTTCTAATTTACCATGAGTGCTTAAGAGAAGGTAGCAGGGAGTAGTCATACCCCATGTAACTTCTAATTTTTCATCTTGCAGATCAACCGAATCAAAAATAAAGTTCTTACCTTCTTCCTCCATGCCTAATTTTTAGGAGTCGCAAAATCTCCAGAAAACCATATTAAATGGTTACATAGTATATATTTAACAACTAATTTGGAAACCACCTTGGAGAGAGAATTAGTTGGCCTGATAGATAAGTGTAGCTTGTGCTTAAAATTTGTCATTTGGTAAGGTTAGTCCCTTTAAACTATGTGGTCTATGTTGCTCCAACAGGCAAATGAGAGATACAAGTACCCACAAAGCCCTTTAAAGGATCTCTTGACCATCTTATTCATGGGCCTAGGCCATAAATCAAGTAAGCACTGAGCTGCTCTGTTTCTGGTTGTCTCTTAAGCTACTAACTTTCCAACTCTGCATATACATCTTCCACAGTAAAACAGTTATTTAGAATGCCAGAACAGCATTCTCTTGCTCTGAATATCCTTCCTCTGCATTTTTATGCTACAATAACAGCTATCAGTTTCCCCCAGAAAGGACATCACAAGGTGCACCTACCTGATTCTAAACTAAGTTCTGGGTACAGGATCTTTTTTCTTTAGTTCTTTATAAACTGTTAGGGATGTAAGAAAATGAATGGCTTTAATATCATACCCAGGCTAGCCTTGTAGAAGTTACAAATAATCTCTCTTGATCAGCAAACTTAGTAAATTAATTTTGGCATATCTAAGATAGTCTTAATATACAGCCATGTTAATGTATTTTGGCAATTAAAAACAATATCATATTTCCTAGGGGAAAAAGCAACACCCAATTCAAATTTGTATTTTAATGTATTTTCTCTGTTCAAATAAAAGTATCAAGATGCTGCTTTTACTTGCCCATTTTCAGTCATTTATTTCCCTTCTTGTATACCATACTTCTGAAATTTGTATGTATTAGAAACACAAACATTTTTATTTTGAACACTAGCTTTTGAAATATTCATTGTTGACCTGCTGGCTAATTCTAATCGTTTCTATATTTATATAATATGAACATTTTTATTCCTTATAATTAATGTCTTCATTTATTATTAATAATTAAGGCCCAATTTTCCTGTTACTATTCTTCATAGTGCAGAAAAAAAGATAATTTCATTCCTTATAATATTTTTTTCATTTCTTTTACCTAATATTTATTGTATTTTAATAAGCACCTCTGATAAAAAAAAAGCAGCCCAACCAGGTATCGGTTATGTCTTCCTTCACATTCTGGTCCACTAGAATACATAGCTTATGGTTGCTCTAACAACAAAACAAGTAACTTCATATCTACAGAGAAAGTTTATATATGAGTGGATAAGAAAAGCAGTTTCTTTAGTAATGAGATTAATTTATCATTGGAACAAAGAATGTGGTGGATTGTTCTGTACTTCACAGATTTAATTTAAGCCTTACTGTTCCCAAAAATGTATGACATACTTCAAAGAGAAGGTAGTGAACTACAGCAAAATTATAGTGTTAAATTCTGTAGCAAACATCATATAAAAGTTAAAGATTTTCAGATTGTTTCTGCTTAAACCTGAAAATTTGAGTTCCTCTTAACCATACACTTTCTGCTATTCCAGTTTGGTCCACAATACTTAAATTGTGGTAACACTAACAATATTAAAGCTAGATGGCAAAGCTGGGAAGAAAAAAGACATATAAGAGAGGTTCAACTGCCTCCGTATATACAGCCAAATAATTACCTGTATAATCAACAACCATTCCTGCACTGAGGGAAATATCACCTTCCAGTGGCACTGAAAATATTCACCACAAGTCCAAAAAGTTAATATCTCTGTGGCACCAGCTCCGGTGTGAATTAGGTAATTAACTTGCTTAATTTGTATTATTACCAGCTACTTACAAAGCCCATGTCTTTTAAGATGGTTGACTAAAAATTATTTTTGATAAAAACTTTGCGATTTAATCCCAACAAACTCAACTGCTGTTGTCCCCATTTACATTTTTAATGGAAAACAATGCAATTCATCATTTCAATGAGTTACATCTAAATTACACTACAAATTACTCTACCTGAATGATATATATTTTTTTAATGTCCATCAGCATTACTGTACCTGAAAGCACAGTTACAACATATTTCCTTCCCTGTGCATTCATTTGTAGGTTATGGCTCTAGAAACGTGAACTTCAACTCTTTCCAACTTGTCTGTCCACAAGTAAACTTTCTTTCGAATTATAAGGATAATGCTGAAGCAGAGACCACAAGTGCTGAGATGTTTGAATTGCTGAAATATAAACACCTCTGCTGGAAATAAGCTCATAATAAAATAGAATAATCATTAGCTTATTAAGGCTATTCAAAATGTTGTCAGAGAATGTTCTTGCTCCTAAAGGAAATGTTCTGTTTGTATGTATATCTCTTGTCAAAAATGCATCGTCCCTTGAGAGGGAAACTTGTCTCTGAACGAGTTATAATGACTCAAAAAAAAAAAACTTTTTTCCAACCTTTAAGCATTTAAGTTAATAAATAACATAATTCCCATGTAAATTACGTTAAAGTAAGTTTAAAAAGAAGCTCTTGATGTTCCTCTGTAAATTTAGGTGTTGTTTTTTGTTGTTGCTGTTGTTTTTAAACTCTGGAGGGAAAGCATTGCCTTCTAATAAGTACTGCAGAGGTTAATGTTCAGCCTGAATGAAATGAAAAGCATAGTGACGTTTGACAGTGTATGAGGATATAAGAAGCAGCTAAATAAATGCAAAGAACTGGCAGCTGAAAGGCAACAGTTGCATAATATTACTAGAGTAATGAGAAGTGTGCTACATATTAATAAATATGTGACCTTTTTATCTTGATTATTTAAAAATCATGTTATTTTAAAAAATGAATAAATAAATGGCTTGTTTATCCTTACATAAAACCACAGTTTCACTTGATGGACTATGTAGAATGACTTCTTTATCAGTAAAGTGGAATGATGCCATACAGGTCATTGTAGCATTTATCACAGCAATTGGTTTCATTACTTCAGAATTCTGCACATCACTCCAGTAATCTTTTAAGCTGAAGTCTAAACTGGAACAAGGGCATAGAAGTATACTCATTTATACATTATGAAATTTTAAATTCCTAAATGGCAAATATAATTAAAATTAAAAAAGAAATAAGAAAAAAGCCTTACCAGTCAGATTACATTTAAGATTGATATATACTTTAATGAGACACAGTTTCTTATTTAAAATTGTGAAGATTTGATAAATGTTTTATTATCCCAATAATTAATAACCATAATGCAACTTCAGAGCATAGATTTTAAAAAAATAAAATAAAATAACAGGCACTATTTGAAATTACCAAATAAAAAAATCTTCCACCACTTCATCATTTCTCTTCTGTTCTAATATTAATTATTTATCAAATGCTAAAACCTCTGTGACAATTCAATACAAGTAATTTATATTACAAAATAAGTGCTGGTGATCCGTTAGCCTGATCTGACCTAAATGTCTTGGCTTATTAGGAGATAACTCATCAACTTTCTAGCAAGAACTGAGTCATCCCAGGAACTCATCAGGACATGGCTTTCTCAACCCAAACCCTGAGTCCTACTTTGTCTCACAGAGGTTAACACTGAGCCAAACAGAAGGCACTGCTATTGCAAGCCAGCTGCATTAGCAGTGTGTCCTCATGCAGGTGTCCTCATGCAGGGCAGAGGACACCACTGAAGTGCTCAGTCTCTGACAATGCTTCATACTCCATAGACACAGGGGGAACAGTACTGCATGGTCAGGGAGAGTTGCTACCAAGCCCATCTGCCCTGTCCATGTACATGGTTTGCCTTCCCAGTAAATCTGGCAAATTCTGCTTATAGAGGGGACTGTTGAAACCCTAGCCCAACATATCAGTAACATGTACCATAAGTTTCGTTGTCCCCAGAGTACTGTTTGCCAAACTGAGAGACAAAGACATTTCCCCCTAGTTGCCCATTTCTCTTGCAATAACTACCCTATAAAACCTCAGACTTGCTGATTTTTGTAAAGGATGTAATTTTGCAGCCACAATGGCAAATACAGCAGGCAGAAGTGCAGTATGTCATTAAGCTTTCCTGGGTCTTAAATAGCTATTACAACCAACATAAACAAACTGGTCTCTTTTCTCTCACATATGTAAGAGTGTGGTTAGTTGAATGGGAGAGGGGAAAGCTGGCCTTCCTTTCCTCATACCCATCATTTGACAAGATGAGTTTTTCCTGCAGACCAGCAAGCAGCAACCTCAACTCAAAGAAAAACCATGATTGAAGATAGGAAGTTTCAGCAAACATCGTGCTGTGATAAAGCAAATGGCATACTGGATGTGTAACAGTTAGGGATAAACTGTATGTGGATAAATCATGCTGAAAATCCCCTTTTTCTCCCTCCTTATTTATTATTTTATTGCTACAGCCTCTATTTGCATTCCAGTAACTCCTACTGGCTCCAGCTAAAATTGAGCCTGTATTGTAAAAGAGTCTACAGACTCAGCTACTATCTTTAAACTTTTTCAGTGATATAGATAAGATTAACAAAATATGGGAGAAGAGGTATACTATTCTTCTCAGTCCACAAATGAGTATCCAAGGCACTGAAAAATCAAGTGACTTGCTAAAGTGCACAAAGGAAGTCTGCGGTGGAGACAGCAAATCGCCAACGCTGTCTCATGTTGCAGTCCTGTGGTCTGAAATCCCGAATCAATGTTTTCCCTTTTTGGGGGGCATTTTTACTGTCCCTTCTCAGGTCAAAAAGCTTCCTTAAAGGAGAAGCAAGTATAGTACAGAGAACTGATATGGTATAAAACCTGAATATGATGCTAAAAAAATACTCATTTCCTTAAAGAAATCCAGAAAAAAAAAAATCAGATTTTAGAATCCAAATATGTTCCCAGTAGCTTAGTAGGCATTGCAGATACTTCCGATTAATGGAGAACTGAAAAATAAAATATGAAAACTCTGCAAAAGCTTGAAGTGAGTCTGAACAGTTCAGAGAAATTTGTAGATTTTTTTCTCTGTTGTTAATGCCAAACATTAAATCTCTTAATTTCACTGCAATAAAACTAGCAAAACTTATGTCCATGATATGTGTTGCACAAGGAGAAACCGATCTGAGCTATTATCAGAAAGGGCACCTTTCCTGACTGAAATAATCTCCTAGCTAATCCACAATCATAAATCATTGTATATTACTATTTCTTGGTCTTTGCAAGATGTAATCTTAAGTAACTGTAGCACTTCATCATATGGTGGTCTCTTTGGTTTCCTTTTGAACAAATAGACACATGCTAACATTTATCTTGAGTTTAGTTTCTGCATTGAAGTTCATTCTCTTCAGAATGTATTCAAATGATAGACAATGCATCATTCTTACACTGATCCATTCATAGACAATTGTATTAAGAAAGCATTGTGTACTATGAATAGGTTAATTGGTTGCTTGCTAAATCTAAGTGGGACACTGTTGAATACAATAAGTTGGGTTTATTTCAACCAGTGATATTATACACTGAACTATTGCATTCATTTGTGTATGTCCTTCTCTTTCTTCTTTTCATTTCGGGATACTATTGTGTTTTGATTCTATTTGCATAGACTTCTATAAGAATGTTGCTATTAACTTATTAGACTAGCAATAAGTTGGACTGTTTGCTAAATGACGCCTGTTTTCTTTCCATTGAATGTTCTGTGTGGAATTTAGAATTCTGTTTTTAATAAGATTATCAAGGAAGTAAGGAAAACTGATATAACTGTTCTGCTAGCGAGTTTTCTTGGTGATTAATGAACTAAATAATAATGTTACTCTCTGTTGGAAAATTCTGCCTCTAGCTGTGCTAGTGAGAAGCCAAAATTAAATCCCTTGATGCCAATTGGACTGTCCTAAATTCACTATGGTAGATTTCGTTACTGTGGTATAAGTGATCAGAGAATTTGACTTCACATATGTCAATAGTTTAAGGCTTGTTCATGGTTTGTGGGTCTTTCTTTGAACGAATGAAAAAACAGCCTTACAAATCACACAGCCAAGAGCTTTCCTAACAGGATCAGGAAGTCTCTCCTGAACCAGAAAGCACAAAGAGAGATGGACAAGCCAAGAGAGACTGAGAAAAGCTTTCAACATGTGGAGAGAGTTGAGTGATAATGGTTTTAAACCACTATCCTTACCAGACCAATGCATATGCTTTCCAAAATAAAACCTTAAAATTTATACAGGGGCTGGACTGAGCCTTTACTGGTCAGGATGGGAAATAACTAGAAAATTTTCAACATTCCTCCGTAAGACTTAGTAAGACAGAGTATTTTTTTCTCACTGGATACACAGGGCATATCTAGAATAAGCTCTGGTGGCCTGTAATTCAGTATGGTACCTCTTCCCAACAAAAAGAAAGCACTTGGTTTTAAGTAATCTGAAGCTCCATTTTCAGATTTTGTATCAAGTAAGCCTGCATAAGCCCTTTCCTGTTTTCCCAGGAAGTCTTTATGAGGAATAAATGTTCAGATTTCATTTGCCTCTTCCGAGTGTTTGCCAGCTTGGAGAATGAACTAGTACTAGGATAGGTGAGTAAGAAAGTAGGCACCATCCAGTGTCCTGGCAGGAAGAGTGAAATCAAGTGAAGAGACCAAAGTGCTATACAAGAGTAGACCTAAAAGATCCAGAAAAGCACCCTGTACTACTTACTCTTCAGCAATTTTTCATACCATCAACAGACAATTCAGGGATATTACCATTTCATTTTCTTTTGGAGGTAGATAGCAGCAAACAAAAGGCACTTGACAGTCTTCTTAATGTCCTTCATCCTACCCATAGCAATTCTACTTCGAGTATGCATTTTTTTTCTTTGATTTTCCTAAAACCAGAAAGAGTAGAGCCTACCTCTCTTCTTTAACTCCTGCACAATTTTGGACCTATGGAACATCAAATAGAAGAAGCCTTTATACGAGGTGATGGAATTCTCTACTGTACCTATCTTTTGTTACCATGTATGGACACAGAGGATTAGCAGTTTGCTTCTCCTTCTCTTAAGCATACGCTCTCAGTCAAGGACTTGATTAGCACATTTTTTTGCCAATAAAACAGACTGTAATTAGTTTTTAATAATCAGTGTATTTTTGCTATATCAGCATGTGATTTAGACACTTGAGGTATTTTAAAAGCTGTATTCAGGAGCTCAGCACCACCTATTACATTTGGGGCAAATAAAGCTTTTAGAGTAATGTTTGGAAAAGCAGCACCCTGTAAATATAAGGTGGTGTTGCACCATATGGAGACTGGCTCTATGACATATGGTTTGAATTAACAAGTTTAAAACTGTTAGGATCAGTTTCTCTTTCACTGAAGGCAAAAAAAAACCCATAAGAATACGTACAGTTAAATAAGCTTCAGTAGCGGATACAGACCCAACTTGTGCCAACATGTGTTAATTCAGTTAAAATACTACAGAGTCTATCTTAGGTTTTAATTATTATTATTTTTTCTCTTGAGCAAACAGTATTTCCAGCTGCAAATATGTTTTATTAGTGTTAGTACAAGGACCATTGTCACCACCACCATTATTATGATTGTGGTCCTCATTAAAATAAATGATTGGCCCTGGTTTTGTGTTAGAGCAATTTGAAAAGACAAGACTGAATGACAGATGAAAACGAAGGATGGAAGCGGGTCTTCTGATCTTACCTAATTGAATCTTTGTTGGCTGAATTGATCTGAAAAAAAGTTCAAAGATCTGGGATCCATATTACACAAACATTGTTTAATTTAATCAAAACAGTCTTTGAAGTGCCATGTTTGAAGACCACCTGTAGATTTAAAGTCTGAAGCCATAGGAAAGCTTCCCCAATGGTCCACAGCTATGATATGCCAATAAGAAATAGAAAAATAAAACCAGAGCAGTGATGTCCACAAAAATTTATTTTGTGTCGAGATTTCTCTTAAATACCTTTTTACCCATGTCTATATTGACTCCTTGAGCAGCAACCAAAGCACTAGGAAAAAAGGAGTGCATAATATTTTTCTTTCTTTTTTTTTTTTTTTTTTTTTTATCTTGCTTCATAGCTTTAATTGCCGCTTCATTTAAAGAGATTTTCAAAGACAAAATAGCCACGAGGTTATCCTTGGTCCCAAGTAAGCGTAGAAATACCGTGAGAACTTCCTATTGCTCATCTTGAAACTGGAAAAGTTCAGCAGTGTGCTGAAAGAAGAAATAACCATGGCATATATTAAAATAGTGTCATAAGTAAGAAAAAGAATTTACATTCAGACCAGAGTTTCCTCCAGGCAGGCAGGTTATTGACAAAACAGCTATGAATTCTTTCCTAAAAATCATGAAATCCAATGAATGCTGTCATTAACTTCAAAAAGAAAGAATTTCAAAGATGTTCATATCCAGTGGGCCAGACCAGAGAAACATTCTTCAACTCTATTTTCTGAGGAGTTTTGATGTGAAAAATAAATATAGTATGGTCATGGCTGGCATGCTCTGTTTCAGCATTTGTCAAGCATTGCATCTTCCCTCTGGATTCATAACCATCCAGTTTAATTTAGAGAAGTTCAGAATTTGCAAAGAACTGGTAAGAAACAGCGTGGGATCACTGGTATATTTATGGCTTGCTATCTGTAGTTCAACCTGTATTGGAAATACTGAGAACCTTGGCTGGGATTTCTTCTCAATGATTCAAATCTCAGAGAGGAAAATGTAAAAACAGTGAGGTGATGTTCATAGAATCATAGAATCACAAGGTCGGAAAGGACCTACAAGATCATCTAGTCCAACCATGAAGAAAATTTTACAAAAGATCAGATTTTCTCAGCTTCAGTTTAGACTTATATTTCTGATCTTGGAACTGTGGTTGTGAATTTAGTACATCTACATGGAAATGGAAAATAAGTTTCTATGTTTTCCATATAGTTCCTAATAACGTCCAAGTTTTTCTTGCCTATATAAGCATTTTCTTAGTACCATACCTACTTTTTCAAAAACTCCTGCTCTACTTAAGATAAAAAAAAGCAATGTATTAAATCTGGTTAGCTTATTTAACTACACTGCTTTAAAAGTAATCCTCTTCTGGTTTAGAACAACCTATTTTAGTGGCTGCTCCCTAACATTGAACAGCAGCTCTTAAACACGTATGATTTCTCAAAAGAGGGAACCGAAGAAAACATAATCCCAGATTTAAACTCTACCGTCAAAATAATAAATGTCATCTACATAATCTTATCTATGAGAAATATAATGAAAATGACAAATACTCGAAATATTCTCTCTGAGTAAAATGAACAAATAATTATTTTATTAATAAAGAAGAATGCAAAAATACTTCTCTTTGGGTGCTACCTTAGTGACTGCATGACACAGTCTGTATGAATGCAAAATGTTGTAAAACTTCAAAGACCAAGCCTTAATGAATTAGCTTGCAATTCACTGATTGTCTATAACAATATGGTCAGCAATTTTTAAATAAGCCATCGAAACTTCACCTCATTCTAGAAAATACAGTATTATAACACAAAAGAGATTAAGGTCTATTAGTTAGAATATATACATGTGATGTCATGTAATTACACATATATTGTTTAAAGGCAATGAAAAATAATAGAACTGTAAAATATTACATCATAAGACCTCTGGGATCCTTGTCTTTCATGTTTTGCCTCTGACTGTAGTGTAAAGGCCAGTGTTTAAAATATATCAAAAGCAGTGATTCCATATGTAAACACACAGTGGAAAAACACAATATGGTGATTCGTGCAAATTAAGGATTAATTCTGCTCATCTTTGTGTAAAAACTGCTGGGTTTCAGAAAAAGTGTAGCCCTTAATCTCTTCTGTTGGAAAGTTCACAAGGTATTTCTCCAGTTGGCTTTCAGATGTTTTGCCCTGCATGTCACATATACTGTGTGCATTTTCGGGCTGAGTAATGCTAAAACCACACATACCACGGATTTATTAAATGTATAGGGATAATGGCTACCTCTGTATGAGTCACTCTGTATAAATGTATAGATAGACAGATAGATGGATAATTTTGGCAAATTAAATCCTCTTCCCTTGATGATAACACATCTGCCAGTGAGTGTGCTGTGTGACAGGTATTCACCCTTTCTACATCAATACTTAATAGTTAGGCAGAAAAGAGGCAACATCATATTAGCATATCTATTTCCCTTTCCCTCCTCTACAGGTGTTAAATAATTAGTGCTGGTTGAATTATTCATTGCAAATAATATTCATTGTGAATTTAGCCGTTTTTTCCCCTAAATTTATTTATTTTCTTTTGCTTACAAGTCATTCAAGAGGTAATCCTGGATTGTGCAAATAAATTCTAAATTATAAGTATTCAACAAATACTTGGACAAAGCTCTTTTGACCTAGAAAAACGCTGGTTCATAAATTGATTTCTTCAGACAATAATGCATGTCTGGCCATCAAGATCAGATGCTGTGGTTTCTCAGTTCTTGTTGATAGCCTTCAACTTTTTAAGAAAGCAAATGAAAAGTGCTAACTAGCAAATAATCCACACCTTTACTAACTCTTATGGCTCATAATCATCTATGAGACTTCAGATTAGCAAATTTACAGAGGAGGTAAGAAATTTGTGAATATTCTACTGAGTGTGGTTTTCATTTTGCACTGCCATTATGCAATAGTTTAGGTCTAACCACGTGTATTTGAATGAGTTTTGGTGCAACTGTCTCTGTATTTGCAGTAACCGAATCTCAACCTAGAAGGCAACTGTATCAGAAGCAATAAATATAATTGTAATACAATGGAATAACTTAGGAAAACTTCTCAGTAGACCTCATTACAACTGAATGGGAAAACCGTGGCTACTGACAAATGCACTTTTTCTTCAGCATTCTGGATTGGGGCTTGCTGTCAGACATCAAAATTGGAAATAAGTGGTGTACACTTTCCACCAGTATATGCATTTACAGATATACACATCACCTATCAATTTAAGCCAAACAGGAACCTCAGAAACTTTGAGCTGTGAGAAACTTCAGCAAAATAAAAGAGATGTAAATGTGCTTATAGGTTCAAACAATTTTATTTCCAAGCTTACTATTAGACCTAAAATCCTTATTAAAAATAAGTTTTTCTATGATACAGAGTTTACAAACAAATTCGAAGTCAAGGAATGTATGCCAGGCAAGGCCATACACAATTTCTTCTAATCAAAAACATAGGAGAAGTGTATCTTAAAATCTCTGCCCATCACTCAGCATTTATATTCATCCAACACAGGAGGGAAAATTATAACAAAGTATATTGCACTCCAGCTTCTTCTGTCCTCATGCATTTTTTTAAAGGCTTCACACTCTCTCTTATACATAAAAATAGGAAAAATCTGCCGATTTTTTATCACAATGGATGAGGAGAAATTCTACTAAGTTATGGACATCCTGCAGGTTAACCCCTGCTGAGTCTATTTGCTGAGCCTTGAGAAGGTTACTGGAGCAGAAATATCACCTTCCCTTCTCTACTGGGTGACTACGAGGCTTGAAAAGTTAACATTTCAAGATTACACAATATTGAGTTCTACATGCAGCCTTCCAACTATGTAAATTCCTCAAATTTTATAAAATAGAATGCAATCGGGTGGTCTAATGTCAGCCAGCATCCAAAGATAATTGCTTTTCTTGAAGAAAAAAATAATATTACAATATTCAGTGCAGTGTACTTCATCATTTTCAGCTAGACCATCTTTGTTTTGAGTCATTGTGTATTTTAATTGGTATTAGAAACATTGCCAAATTATTTTTGTTCTCTGAGTCTATACTGAAAAGAAAAAATAATTTAACATTCCTTCTTAGTGCAGGCTCTTGTTCTTTTTGATGACAAATAACAATAAGGCAAGAGGAACTTTGTGTATCTTTGGGCCCATGGACATCATTAATTACCGTACTAAGGTATATGTTATTATTTTGAAATGTAAACGCTCAAGTAGCCTCAAATCTCTTTCCAGATTCAAAAGATACAGATATAAAAACTCCAACTGATAATTGAACGCCTGCTGATACGCAAAAGTGAACACTGAAGTACTAATCTGACACCTCGAGCCAACTGCCCCACAACAAAGGCAGGTCTAACATGACAAGACTTGATGGTCCACACCATTTTGCTAAATGGGACACCAGAGGGAATGCAATTCATCTGAAGATGGCACTTGAAAATCATCCTTATGAGACTCTTTTAGACAAGAGAGGAAACTTCCCTTACTGCACACAGAATATATATCTACATATTTAAGAGGCAAATTTTTCATATCCAGCATTATTTTGCAGCCATTTGTTTGGCCTAGACAGCACAAATTCTTATCTGTCTCTTAAGCTACTTGTTGCTATTCTTCCAAAGATGGCTTCATCATTTATGCACGTACAGACGAACTTCCATTTATATTCATTTGCATGGGAAGCATTGGAATAGTAAGGCTGCAGTAACTGACTGTTTAATCTAACTTCAGCTATTGCCAGAATGGTCTACCCTGCTCCTCTATCTAACTTCAGTTCTACACAGCCATTTCCTTCATTTCCTTCCTGCAGTAATAATGAAAATGTGTTGGATCACTCATGATCATTTTGAAGTTAATTTGTTACAGTCAGTGGATGAGAACGTAAAACAACAGACACTGCCAGTTTCAGCAGCATTTGCAGCAGCTAAAAGAGAATGTGAAACTCCACCTTTGGGTTTTGGATGCACATTGTTATAGTGGTCAAACTTTGTGACATTTATGTAGGCTTTGTCCTGGTCAGGCCCAAGGAACTGTACAAGAAGGTCCTGCACCTCTGACTCAAGTCACCCTGATGGTGTTTCTTATGCAGTAAGGAGCAGTGATACTGTCTGCAGCTGTGCTTAAGCACAGGAGTGTCCAGCTCATAACTGGAACTCATTCCTACTTATTCAGCAAAACTTTTTCTTTCCAGTTCTTCGATCTCACCGGGTCCCATCAAACGTTCAACCTCATATGACATACTTTACCAAAAGTCTTAGAACACTGAAATATCTTTTTTTCTTTTTAATTTTTTTTAACTTCCAAAAATTTCTGCCTTAAAAGATAGTGTTTTACTTTTGTCTAGTTAATTACTGGAAAACTGAATACAGAACTTCTGTTTATTGCACTGAGACAGGTTTTTGGTTATGATTTCACTCGAGTTGCAGCCAGAATAATTTTTTTATCCTTCTCTTGTGATTGTTCTACCCCATGAAGTTGTGTGTAGTCTTGTTCTTCTTTTCACAGGCTCAAAAATATTCTATTCTTGTGACCACACAACATAGTTTTGTTGTTGATGCTGTTCTCTGTAAGGGACCTTGAAAACTGATACTCCTGGAATGGTGTCATTTACACTAGCCAGAGCTCTGGGTTTAACTTATTCCAAGGCATGCTATTTGCCAAGCAGAGATGAAACTCTATCAAACATAACAATTTAGCCTCTCTATAAATTGCATGTGTATTTCTAATCTTCTATATGTATTTTTAAGTGTTTTTCCTTTTCCCTTGGAAAATGGCAATAGTAAAACGTCCTCTTCATGTGAGGGGTTTTCATATTGTGTATTTCTCTGTCTCCCTGGACACTTTATTAAGTTATTTTCTTTTTCCGTATTGTTCTAATGAGTAATGACTTGTTCTTCAGAAGCAAAGAAAAAAGAAGAAGAAGAAGAAAGACAGAAAAGAAACATTTGCTTCCACCACTGGCTTTAATAATCACCACTGGAAATAACAATCGCATATGAAGCCTGGTACTTGAAGCTTAATCTAAAATGTATTTTATTGATATTTGTGATGGTGTCTTTACTGCTATCCTAGAACAGAGACATTGTAGCAACTCTTAGACTTGTACTTGCTTTGGAATTACCTTTGCATGCAGGTATATACTTTATAACAAGTAGCAAGTTAATTTTAATGACTGATAGTTTAAATCCACCATATTCTGTAGGGGGTTTGAGTGAGCTGCCTTGCTTTTGCCTATACGAAAGCAAGTAAGAATCATATGGGAATTTCTGCAATCATGACCAGACTACCGTAGATGTAATATTAATCTTTTTCTTCTTATTTTACACGATTCTTCTTAATGTTGGCAAATCTAAAACGATTTGTAATCTAGTTGAAAATGGAGGTTTCTGAATTTCTTGACTATGAAGAAAACTTAGGAACAAATTGAAAATCTTCCTATATTCCTCTTCTGACCGAGTACTTATTCTCCACATTTGGGGAGGCAAACATGAATACATCAAGAAATATATGTTTATAAAAATATTCTCAGCTTGAATTAGGTTTGTCCTCACCTGAATCATTTGAAACATCTCCAGGATCTTGGCTGCTGCTTCAAAAATGGTACATTTTAAAATATAAAAAAGTGGTCTACTCACTGACTTTAGTTTGTTATTTCAAATTATTTGAAATAAACATGGAAATTATTCTACAGTATAATGCAGTAACAGTATTTTTGATTCCACACAGAACTACTAGAGACTCCATGCATAGACTGCAGCAGTCCACAGTTACACAATGAGCTTGCCAGCCACTTACACATATGGTAAGTGTGCTTTATTAAACGACGAAAACATGAATGTGAAAGCTACATCAGCAATTAGGCATGTTTTGTTTCAAAGTATGCAGTATCATATGTAAAGCTAAATTTAGCAAATTTTGTAGGCATACAAAAACTAACAAACTATCAAAAACAGACAATAATACTCAGAAATGAAGCTGAAAATAATTATTATGATTAAGGTAATTCTTTGTAAGTATGTAAAAATTAGGAAAGAAGGAAAGAAGGAAAGAAAGAACGGAAGGAAGGAAGGAGGGAAGGAAGGAAGGAAGGAGGGAAGGAGGGAAGGAGGGAAGGAAGGAGGGAGGGAAGGAAGGAAGGAAGGAAGGAAGGAAGGAAGGAAGGAAGGAAGGAAGGAAGGAAGGAAGGAAGGAAGGAAGGAAGGAAGGAAGGAAGGAAGGAAGGAAGGAAGGAGGGAAGGAAGGAAGGAAGGAAGGAAGGAGGGAAGGAGGGAAGGAGGGAAGACAAACAACCACCAATGGGAACTGGAAAATGACTCTTACAATAAGAAGCCAAATTGCTCAACCTATTCAATTGATCAAAAAGGCAGATGAGAAGGGATAAGGCAAAAAAAAAAGATATCAAGGTACATGAGGGTCTTTTCATTCTGAGATGTATTAGCTAGAAGATGATAGACAAATTCAGCCTTGAAATAATACTTATCATCCCAGTAGAACAGGTAATTAAACACTGCAATGGCTTAGCAGGATTTAAGTAGAGTCACCATTGCCTGCAATTTTTCTGATTAGATCCTTCAGAGCACTAACACTGAATAACACTTCCACATTAAAAGCTGCCTGGGTTTTTTGATGACATGGTTGTGTTTTTAGTTACTCATCCTTGCTATATGCCAACACATACCTGTAAATCTCCTTCTTCATTCTCTTCCTTCGTAGAAGAGCAGGAATCTTTGCATTGCTATCAGGACATATTCAGCTTCAAATTTGGACAAAAGCTAACATAAAATCTCATGATGATAACCACAAACAGTCTTTTCCAAAAGCCTAGAAAGATCCATGAATTAAGCAGATATATTTGCATGTTCCCATGATTGATAGATGTGGCTTGAGTAAAGAACTTAATCCACAAATGCATATTAACTGAGTATTTAGAGGGTTTTTATTACTCTTTCTATCACAGAAGATGGAATTCCCTGGATACTGCCTCCTGATTATAGAATCATAGAAACATTAAGGTTAGAAAAGACCATTATGATCGTCTAGTCCAATCACTTACCCATCACCACTCTTCCCACTAAACCATGCCACGCAGTGCCACATCCACACCTCCAGAGAGAGTGACTCAACCACCTCCCTGGGCAGCCTGTTCCAGTGCCTCACCTCTCTTTCTGACAATAAATTTTTCATAATATTCAACCTGAATCTCCCCTTGTGCATCTTGAGGAATTGCCTTTCATGAACCCATGCTGGCTAGGCCTGATCTCCTTGTTACTCTGTACATGCTATGTGATCACACTCAAAAAGATTTGCTCCATAACCTTCCCTGATACTGAGGTCTGGCTGGCAGACTTGTAGTTCTCCAGATCCTCCTTACAAGCCTTCTAGGGCATCCCGCTGGCAAGACTCCAGGCATCTGGGACCTCCCTGGTTGACCAGTGCTGCTGATTAATGATGGAAAGTCATTTAGAGAGTTCCTCTGTCAACTCATCTCAGTACCCTTGAGTGGATCCTATCTGACCCTGTGGTCTCGTGACAGTCCAGGTGGTGTAGCAGGTCGTTGTTTCTTCCTGAATTATTCTGCTCCCCATCCCTGTATTCCAGCTCAGGGGTCTGAGTACCCTGTGGATAAGTGCTCTGACTAGTAGAGACAGAAGCAAAGAAGTCATTAAGTACCTCACCTTTTTCTCATCCTTAGTAATTTTCCCAGCCATACATAATAGAGGATGGAGATCCTCCTTGGCACTCCTTTCATTGCTAATGTATTTGTAAAAACATTTTTTGTTATCTTTTACAGATTAAGTTCTAGCTGGGCTTTTGACTTTCTAATTTTCTCTCTGCATATCCTTGCTATATCCTTGTAGTCTTCCTGAGTTGCCTGCCCCTTCTTCCAAAAGTGATAGTCATAGTATTATAGTTATGGTATTATAGTTTTAACTAACTTAAATATATATGCCTACATGTATGCTAGCTGTTTCCACTATCGTCACTGCAGAATCAACCCACAGAGTTCATGAAGGCCAGGAGGTAGCTTAGATGAGAAAATGTAGGTAAACACCTCTTTTAGAGTGAAATGAATAGCTTCCTAGACATCTTCAACTGTATGGACTAACTGCATTGTTGTGGGAACTTGTGTACCTATCTCACATGGAGACACATTTAGCTATCTACAGTTTGGAGCTTATCCTCACCTTGATAGGATTGCATAAGCACAACACAAAGTCATACAGATGATTATCTGATATTGTGGGTTTCAAAGCACTAGAAGCAGTCTAGTACCACATATTCTCTATTTCTCCTAGGCACAAAATGTTTCAAGATTTCAGTAAAACTCAGGTTGTTGGACTCAGTGAAGAGACAGTTACAGATCTGAAATTTAATGTTGTGTAATACATAAGATAAGACTAAACAATCTCTTCCATCTTTAAATTGTACTGTGGCTGGTGAACCTTGAAATGCAGGCTGGTAACACCCATTTTTTTTTTTTTTTTTTTTTCTCAGAGAATGTTGTTGTCTTGAAAAGAAAGTAGAATCAAAATTCAAAAAGTTTCTTCTTACATTTGTTTAGAGATGCTGTCAGTATGGTCCATCCCATGACTTGTGTAAACATGCTCTTCTTCTCTTCTAGAAACAAAAAGCTCATCTTTAGAATGAGTTTCACTATAAAAATGACCAATTCTGAAACTCAGAATCAGCTCATTTTTTGAACTACCTGTCTGAAGAGATGCTTGTTGGAAATGTGCCCCAAGAAACTTCCAAAAGTACTTACTGATACCTAGCATCTACTAGGTTTTTACTTTCTCAAAGCACAGTCCAAACCTTCACAGCTAACATTAATTACATTTCTACTTGTAAATTTGCACCATTTCAGGGTACAAAAGCTCATACAGCCTGATTTCTGTTAAACTCTGAACTATGGGATTTGCAAACCTGTAATGAAAGTACTTTTTTGGTTCCCCAGATAACACAATCCTGTTATTGAACTTCGGAGTTCAGCTGAAGTGTTTCTGAGAGGCTGTTGGCTTGTTTGGCACCACATTGCCTTTCACAGGTTGAAGCTCCAACCAAAAGCTTCTGAACAAGCACAGGCATGCTTGTCTTGCCAGAATTGCTCCCAGAGACTTGAAAGTTTCCCATTAAATGCAGTGCTCTTTTCACCTGACCTACCTGCAGACTAGATGTATAAATAGTTCAAAGATATCTATTTTATCAGTGTTGAATAACGTTAAAAACATGGAATAATGACAGAATGTCTGTAAAAGGAAGGAAAATAAAATGAAGTAGAAAAGAAAGAGAAAAGTGAATAATGAGATAGCAGAAAGTAATGACAAGAATGAGAGAAAACGAAAGGGGACCATGGCACTGTATCACTGGATGGCTAATCAAATGAAATTTTGTTTGATGTAAAATGCGTAAGGTCATCTTTAGGCAGTATGCAACAGAATGTGAGAAGGACTGATGACACTCTCCAAGAGTAAATCCAATCTAGATGTAAAATTTGACTAATGCATGGTTAGAAGTCCTTTTTTTTTCCTTAGAGATGTTCATTACACTAAAGATCATTAGGTGCAGGAGAAGAAAGGAACCAAATAAATCTCACAGGACAAATGATATTTCAATGCGAAAAGTGGGATGAAGTATGAAGGATGAGTGTGATGTTTGCTTTGGCTTCAAGCCCAAAGATCTGGATGTTAGTTTAGGACTCTTGATTCCAATGAACTAAGGGGGGGAACTTAAATTAAAAGGTTATTTTGCAGAGTTCTTGAAATACTATCTCTGCTCTGGCTGACACAAAGTTTATAATAATGATGAAATCAAACATTCTTTTAAAAATTAAATTGTACAAATTGAGTAAAAGTTTGTGTGAATAATAACTGAGAATCATTTCAGGTAGAAAGCTGCCTTCCTAGTGTGTTGCTGTCAATGTGTTCCTGAATTGCTGCTGTTTTGTTTCGGTTTTTTTTCAATAAGTTCGTCCTTGCTTGGTTGCTGAGTGAAAGACATACACTAGCGGGGAAGATAGTGAATCACGCTATATGGAAAGGGCTATCAAACACACGTTAAGCAAACAAGAAAATTATCCGTGGCATTTGCAGCTATCATAGGACTACTCTTCACAGAAGTAGGTAGAGCAATTTCAAACAGAAGTGAGGTTTCAGAGTTACCACTGTCCCTTTCATTTCTGTAAGGGGTTCACTCAAAAAGATGCACTCTGCAGGACCGAGTAGAAAAGGCTTCGATTAGGGATGTACAGTATGTGACTAAAGGATTTGTTAACCTTAGCGCTTCAAAGCACACTTGAAAATAAGATTCAAATGGGCTCTTTCTTTTGCGGTTCTGTAGTGATAAACGAGTTCTCCATGCACCAATGCTCACGATTACTGCCTCTCCAATGTAGCGACTCTGGATGAACACTAGATCAGTCTAAGTAATGTCCAGCACATTTCATCCATACTAAATAATGTATGACTTGGCAGGCCTCTCCATTTTGCTTAGGAAAGAGCTACAAGTCTAGTCATAGTTTTTCCTGGTTATATCATCAATCTTCAGGTACTCTTAAGAGCTTTCAAGCTTTTACCAGTAAAGAAGGGAAGGGGAAGCCCAATGAGTATTTTTTTTGTTTGTTTATTTGTTGTTGTTTTGTTGTTTTATTAAGAAGGGGAGGGGATATAAAGTTAAAGAATGGTTTACTTTAATGTTCACTCATAAAATGAGTTTCAAAACCAGTACACGTGAATTTCTTTAAAAAGCTTACATCCTAATGATCAGTTTATGAATTAGTGGAATAATTCATAACATGCCCTTAGAATCAATACCTTTAAATGTAGCTGTGGGTAACATCACTCATATGATTCAGTTCAACATACCGAGTAGAACGATTCAAATAGTTATTCACAGGCATAACTACTTAGCATACCCTTTGCTGTTCATGGTTGAAGTTAAGTGAAATACCCATTTTGCCACTGGAAATCACCAAATACATTATTTTAAGGGTTCTTCTGATTCTTAAAACAGTGCATCATTAACAGTGATAGTTGCAGATATTCCTCTCTCTGTCTTTCCTTCTTTCTTCTGCAAAGATTTATTCCTCCTCAAGAGTGATCACATTCTACAAAAGGTACTGGAAAATCTCTCCCCTTCAAAGTTGGCATAAGCCATCACCTTAACTTCTTGTCTGGTTCTAGTGACTTACCACTTGAATCAGGACTCCCTAACATGACAGCGCCTTTTTCCTCCTAAAGAGTTGACTGACAAGTCCTTCTGTTTAAATAAAAAGAAAGTTAGAGCCTAAAAATTTAGAGGTTTGCTGCTGCTTGTTAATGCTGCTGTTTTATCTATGCCCCTTGGACAGCTTAGTTTAATCACTCCGTTTATCTGACTGACTTATTATTTTCTATTCTCTCCTACAGAGAAGGCTTTACTTGTGGCTATACATATGCACTAGAACACCTTTGTCAGTACTCTGTAGGAAAATAAACTTTAACTTTGTAGTAAACACATTGGCAACATCTGGGAAACATTTGTATTAGTTTTTCTTAGTATTACATATATCTTGAACGCATCTGAATAATATGAATTTACTTCAGTTTATGTAAATGACAGTGGTCTCCCTGTATTTGCAGTAATATTCTGAGGAAGAATACAAGAATTAATGATGGAATTAAGAAAAAAATATCTGGGCAATGAATGAGGCTCTATCTAGTCTAGAATAGTTAACCAATAGTTAATCTAGTTTTCTTTCTGTAAAGAAAGGGATGATAATTTCTAGAGAAGCAATCTAGGTGAATTAGGCTCAAGCACATTAGATTTTTACTAAAACTTGTCTTAGTAAACATACTTAGAAGAAGACAGTAGATACAGACAGAGGAATCAAAGATAAACGTGCTAAAAGCACATTTTGTTTCTGTTGGGAAAGAACAGTTGGCATTAGAGTTTGAAAAATCTTTACAAAGTTATTCTGAAGGTCCATTGAATCAATGAATTACAGAATGATTTGGCTTAGGAGACCTTAAAGATCGTCTAGTTTCAACCTCCTGCCATGTGCAGGGGCACCTTCCACTAGATCATGTTTCTCAAATCACCATCCAAACTGGTCTTAAACACTCCAGAGATAGGTCATCTACAGCTTCTCCAGTCAACCTGTTCCTGTGCCTCACCACCCTCATAGTAAAGAATTTCTCCCTGATATCTACCATCTTTTAGTTTTCCCTTTTCCTAACACCACTCTCTCTGGTAAAGTGCTCCTTTCTAGCTTTCTTGTGGGCTCCTTTTAGGTACTGGAAGGTGGCTGTAGGGCCTTCTCTTCTCTAGGTTGAATAACTCCAGCTCTCTCAGCCTGTCTTTATAAGAAAGTTATTCCACAGAATCATAGGTTAAGTTGGAAGGGACCTCACAGCCCACCCCGTGCCATGAGCAGGGCTGCCCCCCACCAGCTCAGGCTGCCCAGGGCCCCATCCAACCTGTCCTTGAGCGCCTCCAGGGATGGGGCACCACAGCTTCTCTGGGCAGCTGTGCCAGCACCTCACCACCCTCTGAGTAAACAGTTAATTCCTGACACCTAACTTAAATCTCCCCCCTTTTACTTTAAAGCCATTTCCCCCATCCTATAACTATCAGACACAGTACTCCAGGTGGGATCTCAGGAGAGCATAATAGAGGAGTACAGTCACCTCTCTCAACCTGCTGGCCATGCTGTTTTTGATGCAGCCTAGTAGACAGTGGGCCCAGTGCAAACAATACGGCTGGTAAACAGAGGAAGCCTGGGAAGAAAAACAAAGACCCAAAGAGGAGAACTGTCTTTTGCCAGGTTGCAGTATAAGCCGTATCTTCAGTGGGAACAGACCCAAAGCCTTTTGGCAGCTGTCTCAAACATTAAACCACTCTGTTTAACAAACTTGAAAATTGTTAGTATTCCCCATTTCCCTTCAGACCTTTACTTGGTTCTCTGGAGTAGGATTGTATGGCGATACAATATATAAACTTTCTCAGCTACTGAGAAATGGTGCAATAGTTTTTCCCTCAAACTCAACCAATTATTCCAACAGATAAACAGCAAATATCCTCTCCAGCTTGTAAGCAGGCAGAAGAATCTATGTTTTGATTCAGTTTTGGTTTCAGTGATCTTTGCTCCCACCTGGTGTGTCTAATTGACAGCTTCTTTGCAGAAGCAATATGATTCTAGGCTTTAGCTTTAAATTATATTTTTAAAACCTCACAAAGTTACAGAGGAATGATTTACTCCAAAAGGAATCAGATAAATCTAATGGAAATAGCTATTTCCACCAGTTATAATGGCGATGTAAATAGGAGGATCTCACATAGAGGACTGGCATGTAGCCACTGCTGGGGCAGAGCACAGCAGGTTTTCTCTATCCATTTCACTCACTAGCTGTATTTAAAACATAGGGAAGGAG
The DNA here is from genome assembly GCF_016699485.2 of Gallus gallus. Taxonomy (NCBI): domain Eukaryota; kingdom Metazoa; phylum Chordata; class Aves; order Galliformes; family Phasianidae; genus Gallus; species Gallus gallus. The sequence goes on along the minus strand of NC_052532.1, from coordinate 134,249,865 downwards.
AACAGTGCTTTCAACTGGAACTGCAGGGAGCATTATGCCATCAGTAGGTGCTACATAACCTTACAGCCTGAATTTTAACATAGGTGTCGGTGAGAGCAGGAGAAGGCTTAGGTCTCTGTCACTTTCTCCATTTTGTCCCATGGAAATCATCACAGGACAGCTTTGCTTGTAAAACCCTGGAACTAAGCAGTGGCAGCAGGTCTCCCACACCAGCTTGGTGGTATGCTTCAAGCTAGAGCTAATCCTATAAACAGCCCAGCACTGTCTTCACTTTTTTATGATGGAAAGCTGGCAGAAATAATTTACAAACTGCGACACCAATCTTCATTCTCTTCAGGACCTGAAAGATTTTGTTTCTTAGAAAGACATAGTCTTGCTACCAATTTGTATTTGGTGTTTATGGGAGTTCAGTGGGATCTTGCGTGTATAAAGATGAAATATCACAGGCAAAATTATCTGAAAGGATGGCTCTGTCTGTGGAGAAGTGAGGGAATCCAAGGTCACTTGTATGGGGCAGAAAGCATGGGGAAGGCATCCTGTTTCACTTTCATAGTGGATAAAGAGCAAAACAGCATGGAGGTAAATTGAAGCACTTCTGGGAAATTGAAGGAATGATTAAAAAGGTACAAAAACACAGTTTTTCCCTGATGAAGTTCCTAGATAGCATGCATATCTATTTTTTGTATCAACTCACTGCATTCTCTATAGGTTCAGCAGGAAACAAGAGACTGAGCCTTAAACTGCATCAGCTAAGCTTGTATCTGTTCTCCAGTGTTCTATCCAAGAGTAAAAACATCCCCCTACACCTGTTTTTCTTCTCCCTTCAATACAACATTGCAGTGCAAAAGGATCTGGAATGTGGCTGTTAATTTCTATCAGGAAAGTTTAGATAAAAATTGGCTCAGAAGCCCCTATTTTAAGCTTGAATACATATATTCCTATAAAACCACAAGTTTCCAATCTCAAAGCAGCAATTTTAAAGAAGGCTCATCCTTCCCTAACAGATGAATTTGGTTTAGTTTGCTCTCTTCCACTGCAGTCTTTTAGATTAGATCATTAAAGAGCTGTGGCCCTATCTCTTCTACATAAACATTAAAGACCACACAACCTTTCTATAAAATAAGGACTGCCGAAAGCTCCTATTCATGAAGTTTTCCCTGCTTGCCCTGTTTTGCTCTCACTGATAGCAAATCTGCTATCAGTACAATCATATACTCTATATATGGTTTTTATGAAGCACTTTGGGATACTTCAAAATGAAATTCTTAATAAAAATGTAAATTATTATTATTGTAAAAACATGTTGGCCCACTGTGCTGTGCAACATTCTCAGGAGCAGCATTCTTTCAAACTGGGATTTGAAAAATAGCATAGAATTTAGTTTGAATCAAGTGGTGTTATGTATTTAGTCATTTATCGAAGCCACTTGGTAGAAGTTAAGGAAAACATTAGTTAATCTTATTCACAAGGGGGTTCTTGCTTGTGCAGAAATACTCTTTTTTTCCCCGTTTTTCATTTCCCTTCACTCTCAAAGACCTGTATTGTTTCAGCTTGGAGCAAGAACATTTTCTGCTAGCAACAGTATATGAACCAGTCAAAAAAGGCTGCTTAAATTCAGCATAGGATATTCCATGAACGGAAAGGAGCACCCAGGAAAAATAAACAGCATCCACAGCATAAGACATCTGCCTCAGTAGGTCTGAATTTAGTTCCCCTCTGAAGCTGTGAATTAGCAATACCTTGGCCCTTTAGTCCAGCCATTAAATGTTTTTGTCTGGGCTTTAGGAGAGTACTTTTCCCTAAAAAAGCAACACCAACTCTTTCAGGTTGCTGAGATAGCTTGGATCAAACTTTCCAGTACATGTGGTGCACATGAAAGGTGAAAATTAGACACTTTGAAAATAGAAATTAACTTCTTATGAAGTATTTAGAGGCAGCATCAGCTATTTATTCTTAGGATAGCCTGAGATACACAACAGCAGACCTAGAGGACTTCCCATGGGGGTTCATGGGACTTCTACATTTCCAAGTTACAGCAATGGCACATTGTTACACTCTTTTTGTCTTTGTTTCATGGTTATTTGCCCTTTTGATGTTATACATATTTTGTTTAGGTTTTTTTTTTTCAGTACAGTCCATATGAGGCAGGATTTATCTGTCTTCAGAGAATCCCACTCCTAGTAGATATTTTCTGCAATACTTTTTTCTTCCGTGGAAACTTTGCAATAGTCTCTATTCACTAGTACTGAAGTAAACAGAAATTCCTTACACCTGAAAACCCCAGAAAATTGATTCATAATATTTTTCACTTCACTAGACACATGCTGCCCCATTCAGATATTCATCATAGTGATGACACATTTTATTAGAGAGTTTGACTCATGAACCACCTCCCTTCCCACGTGTGATCACATAGCATCTCACTGGCAACAGTAGCAATTGTAATATTAGGCATGTATTTAGAGTACTTAGAGCTTTTTACTGTCATTTTCCATCCTGAACCACGGATAAGAGACAATATCAATCAGCCCATTGGTCCACTTTGATAACCGACTAGTGATTTCTCCACTACAACTGGTTCATACAAAATTCCAAAGAATAAGGAAACAATAACCTCACCCAGTGTATAGATTTGTATCTAGAATCTTCGGAGAGGGATTTATGGGGCCTACATTTCCAGGGAAGCACCAACATGAGGCCAACTCCCAGCATCATTTGGTACTGCTTTTTTTATTTTTTTATTATTTATTTATTTATTTATTTATTGCTAGAATGGCTGACTATCAGACTAACAGGAAAGGACTTCATTCTAAGGAAAGGAGTGATCACTTTGAATAGTTGGGAGTGAAATTTGATTCAGGAAATCTACGTTGTATTTCCAGCCTCTGATGTTGCAGAGCAACACACTCTAAGTCAACCCTTAAAAAGATAAGAGGCAGATGTTATCAGATGCAGAGAATACCAGAACAAACAACAGAACAGAAATCCCACTATTCTGGTAGATTGCAATACCCTATGGCTTCAGTATTTCCTTAGACAAAGGTGAGAGCTCTATGTCCATGAGCTTTCAATAGATTTTTCTTCCATAGATTTAGGAATTTAGGTTTGGGGATGGAATTGGCTAGAACTGAAAGTCTTCAGAAACAGAAATATTTCTTTGTTCTTCTACAAATACTTAGCTAAATAAGAATTAACAAGAGAAAGAGAAAAGGAAAAGCACAAATAATATAGAGCAGTCACCTGCAGTTACATGGCATATTTCATCCAAAATTTTCAAAGTTCTGCTCAGAAGAAAGCAGATGTTATCCCTACTGTGCAGACAGGCAAAATGAAGAACATAAATATGCAGATAATGACCAGAAGTCGTGTAGTTATTAAATAGAACTTGGCATTTATTTCAGAACTCAGAAAGTGTGAGTTTTTAGGTAAACAATAAAACCATGAAACAAAAATCCTAATATTTCAGAACTCATGTTGATGGTGAGGAAGAGTGGAACACTTCCTAGATCCACCTATGCTCACTTCAGGGCAAGAGCCAAACAGACACTACCACTGCTTCACGCTTTCCTGGTTCTCATGCAAAATAAATCCAGATATGCAACACGGGAAGCAGACACCATTCTCTAGCAGATCTGAATCTGGGCAGCCGGAAACCAGGCTGAGGAGTCTCTCATGATTTTCACTATTGGCACAGGTACCAGCTGCAAATGCTCACAAGAAAATATCTGAGGCCAGATAATGGGAAAGAAGGGGAAATACAAAAATTAATTGCAATATTTTTTAAAGGGAATGCATTTTGAAAAGTGATACATAATTAAGAATAATTGTTAGCCATTTCAAATTGAAATATAATTTTACATTTTCATTCGCCCAAGAAAAATTACCAACAGAAAGAAAAAGCACACATAATTTGAAAGTGTGAAAATTTTCATTTCGTTTCAATTTTATTTTAATTATAGAACTGTTTAAAAAAATATGCCTGAGACTTTTTGCCCAGTGCCTGGGTTTGATCACTGAATGAAAAAAAATCTTATTGTTTGCCCCGTTATGTTAATGAGTCCCAGCCCAGTGAGCTTGCCTTTAAATCACACGACCTCTTCATTAGTCTCTCAGAATGCTGGAAAACCTTTAATTCTTATGCTTCTTAGCAGAATTTGAAAGCAACACCTTTTGTTTAAGACACAATCAAAATTTCGATCATTTCTACAGTACCTTTCTATGTCATATGTGTAACAGCAGTATCAGCAGGAAATCAGTTTGACAGACACAAATGTTGCGTGTTCAGTGGTTCACCAAATTGCACCAACCATGCTATCACAATGGCCATTCTGGTTCTACAGTAAATCAAGGACACCTAATGTGGCCTAATTAGGACAGCTATACACAGTGAAGTAATACTGTCTTAAATCAGGTTTGAGGTGTCATTCATCAAGTCACTTACTTAAGAGCTGTGCTAAGCGGATGGACTTTCACACACTTTTATAGGCATTCATGTATTTGAATGCTTTGAAAAAGAAGGAACTAAATGTATTCAGTTATCTTTAAAAAAAAAATCAGTGGATTTTTTTGTTGTTGTTGTTAGTAGTTTTTCCTTCTTTTTTCTTTCTTTTTCTTTGGGGGGGAGGGGGTAGGGTGGGGAAGAGGCCTGCTTTCAGGTGGCATTTTTAAGTACTATATTTAAGTCTCAAGTTTCCATTATGCCAAAAATATATTTCTTGAGATTTGGCCATACTGTTTGCTTTTTGTTGGGTAAGGTGAAGCAAAAAAGGAAAAGTTTTTTTGTTTTCCCCTCACCCTTGAAGTGTTCTTCTATAAAAAATTCCATCAGTGAGGACCACAGTGCACAGTGGTTGGTATTGGTGATAAAGATTACATCTTTAAAAAACAGAAGATATAAGATACATCATTAATGCAGGAACTTTAAAAGCAAGGAAGCAGAAATGAGCTTTCAGAATAGAAGGGCGCTTTTTTTTTTTTATTATTCCTGCTGAACAGTAATTGTGCATTTCCCTTTTCTTCCTCTCTATTTCGCTTTTTAATACTGTTTTATAGACAGGACTCGAGAAAGTTTTCTCAACTTATGATTGCTTTAGTCCAAAGTGCTGCTGACTGGCATCTCAGGCATTTCTGCAGCACTGAAGTGCTTTCAAAATTCCATCCACACACATCCTCACGACAACAAAACAGAAACTCTATAAAAGTATGAAGAAAGGGACAAAACTAAACCTTTAGCTTCACATGGGGTATTATTTTTAGTTGTTTTTTGCAGCAGAGCTGTAATTGGCCTAGTGAGATCTGATAAACGTCTTATTATAAACTTGAACATCAACTGATGGTGAAAAAAATATGATGAAACTTGTGACTGAGAGAAAAGTAAAAGGGTATCAATGACTGGCAGTTCCCATTTCTTTACAAGTGTTACATTTCAGTCCCCTGCCACTACCACATGTTTCCTGTTCACAGATAATTTGTACAACATATTTTATCATTCAGTTTTAGACACAGTTGAAAGGCTTTTGCCTAAGGCTTGGAACACTTTGAAAATTGTATACCATTTGCAAGGCTTTCTTCTGCTTCACTGTGCAATTAGGTGACTGCCTTTCTGCAGACACTGGATTTATCATATGTGGAATTGGTTTTTTTCACCAAGGTGAACTGGGAACAATAATGCAAGTAGTTTTTCAGCAACCCACAGACAAGGGATTAGTGTACGGGCACAAAGCTTGTAGGCTGCCTGTCAGTCCCAAACTGGATGCCGTTCCTTCACAGAAGGAGTATTGTGAGCCACGATTTCAAACAAAAATGCTCTCACTGTCCCCACACTTGTACACCCTGCATATATGTGATTCAAACTTCTACGGTGCAAGAAAGCCACCAGATCAGAATAAACCCTTTTTTCTAATTTGCTAACACAACTCTTTATAGCACTGTCGGTTCTTTCCTCCCTTCCTTTGCCCCCTCTTCACGCCACCCCCTGCTCCGTCTTGACTAAACTTTGCTCTCTCCTGAAGAAGTGTGAAGACACTGATGTGCTAAGAGCTTCCCCTGCTGGAAGTTCCTAGCAAAAGGTGCCGTAGCCAAGTAGGGATGGATCTGGGACTAGCTCCCAGTTCAGCTAATTTATGTGCTCAGTTCTTGTCGAAAAGAGAGTACATAATGTGACTGGAGATGCTGATTAAATTTCATGTGTATTTCTATGTTCTAAATAAACCAAATTTTAAAGTCAGATTTGAGAGATGGTAGTTTATAAACCTCATTACAGCAGTTTGTATTTTTCCACTGAATTATGTGAGGGAAAGGGAGACAAATTCTGCCCTTTTGTATAATGTAATTATGTGCTTTTACAAGGTCATCTTCTTTTCCAGTAGAGAATTTGAAGTATTTCTTGAAAGTTAAATTTTATCTGTAAGAAATGTATCATTGTTTAATGAAAATGGAGTTGTGAGTCCATTATTTGCTTTTGCAGGCATCCTACTTGGTGAAACAATGTGTGTGTAAGTGCATAAGTCAGATGCTAGGAATTCTGGCGCTTTATGGCATAGTCTCTTCTGAATAAAAGTGTGTTTTCTCAGACTGCAAGCAATACTTGCCAAACTATATCAATTCTCTCTTCCAAGAACTTCAGAAAAGCTGAATTTCTGAAATCCAAACAAATAGAATTTTAATCAATTTTTCAAGCTATCTATATAAAAAATATCCAGCAGCAAATTCCTCAGCTTCTTGAAGGTTATATTTTAAAACAATGGTATGTTTTTAGATAGTGCAAGCTCAAAAATATACTTCTAGTAGAAGTGAGAAATATGGCCAAGATATCCTTGCACAGTATGACCTGACTTGCAGGATCATCTTGGCCATGGTGCCAGTTTTCTGCCTCCTCATAGACCAGCAGTAAGGCACTAGAGCAAATAGCTTCAGTGGTCAGCCCATTTCTGTTGATTTCATTTGACTGAAGGGCTTTTTAGCCATGGACTGGCTACCTAGTTTATGAATACCCCAGAGCTCTGAAGAAGGGGGTATGGGAGCTGGGTTAGCAGCCCCTGAACTGGTTTTCCTTGACCAGCAAGGTTTTGCAGTATGGTTGTGGCATTTTAGGAGGCTACTTGGAAGTTTCCCCTCTGCCAAAGCATCTCATCACCAACCTGAGTCACTGGACTGGATTTAGGGACTTATTTTGCATCCTACCGAATTTTAGTCATTTTGAATAGTATAAAAGAAATGTCACCCTCTCAAGCTGCATCCCAAGGAAGGCCAAGTCATAGCAGATCTGGCTTTTTGTGTGCGTGTGAGTGAGCGAATATTTGAAGAGCTCCAGATCTCCCATCATCTGATCACATGCACAATTCACAAGTATGGGAAGCTTCCAAAGGAAGTTCCCTTTCAATCCTCACAAAATCCCTTACGCCCAGCCAGCAACCTGAACTTGATGCCAGAGGAACAGAGGATCTCCTTCAAATCCTCTACCTGGTTTAAAGTAATATGTTGCTTGGTAGAAAACCAAAGGAAGCAGGAGAAAAAAAAAAAAAAAAAAAAAAAAAAAAAAGCACAGGATAGGGAGATTTCCCAAGTGAAACATAATGGTAAATTCAGACTCCCAGACTGACTCCCTTCTTTCTATGGTATGCACTGTGTTTTGTCCCAAATGGGAAATATGGTTTGCCAATGCAGGAGCAGCATACGCTGTAAACAATGACAAGAATAAAGCTAAATATTATGCATATTCATTGCAGGCAATCCTAAACACAAATGTCCTTGCTGAGTAAAACAGAAAAGCTTCTCAGTCTTTTTAACCTGTTTTTTTCTCAGTTGTGCAATTTGCAATAACATACGACAGTATTTTTTTTATATGATATATGAAAGCACTCTTAGGATGAGTCTTCTTGGTGGTACAACTTAACTGCATGAAAATTTCTGATTATTTTTTAAGTAGTATTTTCTCAGTACTGTTCATCAGTAATGACTCAATTTCTCAGAAGTAGCAGTACAATAGTTCTGTATGTGCACTTCAGCATTTCCTTTTTAAACTTCCCTAATCAACTCACCCAATATACAATTCATTTACTTTTATTGTTATGGACAGGGCAAGTATAGACTCACGTTCTCCTTCAGAGTGGTGACAATTTTGTTTTTTATATGGACTGGACCTTGAACAGTGTAGCAGCACTGCCCATACATGACACCTCTAATTTCACCCAAATTCTTAATGATGTAACATTGGAAATATTTCCAAATTATGATGATCTCACTTACAGGTTTATTTGTCAAGCTTAAAATAATTATTTTCTTATAAAAACTGAGTCTCAATCCTGAAGAGTAAACCAAGGAAATCTATCAATAATCTCACCAAATAGGACTAATTTCTAGGACTGTAAAACCCTAATCATATCCCTATGGAAAACAGATCAACCTAACCCATTAATTTCTTAAAGCAGTTGGTCCTAAGTTGTAATGTATCAAGGTAAGCCAAGATGCTTCATTCCACAGCCAAAAAAATGCTGCATATTGTTGAAGGAATGAACTTGCCTGTGACTTTACAATGAAGTGAACTGCAGGTTGGATAAGATGGTAGTAAAGAATAATTATTCTGTGGCTAAAATTTTTTATGCCACATTTTCCCCTCATTTAAAAAGCAGAATGAAATATAATCATTTTCATTTTTTATAGAAGTATTGTCCTTGATCATTATCTTGGTATGAAATAAACTTTATGAAATACAGCGCAAGCATTCAGCAGCTGGCGTTTTTCCTGGTTTTGGTTTTTGTTGTTGTTTTTTTCTGGCTAAACAGCATACAGTATATGAGGAAATGCTCAGAAATTCATTTGTTAGAAGGAGTGGGCACACTGATTCTGAATTCTGGTTATTTAAAATATTAAGACTCTGAAAAAAACCCAAATTATATCTAAATTCTCCATGCTCGCACAGTGAACAAATGTTTTGCCATTGTATTATTGTACAATTATTTGCATTTGCTTGAAACATTCCTGTATTAATTCTGAAATGAGTTTCTACCTTGCTGATGCATGAATATTTGAAGATAAAACCTATAATTTCTGCTATCGCATTATTATTATTGTTATTATTATTAATGTTAGCTATTAAGAGTGCACTATCAGAAAGATACTCTTTGGTCACAGTCAGTATGGGAACTTAGACAACAACAAGATGTAAAATGAGTAATAAGAGTAGAGCCAGGGGAAAAATATATTTAAAAATATTTCATTTAGAGGTGGAGTATAAATACGACAGACATTTCTTAATATGTGCATGGGTGATCTTTTAAGTCTGGGGCCTGACTACAAGTTAAAGAACAGGGTGAAACATATGAAATAATAAATGAAGGCTAAAACTTTAATTACTTAACTTTAAAAACTTTAAACTAAAACTTTAGTTTATTTAATTATTTAGTTATTTAAATACATGCTGTAACAGGAAAACAAAATACTACTTGAGCATACGTATTATCTGATCACAAACAGTGGCAGCAAGCAGCACTTTACACTGGATAAGAAGTGAATATTCCAGGCATGACTCAGAGCTATGAGCCTACACATGATAGGTTCACTGCACCTTCAGAAAGTAAGCCCTGAGTTTGTATTTTACATAGGTATCATGACAACATATGCAAAGCCAACAAAACGTAGTTTTGTTTTTTGAGAAGTTTTTTTGAGAAGTTTTCTTTTGTATATCTATGCTACCATTGCTATTTTGGACCTTGGCTTATACTGGTCACACTAAAAGGGATTTACACTTTAATAAAGTATATGTTTTTATTTGCAGAAACAGAGCTGGTGTGGGAATGGTCCCATGATTGGTTCTATCCCCAAAAGCAGAAGTCTCTGAATGAGCCCTGTGGCTACAAAGAGGACTGCAGAGAGGAATCTATCTTCTTTGATGCTCCTCTGTAACCTTCCCAGCTCAGAGCTGTAGCTGCTCTTCTCTGGCGTGTCTGGGTTGACTGTCTCAGTATCACTGTATTACAAAGTCAAGCAAATATTCAGGCTTCAGGTTTTTCATTAGACAGTATTGTAGCTTTCTAGCCAGCCCAGCTGGAGCATTCTGAAATACTTTCAGCGGGGGCTGAAATTTTCCATCACTGAGGTAAAAGTCTTCACAGTTTGAATGAGCTGCATTTCATTCACAATAATGCATTAGATAATTAATCTTGAGGAAACAAAATTTATTCTAGTTTAAAGCTGTTACAACCAGTGCCTACACTGCCTCCCACTGCCATGGGCAAATGTGTGGGAGGTGAGAAATGCAGGGCTAACAGAGTTGAGAACATTTGGAATAATCTACACCATTCAGAAAAGGAGAACAACCTCCCTTTTTGCACATTTGACTGAATCAGGTATGCATGGTTTGGTATTTTAAACACCTTCCCATCATATGTGTTTTGTACCATCTTTGAACAGGAGGAAAAAAGTTTTCCCTTGTATAAAACACTTTTTTGGTCTTCAGAATAACCCTCTACCTTAAATGCTTCAGATCAGACATGGAAATTTGGCATGAAAATAGCTTATTTTGAGAAGCAGGACATAACCTTATTCTGGATAAATTGATTTTACATGAGCAAGCTGGAGACTGAGAACATGAAGAAGATTTTTTTTTTTCCTCTAAGTTCATGCATACAGCAGTGAAATGATGTGCAGGCATACAGCTGATTTAAATAAAGTGAAGAAGATTCTAAATGTTGCATCTTTTAGGTGTAACGTGTGCTCTTTTGCATGTGCCAGAAGTAGTCTACAAAAATCATCACTATCCAAACCGAACGGTGGTTTCCAATTAGACTATACTCGACTATACTCTTTTCTATAGCTTAAATACAAACTCTAAGTATAAAAATGATCTTTACAGTTGTGTACGGGAGTATTCAGCATAGCTGGAGCCAGCATGCCAATTGTTTGCATTAGAGATATATCTAGCAAGCGTGCACAACTAAGCAGTTCTTCAGAGCTGGCAAGAAGAAAGCTACATGTTTTCTAAGAAATTATCAGAATACTTATTTCAGGATGAAGCCGCTTAGGCCACTGCATCAAGATCACAAAATTCAGTAATGCGCCACAAATGGATGAGTTCAACATAGCCCAGCTGTCCCCTTCCAGGCACTTCTGGAGCTTAGACCAGATGCTGCCTAAGAGCAGACAAACTAATGAAATGAGTTTTCCTGCAGATTTTGTCTTTTGGCTCCGCCTGAAATAACCCAGTTTTCCCTCACAGTCTCTACAACACCATCCCAGACAAGGCACAGCAAAGCTGCTAGACAGAATTTCGCTGCTTGATCAGCTTCAGGCTGCTGCCAAATGGAATACATGAACTGAACTCTACCTGCTTTTCTCTTAGAAAGAGTGCTCTTTAACTCAGCTGCCAATATTTGTAAAAATATTAAGTACTTCACTTACTTTGAGGCACCATCTTTTGATTTTGCTTCATTCAAAAACCTGGTTGAACTCAACAAGTTCAAAAATCATTAGCGGGGAAGTGGGTAGTAGACAGATAAAAGAGGAAGTACAGATGCATGAAATATAGGAAAAGGGGGGAAACAGCATATTGCTTTATGGAAATACATTCACAAAAAGTTAACAGCCTGAAATGTGCTGGCTAGTTCATTCCTCAAACTGGCTGCTTTCTGGCTGCTGAAGGAAGTCCGAGATCTTTTTAATCTCTGCAGTTTTTTTGGAATCCAGGTAAGGGAGAGGCCTCCTCTTTCCTTCCGTATTTTATACTGCACCAAGTGCTGCTGAATAGGTCTTCTAAAGAAAGAAGTGGGATTCCCTTTGATTCCACTTCCCTTGATTCTAAATGGTTCCTAGATAATGAAGGTCAACGTGTGGGACAAAAGCTGTCTATTTTCTAATTTTAAAGATTATGGATGAGATTACATACTGTCTTGATTTCTTGCCTTCACTTGCAGTCATAATCTTATTTTTCTCTTCTGAACCATGGAAATGTCCCAGATGTATAAAGACCGGTCTTTGTAATATAGCTTTATATCAGCTACCTGCAAGCTGGCCATCACTCTGCGAGGCTTACAATGGCTGCTTGTCTCCTAGAGAGTTAATCAGTGTTTGGGACCAGACTTATGATTATCCATGATGCTTAATTGCTGGTATGCTTTGGCACATTTTGGACCAGCTAGCAGTCTCCCAAGCAGTAGAAAGGAATTTAGCCACATAGACATGAGTGTGCCACCCACTCAGTGTTAGAGCAGCCCTGGTCATCTCATTCACTGTAGTGTAGACTAGTAGACTGAGCCACACAGGGTACTGTCTCAGGTACTAAAAGCACGCTAACTATGTTATCATGCTGCTTGTACTTAGCCAAATTGACTGAGTTTTCAGAAAAGCTCAAATCCAAGGCCCAATACTACCTAGAAAATTATAAATAAGCAAAAAAAAAAAAAAAAAATGCAGTTTCATACCATACTTAAAACCAGTACTGAGGCATGACAATATGATGGAAAGGTGTTCCCATTCAGCCAGTTATGTATACCTCCTTCTCAGAACATAGCCAACTTCAATTTGGTTGAGCCACCCACTTCCATAGCTAAAGCAGAGCCCCACTGCTGCCCATTTCTGTGCTATCAACTAGAAGGGGAAGCAGGATAGGAGCAGCTGTGAACAGTGACTCTGTCTCCCTCAAGGCAAAGAAAATGTTCATCTGTCCAGATCTACCACAGTTATTGCTGCTTTGTTCCAGCAAATGGGTACAAAGGCCAAAGAGTACATCTGAATTTAAAGTCCCTCTTGTTAGGGAAATGCATAAGAGAATTCAATTAATACTGAATGTGCAGTCTTGGCTCTAGCATTCAGATGGTTCATAATTTTTAACTATAAAGATTACCCTTTATGATAAGTGGATATCTAAGTAATACTATGTCCCTGTCTATATATGTATTTCTACTCTTGGGCTGCTAAACTTTTTTTTTCCCTGGAAGATATTTTTAACAAGAAATAGACTTCCTACCTAATGTGTTGATTACTGAAAAGATAAAAGAAAAACTGAGAATTAATTTGGCTTAAAAACAATGCTTAGATTTCCTTCACTTTTTTGTTGTGTGTTTTGTTTTGCTTTTAAAAGAAGAAGCATTCCACCCATCCCTTATTATTCTGATTGATGCCATTGACATATATGGTTTTGCATTTTTTTTATTGAAGAAAAACAAAAAAGCATGGGAAAAATCAGAGGGGGAGGGGAAGAAGAAACAATACAATTTTGGTATTTCCCAAGGAAACAAAATTACCTCTCCAGCCAGCTGAAACAGGCACCTAGGAACATGCTGATGCTTTTTAAATTGTAGTAGATAGATGTACTTAATCACCACTTTAAGTAGAAAATGGGCACCAAGGGAATTTTTCATAGGGTGATTTAGCTATACGCAAATCTGTTGCGCACTGTTGTACCGAGGCACCCAGGAGCTGAGCACTGTGTAGAGCTTATCAAGGGATTAGGTAACACTGAAAATTTAAGAGACAGGACAAGGCTAGGTGTAGGTGGGGGATATCATCCTGATCACTATATCCACTGGTGTAGACAGATAGATAAATATGTAGATAAAACTTGCCACAGCAATGTTCAAGCAAAGTGCACCACAGGCAAGGAATTGAAGAGAAACTCCCACAAGACAATGACAGCTTTCCTGCCCTCCCTCTCCTCCCCCCCTTTTTTTTTCTCTTTACTGAATATTTACTGTGTTAGAAGCGTCATCGCAAAACCGGAGGACAGAGACCACTGCAAGCCCAGACCTTTAGGGGATGTAATTTGTAATGTTTCACATCTCTAACATGAACCCCACTGAGCTTTTCATCATGTGCTAGTTAGTAGATAATTTATATGTGTGGACTAAAAGCGATATTGCTGTAAAGTATATAAGCATAAGGATTTTTTTTATAAACAAACCAAACATTTAAATAAATTGTAGCTTTCTATATTCATAGAGCCAGTAGTATGAACCATAAAAAAGCCTACATTAAGATATAGTCTGTCATTCTCCAGGTATATGCATCAATTTCTATCATGTTCGTACTGGCTCAGTTACTACTGGTAAGGTATCTATAGTAAAACTATGCTAAGTCAAGCTTCCAGGATGTGATGAAATGTATACTCATATTGTTGAACTCCTTTGCTTGGAGACAGGTGGCTGTTGGTACAGGAAGGTTCCCATGTACCACCCTAGGCAGATGAGAAGTTGATATGGCGATAAGGAATCTGGTACAACGAAACAGAACAGAAGTGCATTACAGAAACACAATGTGGCAGCCATTTCACTTGGAGTGATGAGAACTTGGAGTACAATTCAGATGAAGTAAGATAGCTTTGGATATTTGATATTTAGACCAAGATTTACCAAAGGTCTGAGAGTGTGCCCTGGTTGGTCCCTCCATAGTCCCTCACCACTTACACATACCAGAGATCTCCTGTAGAGGTGACTGAAAGTGACTCACTGCAAAGAATTGCTAAGATCGGTCAGTTGGAGTGTGCTAGGCATCCAAGCATATCTGTAGACATCTAAAATTCATTATTAAGCTGGGAGAAACTATTCCAGAAAGTGAGTCATCTTACATGGGGTAAACTGATCTCCAGAGGTACATATCCCTCTATATCAACTGTACTGAAGTGTCATATAAATGTTGATCTGGAAGTGCATGTGGAAACAAATTAAACCAATGATTCTTGTTAGGTTTTGCACCAAATGTTGAGCTCTATGTATATCGCTGGGTGTGAAAGCTGACTCCCAAAGCCAACAGCTCAAAACTCAAGTGTTTTAGTCCTCTTTTCACACTGTTAGTATATTTTCCCTCTCTCATCTTTCTGAAGGGAAATGCAAGCAAGTCTTTTTCTCAATTCCTCAATTTGTCATCTTAAAATCAGAGTGTAATAATCTTTTTTTTTTTTTTTTTTCCCCAGTGTCCTTTGTCCTTCATGTGTGTCCTTTGTGGATTGTAAGTCTCTGGGTCTATCTTTACTATATTGCAAAGGAGATCCTAATTAGGTGTCTGTAATACACGGGAATAATGATGACTAATACAGTAGTTCATTAGATTTACTGAGTTCTGTTCTGCTAGCTGATATGAAGGAGTTTCTTTAAAAATGTATTGAAGTCAAAGTTATTTTTGTCTGTGTTTTTTGATGTTTCATTTGGTCATTTCTGCAATGCAATTTGTGAGAAGACTTGCTTCTGGCTAGCTTGTGCTCTGAGCTGAAAGTCTAGACTCAAGCCCAAGATAGTAAGTTCTATTGAGAGTTAGGATATCCTGATATAGGCACAGTGTAAGATTTTTATAACCACACGGTATGAGGTGCCATGAAAATCAGGAGGAGCACAGAGTCAGTTTGCACAGAATAACAAACCAAGTTGTGTGCTCAAGGAAGGATACGTCCCTCAGCAGTGTGACATGGTGATGCCTCTTAGCTGAGTGTTGTTTTTCATGGGCATTATCCTGTAGGGATTCACTTCAAGTTACAGAAGTTTTATTGAAAACCACATAATTTTCAGTGTCTGTTGACTGAGGTGGACAAAGTGGAGGAGCACAAGAAAATTACTTAGCACAGGATCAGACACTTTATCATTTCCATAAACTCATATAGTATAATCTTTATTTTCTGCTCATACAGAATGGCAATGAAACTGCAAATATATATATATATATATATATATAGAATACAGTGTGTTGCTAGTGACAAACCATTAATAATATTATAAAAGAGTATGGAATTTTACACTATACCTGTACTCGTTTTCTGGTTGAAATAAATAGCAAGTGTGTGACACAGTATTGTAATAATGTATATACCGGGCTTTAATACATCAAGACATATGCATTTATTGTAATAGAAAGCAGGAGAACAAACAAACAAAAAAAAGATTCCAAGACTTTTGGGAGGGGATGTAAATTCATATGCTTCAGGGCATAGAACAGTCTATGGATTAGAAGGAAATTTTCTCTGTGGGCAAGCTGTCTCTGTCGCAGCCTAATGCAGAGTTTCTGGCATACTCATCTGAAGCTACCCAATTTTATAAACAGTTTACTGAGGGAGGTGGACTGCTTGTCTGATCAAGTATGTCCTCTGTGTATCTACATGAAAAATGAGAGGTCTTATATATTATCCCTGCTATGAGCAGTTCTGTCTGCTGTAACTCTGCCCTCGATACTTTCCAAAATGTAAATTACACCAAACAGTGGCTAACGTTTCCCTTTCTATATTCATTCCCTTTTTCCTATTTCTCTCTCTTTTGCAGGGGGCTGTAAAGTGCCACCTCCTTACACTGCAGGCAGGCACCGTACTAGGGAATAACTCCCACAGCACAGCAGAGTGCCTTCATAACCTGCTGGCAGCACTATAGAAACAGAAACACTGACAGGCTGTAAATGTCTGCTAGCTCCCCTCCTAGCACTGGTTGTTACAGCTGAGGGTCCTCTTCACCTGCCTGCTTAGATTTCAGGGATTTTCCATTAAAGGGAGGTGTAAGTAATTAAAGCTAACTACCTGAGCTCCATCACAGTGGATTTGAGCTACTGCCTCAGTAGAGGGCAAGCTGCATTTTTCCAACTTGCTTTGCATGGGCTTTTTAGGCAAGGGAGATGTATGCAATGCTATTGTGCATGCATGTCCTCCACTGAGGCCTAGTCACACACCCCTCACGCTCCCCCGTCCCCAGGAGGACTTGATCCTGAGCAGGGAACCCAGAAGAGAGGCATCCCCCAGCCCTACAGGGAGGGTGGATGTTACAAAACATGAGAACCAACCTTCCTCTCAGAGGGGTCTCTGCTGTGACTGGGGTGCTGCTCCTCCAAAGGGATGGGGGAGTGGAGGCGCTGGGGAATCAGCACTGCTGATGGACATCTGGTGCTATGTTTACTGCTTTGATTTCGGGCCTCTCAGTGTGAAGTCAGTGAAAGCTGCAGGAACACAGTATGTTGGAAAATCAGACCCAGCTTGTCTTAAATTGACTATCCAGAGCAAAAAGCCTCTCTGGAAAAAAAAATATATATATATATATGCCATTTCTGTATATAAAGGTGTGTAGTTTTTTTGATTGCTTTCTTTTTTTAAAAGGTATAGCAGCACCTTCCCATCTCAATCTTTTTGTTACATCTATTTTTTTTCTGTAAATACAAAATACTATTTTTTGTATTGCTGGTTGGTACATTCCAAATTGCCGTATTTGAGATTTTTCTGGGTTTACCTGTGTGGAGGATGTGCAAAACACCCTTTCTGGGATTTTCCTACCGTGCTCCACACCACATCTCCTAATGGTTAGGCTGTGGTGAGGGTGAGACATGCCAGTGAGGGTTAGTGTACAGCCTACCCCAAGTTCCTGGGTCCTTAAACCACAGGAGTTGAGTTGGTTATTGTCCACCCTTGGGGCCTTTGCTAAGCTATAGACTGTTTCTTTCCACAGAACCCCGCCAGCTAGGGCAATTTCCACAGGAGGTCTAACTTTTGGAACTGTTTGGAACACACTGAGAGATGTTATCAGTGCTGTTAGTTCAGGTTTGGGAACTCCTGGATTACAGGACAACTAACACAGAGTTTAGCAAGATTTGGAAGGAAGGAGTGAAGGAAGGAGTGAAGGAGTGAAGGAGTGAAGGAGTGAAGGAGTGAAGGAAGGAAGGAAGGAAGGAAGGAAGGAAGGAAGGAAGGAAGGAAGGAAGGAAGGAAGGAAGGAAGGAAGAAAGGAAGGAAGGAATATAAAAGCACATGAGCCTGTGCTGAAATTGTCCTCTGACTTGGGGCATTTCAATTTTAAGTCAGAGTGAATATTGTGGGAACTCAGAATTTTTACAGAGCAAACCCCAGTGCTTCAAATTGACCACTCAAAGACAGATGCTGCGTCTGACCTTTTTTGTTCTTATTTTTTGTATGAATTATTAAACTGCCATGAATTACCCATTCATCTTCAGGCTTCTAAACTGAATCTGAAAGACTGTACATTCTGTATGATACAGAAAATTGAGATTATGCAGATGGAAAATGCTTCCCTGCTGCAGTTTTCTCATAAGATGCCTTGCAAATGCTGAGGATCCAGCCCCTGTGTGGAATGCAGCTGGGTGTTATTCAAGCACTTCTTGAGGGATGGTACAGGGACATGTTATATGCATGGAAATAGGAGTATATGAGGTTTCCGTCGAGAAGCAATAAATCCAGGAAGCACTGCTTGCAGGAAGGTGTGGTGCTCCTTTCAGCAGTAATATTAATGCTAGCCAATTTGTTTGAATGACAGTGCCTAAGCATTTCATGATTGCTCCCCCCTCACATACCCAAGAGCTTCTATGGAGACTGACTAATGCTTCTGTTAGGATTAGTAATATGTAGTTTAACAACCCAACACTAAAATCTTCAGGGGCCTTCCTCCAAAATTCTTGCAGCCATTTTGCTGATGACCGAAGTATGCTGAATCTGTTATTAAGTAATATCCATTAATTCAATAATCCATCAGAAATCAGGACTCTAAGCAGCTTTCTACATTAGCTCTTACAGATTTCTCTGAAACTTTACCACATGACAGCTTTCAATCTCAGCAAGCTGCTCCAGGTCAGCAAGTAAAAGGCAGTAACAAAGCAGAGCAAAACATGTAACAAATTCAATGAGCATCTATTATCAGCCTGATTACACACTGCACCATACAGAGTCCTAATGATTTCACTGAGGCTCCATGCAGCATAAGGAGTCTCCCATGCAGATTAGTTTACAAGATCAGGGTCTCCATATGGAACACCTCCTCCCTCCGCCCCTTCCCGTTCTGCAGAGAACAGTGTAAAACAAAGGTCTGCCTTCTTGCTTATATGCAAGGTTTTAGTGGTCTGTAGTCACGTGCGATGATTTAAACAGTGATAACTAAGCAAAAATATCTCAGTGCTATTTCAAACCTGTCGTTTTTTCTTAGCTGGGTCACTCACTGTAGCCTCCTCTGTCCAGTCACCTCTCCAGTAGTCATTTTGATGCACTCTGCCACAGTGCTCGGTATAGATGCTTAAACTCATATTGCTCCGTTCCCAGGAATAGCTTCACGGAGTGAAAGCTCTGAGTGTGTAATACGGCGTGAAAAAAAATCAAATGTCAGAAACTTCATATTGATACTTTGATCAGAAGCAACATGAGCCTGAAAGTTTTTGAACAACAAACCATTTGAGAGTGTGTAACATGCTTGTGAAAATATTCATAGCATAATTAGATAAATAACAGATCCAGTGTCTATTTTTACTTTCCCTTGATGAGAAGCTTTGCAGGAGAGACTGCTGGTAGTTAATTCTCCCTAACAACAATCTGTGTAATCACAAACCCCAATTAGCTGTGCCTGTTCTATGCTATACAAACTATTTCCTTAGCGCTTCACATCACTACTTTGTAATTAGCTTTCATCTACACGAGCTTTGACTAAAAAAATATAAAAGAGTGTAAGTGATTGTACTGCCACTCAGTATTCTGCAAAATAATCGCTAGCGATTTCAATCAGATTAATTTTATCACCCGTATTAAGGAAAATTACCTCCCTCTTCACTCTCTACAGCTGAGGGCTATTTCATTTCCTGAGATGTTCATAAAAGCATAATATAAAGCAATCTGTAATTGTAAATATCCTTCCCTAATAACTTTGAGATATTTCCTTAATACATCTTTACATTTGGAGTTTCCGTTCCATAAAATACAGTAACAAGTGCTCTATTATGTTTTAAGTGTGTGCTGTTAAGCTGGACAACTTAGCGCTGTCCTTCCTGTTTTTACATAGGGTTATATTTAACTTGCAGATAATGGGAACAAGGTTTAAAAGTGATGGAGCGGAATAATGGCGTTACAGCAATAATATATCTTGCCTTTGTGAGGAATAGAACTTTACGGCCTATTTCAGGTCAGCCAACACCAATTCCATTTTTCACAGCCTGACAACTTTCACCTTCACCCACACTCCAGGTGGGTATTAAAAACTACTTTCCAAACAAGGCTGAGGTTTGGCTGAGTCAGTGCTCTGAAACCGGGAAAAACCCTTCTACCACTGAAATCTGAGTAAAATAAGGTAAAAAATAATAATAAAAGTAGGCAACCTGTAATATCTGCATTCCACTGGCTTGAGTGAAGAGCTTTTCAGGTACTTGTAGAGCAAAGCAAGATGCTCAGATGGGTTATTTAAAGGAAGTCAGTTCAGCAGTGTTTAATTCCTGCAGGGAGGATGCTGCATTAGCAGAGATTTAGCACCCATTTACTGGAAATATGAGGTGCATGCTATGACAAGCACAGCAGCTCATCAGCAACAAGGTTCATTAAGGTGCTCAGGCCACCAGCACTTTTTGTTCTGAATGTACCTGTGTATTGCAAATAAACAAATAAATAAACAAAAAGAAATGAAAAGTTTAAAATCCCCAAAGCCTCAGTAGCTAAGTCCATTCTCAGTTACCCATGTATGTGTTTGCACTGTAGGGCTTTCCACCAACATCCTCAGCTTCACAACAGAGATACAGGGTGAATGATACAGAAAGCATGCCACTCACAGCAGGACTAACACTGCCCAAGGCCGTTTGAAGCTGACCCTGCTCTTCTCAAAGCAGTCTTAAGCCTTGGAAGGGAAAGGCATCTCATTGCCTGAGCAGCCTCATTTATTTGTTCTCTGCATTTTGCATTAGCTGGCTTATCCCTTGGCCTGTCACACTCTCCCCTTCCCTCTGCAGCTTGAGAGCTGTCTGTACACAGGAAGTCCACCTGTCACTCTGCAGAGGTGACTAAAACATGACAAAGATTGAAGTGGGAGGGGGAACATCCGTGTTGGAAAGGGGAAACCACTGCCTGCTGCAGAGCTGGTATTGCTCTCTAAAACCAAAGCCCTATGGGAAAAATGAGGTGCTGAGACCCCACGCAGCAAATCACAAGGGCTTCTCCAGCACACTACAACACTATGTGCATCCCTCAGCATTTTGAGGCTCTGTGCTATGCATGAGACGAAGAATAACACATCTTGAAATGTATCTTGAAATCTTGTGAATGGGGAGAGGGTCGTTACAGTGTCAGGATATGGAGGATGTTACAGATAAGCTCACTGGAATTAAATGTATTGTACTCACCCTTCTTTCTACAGGAGCAAGATAAACTTCCCAACCTTTTGAGCAGGCAGAGGAAGAAGCTCATTCTCATCTAGAACAACACCCGGACCATTTGCAAACACAACTTTTTGTGGATATGGATTTGACACACCAGATAGGCTGCCATGGGTTCATTTCCTTTGCTGTTCACTTAAGACAGAGGACACATATGTAACTTCCACTCTTTCCCACTCTACATGTTTCCATGGGTGAAGTCACCGAAGTCCATATTTCACACTGCACTTGAGCATGACAGAGCCCTAACAACATATCATCAGACAGTGATTTTCAATTGCCTAAGGAATCCCTGTGCCTGAACCCTTCCCAAGGACAGTGCCAAGGAAGCAGCCTGGAGCTGGTACATCACCACACAGCTCAGGTATTCCCAGAAGAGCTAGTCTTCACTTCTCTTCTGCTTAAGGAGCACCCACGGAGAGGGCAAATCAGGCAGAAACACTGAATCCCCTGGGCAAAATGAGACAGAATCACTGTAAGAAGAAAGGCTGCAGTTCACATGTCTCCAGAGAAACTCAAACACATGCTGAATTTTCAGTTTCTCACACTGTGAGTTTACCGCTTCTGACAAAGCTGGATAACAAACAAAGTCACCTATTACAGTTATACAGATGTTACATCCTTGTTGTTTCATAGCATAAGGAAATAAAGTGAAACCAGTTGAAGTTCAGAATCCCTAGCAAATATCTGAAATTCTTTTTATGTGGAACGAGGATACAGCTAGGGCTGAAAGAACATGTGTTTTCAGTCCCAGTGAAAATTTCACTGTCTTCATATTTGCTTTTATCCCAATTTGGAACAGAAAGTCAAACATCAACTACTGAAACTTCTGAAAATCACAAAGTTCAGAAATGTCAAAACATGCCACTTCCCTATTTCTGATCTAAAGGAAATGCTGTATATTACAAAACTGCAACACCGAATAACAGTTTTTGAACGAAACCAAAGCATTTTATTTAAGTTCTGTTCAATATCAGTGTAAGTCCCACTGAAATGATCCTGATATCTCACAAGGGCTGACATTTAAATGTCTTAAATTTTTCACTGTAGACAGTTTTTGTGAGTGTGCCACAAGGTATATCACCACACGAATCCCCAGGTTCACCCTTTATAGGACATCCATCTGCACCCTTTGAAATGTAACCCAGCTAAGGAGACGTTTGTGTACACACCTTGGCCAGCAGGGTGTTATGTACCATGACACTACAGGGCAACACAGACAACTGCTGAACAGATCTGAAACAACACATTCATTTTAGTTTAGCAAGGCAGAAGGCGTTGAGTTGTTTTGATCCAGTCCCAAGCAAGACGATCTTTTCTACACTGCTAAGAGCTGGCAGTGTAATTGCTACACATGTCATGTTCATGCACAGTGGTCATTCTTAAAGATACTCTGGATTTAATTGGGGTAAAATGCCATTCATTACTGAGTAGCTATATTGTGGATCTCTGTTATGTTATCATTATAAGTTAGAATACTTGGAGTTACTTCACTGAGATAAAGTTAGTTAAGATAATGACAAGTTTTCTGACCACTATAAATACATAATGCTGTCACGTTTAAACTACTAGATAATTAATGCAGAGCCAGCTGCTACTAATATATGGCACTAAGACTTGTTAATAGAAGGCTCTAATAAAGCTGTTAATACTGATAATACCATACAGCATTTAAAACTGTTGCAAAATTTTCCTTAGGATTGTCTCCTTACTATGGAGGGCTTTGTTACTTTTTGGGTTTCTTTTTATAATTAACCTCTAACAGCATACATCATGTTATCCGTCACAAATAAAGTCAGACCTTGCCTCAAGGTTCCTGCAGTCTAAAAGGCAAGAACTAGTCAAGATGTGTTAGGGATGTAAACCAAGCAGGATTCATTATTTGCCCTCTAATAGGAGCCAGAGACCCAGTCAAGCACAGGAATTCATTGTTGTATGCACACTACAGATAAAGAAAAGACAGTCTTTGTCCAGAAGAGCTTTGTTTAGAATAGTATATCTTAAGCATATCTTAATGAAATTGGTTTTTTTCTTTCTTGTGAACTTCTCTTTTTTCTGTTGTTCACTCAAACCCAAGAAAACTTGCAGTGGGTATGGCCATTTAAAGACCCAGACAAAACCTCTTGAAATCTGTGGAAGTTTTCAAGTGCTCTCTTAAAAACTGAAATCCAGTTACACAGTTGCCTTAGGAATATCCTACTGTAAATGAAAGAAGGCATTCTCTATTAATTCAGATCATCTTACAATAAAGCTAACTGAAAATGAGAATAGTTCTGATCACCAGAGTCAAAAATTGGTATTCCAACAGTTTCAGAACAGAAATTGGTTTGCCTCCATTTTACTAAATTATACTGTTCAGTAGTTAGAAACTCATTTTATAAGCAAATACATACTTACCTATTTTTTAAGGCTCTGACCCGCTGCTCATCTTAATGGCTTATAACTAAGAGTGTTCCAACTGGTTGATACCATCTGTCTGAATCTGCTAGACAAAAGGGTAGTGGACTAGAAATGTGGCTCTAGCTCATTTAGTTCATATTCAAGAAACTGAAACAGTCTTCAGTATGGAACACTGTTAAAATACTATGAAAGCCAAATGATTGTTTTTCCTCAACAGGGAAAAACAAAAGACACCAACAACTAATTAAACAAGAATAAAGAAGAATGACATGGCAGCTTTGGATTGTGTTATTCTCTAGTCCCTCGCTATGGATGTGCATTGAAATAACCTGTCTTCTAGGAATTAAAAAAGGGGCACAGAAGGGGAGAAGTAGATTTCTGAGTGTCCAAGGTTAAAGCCATCTCACTAAAGTACAGGCGAGCGGAAAGGGGAGTGAGTAGCTGGTTCCACTACATTGTGTCTTTGGACCAGGTTTGCAAGGCCTGTGTGTTTTAGCAGTATATAGCCCTACGGTTACATCCCTTGTGAGTTCAAGGAATGCAATCGTCCCCAATAAGCATAAAAGGCTGTCAGTGATAGACAGAAAAATCCTATCTGCTGCAGGAAGTGTCAGAGGACCATTCAGTGCACGGATGCTAACTGCCTTCAGGCATAAGCAAAAGGCAAGTTTGTGTCAGTGACCAACATAGTTCCTGACATGACACTGAATATTAAGGATAAGAAAGATCAAGGCCTCCTTTTATAGAACTCAAGGTTAATATTCTAGAAGCCCGCTTAGAGCATGGTTTTCACCCAAAGAGTTAACTTTGACTAAAACTTTTTTTTAATATAAAAGGCCCAATTTACTAATGATTTGTGTTGTCCCTGAACAAATCAACTTAATAGCACAATTTCTCAAAATATTACAAGCACAGAGAGAAGTTTAAGGGTAGATCAAGGATATTTTCACTCAGTTATTTGAAAGTATTAAAAGTTCCCTCTGCTTTTTCTAAAATGTACATTGTGGTGCCATTAGGGCAGCTCTGACAGGACTGTAGACAATGGTTTTTTTCTTTTTTTTCTTTTTTTTTTGACACTGTTTGGAGTTGCTTTAAGGATCTACTCTGGCCATTTGGATCCACAGTTTTCTTGTTCCCTTATGAAACACATAAGTACTAATTGGAAGAATAAGAAAATTATTTCTCGCGACACTGTTAACTATAGTTACACACCAAACTCTTACTGACCAACAAGTTGTCCTTAAAAAGATGGTGTTAGTGAGATTTTTTTCTCCTCCACAGGAGGGATGATCACAAAGTTTAGATCATGGTGAAGAGTAACAAATGCTTCTTTTTTTTTTTTCCCCACAAGTTAATTAAACACACTCTCAGCTTCTGCATAACACAGTATGTCTAGGTTTTGTAGTGCTTATCTCTTGGCAATGCTTGTCCCTGTGGCAGTTCTGAGCACCTTCACTGAAAGAAAGCAATATAATATTATTTTCCCCCAAATCTCACGTGTCCTGATTCAGGCAACACATTAAAACACACGAAGAACAAAGTTTCTATAAATCCTCTGTGATTCAGCCCTGCAACAGCCATCAAAATTAAAATTTCTTCTCAATCCAATCTAGTTAAAATTAATTAAAGGCACTTGATTTGAACCAGCTCACCATACTGTCAACCTAATCAGTTTGTCTTATTCTAGATAAAACTATTCCTGCTTGCTAAAGGTATGCACGTTCTGACTTCTTCACTTGCCTTTGAATATTAATATGCTACCCAGAAGCCAGATGAGAACACTTTTCTTAGTCAATACTTCAGCTTTCCATGAAGATAGGCAAGTCTCTTCTTACTATTTTTGCAGCATTTCCCCACAATTACCCATGCTTTCAGAATTGAAAATAGTAGCCATGGTAGCTGAAAGAACTGGTCTCACCATGACATAAAACTGAAAAAGTCTTTCCAGGAACTCCTTCAGCGTCTTGGGAGATACATGATCCGTGTGATAGAAGAAAGTGAATCTGCAGGAAAAGAGATGGGAAAAATGATCACTGAAAGAAATGTTTAGCTTGCACAGATAAACAACCAACATCTAACGACACCATAAATCACCAGACAAAACTTTTGTCTTCTTCCACTGCATGGGCTGCCAGATAGTATTACAGAATAGTGATTGTACATAATACATGTCTGTATATTGAATGACATGAGAAAATTAATAATAATAATCTGAGAAATATTTCTAATGTACACAAAAATGCAAGGAACTTTCCTTCTTCTCCTGTGCTTCCAGCCCTTTATCTGCTTGCCCATATTCTCCTTTTGTTGACAAAGAAAGCTTAGCAGGTGAGACCCATACAGACATACATGTGCACAAACATACAAACATGTACACACACATGAATATTTGAATTGAACATTCATTTTAAAGGTTACCATTCAAAGTCTGATGGACTCATAACAAGTATCTCCACAATACACATGCACTCACTCCACATTTTGGAAGGGGTTTGTTTTCCTAGAAACTATTCTTTCTTTCTCATCTTCCAAGAAACATTGCAAGTAGGAGAGAAAATAGAAAAAAAAAAAGACAAAACAGAAAGTACAACCAGGCAGCTTCTTAATAAGGCAAAGGATATACCTGACCCAGCCAGATAGAGAAGATATAACATACGTAAATCAAGGAAACCAGGTTCTCATCAGATTATGCCTCTTCCTGTATGCTTTGTTGTTGTTTTTTAAATATGAATCCCTCCACTAAGGATTAATCACTTTGAACATCTCACAACCAGTGCTAAGTAAGTAGAATCAGTTCGTTAGCGCCCTCCATTTCTACTGTAACTTTCATCAAAGCATCTCAAAGGATGTTACCACAGTATAGGGCTCCTTTGGTGTGAGCCTAAGTACTAGCAGCTCTTATGAGTAAAATCACAACCATTTTTCATAAAGGACAGTAAAAGCAACCCGTTTGCTTTCCCCTTCTCATTTTCCATGTCATAAACGTGTTTGTTCCCAGCTCTATAGCTTGCTCTAGTCAGAGAACTAACTATGCTGAAAAGTGCTCTCTGCTCTGGGGTCAGAGGAGAAAATAGTTCAGCCAAGTCAGTTTCCAGCTGTGATTCACCAAATAAGCTGCTAGCAGAACATAAGGGAACACCAGGGCTGCTGAAGCAATCATTGCCATTAAATATCTACTTGTCAGCTTAAAATAATTCCGATCTATGATCCTGCCTCTTCTAGGGTTAGGATCAAAAATAAAATCTTTATTCACCTGCTCAAGGTCACAGGGAAAGTCAGCAGAGAGGTTACAGTCCCAGAAATCTGCTTGCTGGGTCTGCATTTTTCCAATAGATACACCCTGTTTGAAAAAGCCCTTAAAAACTTTTCTCTGGCTTGCTCCTCAGGATATATAATTGCACATTTTTCATGTCATTTTAATCACTTCTGAAAGTACTGTCTGGAATTACAAAGTTACTTGAAGACAAAGCAATCTCCAGCATTTGTATTCTAAACCAGGATGAACATGGAAGTCTGCACTGTTCACAGGCACATTAACTAGGGCCTCTCCCTCCTTCTCCCTTAAACTGGATGCCAAAAGATGTATGATCCACTTTCTGAACCAGGTCACCTTTAAGAGCACAGTGACATGCCATAGAATTACTTGCCAGTCCTCACCAGAGATGTCTGCAAGTGCAAAGCCTGTGACAAAGGACTGAAATGACAGCACTTTGACTCACTTCTACATTGTGTTTGTTTAGGAAGGTCCTAGAAATTGTATTTCACCAACCACATTCGCTATCAACACACAATTATCTGGCTTAATCATGTGGAACAGTGGCAAATTCACCTGGGGCTTAAGAACTAATGACATTCTCGTCTGAGCTGCTTTAGTGAAATGGCCTAGCACCTGAAGCAGGAACAGCAAGATTGCTCAAGAAAATTTGGTTTTCTTTTTTCATTTCACAGCATAGGGGCTCTGCTCAAATCAACAAACGCTCCTGATTAAATAGCTGTGGTAGTTGACTTATTTGCACTTGTGTGTATGGCTCTGAATGTACATTGAGAATCCCTAACCTTTACAGGAAAAGAATTGTCTGTGACTTGTTTTTAATACACTGTCCTTTTGACACAGAAAATAGTCAAATAATTTGGTATTTGATAAGTTTGCTATGATGAGATCTGTAAGTGTGGGTCACCCCAAATACAGCCCAAACTAGCACAGGGGCAACAGGGAAAGAAAAGGGGGGGATGCAGAGGGAAGAGAGAAAAAGAAAAGGAAAGGTACAAAAAAATCCACACCTTTCCTCACACTGAATATATTTGTATCTATTTTTGTCTGCTGCCTGGGCAGGGCCATTTAAATTCTGCTTGCTCAACAGAAATTCAGACCCTCATCTTGGCCTTCCCCCCCTTAATATACAGGAGATGAGTTGTGTTGCTGCTGACTATGCCACTCTATCTCAAAAGTTTACAGGCTTGTAAGACAAGAAATTGAGTGTTCAGGCTCCTGAATGCTTCAGAAAAGGAGCAAGAAGGGTAGCAGGATCACCCATTCCTTTTATTTTGACTGGGAAAAAAAACCCCACAACATGAATAAAGTCTAAAAAAAAAAAACAACCAAACATCTAGAGAGATATAGCAGGTGAGAATTTCCTACTCACCTTTCATAGTCACCCTTAGCATTTCATGCTCAAGGACGCTCTGTCCTTGAGCAAAATAACCATAGACTTGCATGGACAACTACAAAACAAGGCAGCTCCAAAAAATCAGCTTGTTGTGGCCACTTTGCTTCCTATGAAAATTAATAAATCAATGAAAATTAAAAAATATAATAAAATTTTTAATTAATTAAAATACGAGCATTGGCTGAGATTGATACAGAGCCAAAATTTAGTTCATATGGATAAGCTGCACAGCCACCTACTCAAAGTTAATTCCACATTCTACTACTAATAATGTTTTATCCTACTAATGCAGCATCTGCACCAAGCTACATTTATTTATACCAGAGGCCCCATGCACAGTCTCTATCTTGATTACTCACGCAAGACTATGAGAAGCACTTGAGTGAGGTTGTCCACAAAGCCATTCTTGCTAGGTCAACCTATGTACCCCAAATTTTGGAAGCTCAGGGCCGTACTGCTTATTGTCTGGCCCACCGTAAAATGATTTGATCACAGAATCTTTAGTAATTACTGAAGGAGTCATTGATTCAGGATTGCAGAAAGGCAGGTCATGTGCAGACATGCTTTTCCCCTTGGCTTAGTGCATGGACTGGCCAATCTGGCCGTGAGAGTCTTGTTGAAAGGTACAAAGGACATGTCTAGTTTTGGAACTATAGAGCAAGAAAACAGCAATAGTTTAGACGGCTCACAAAGAAGTTACTCAAATATGACCACAGAGTAAGTGAGTTTGGTTTGAGGCTAGACTGCAGAGGACCCAGCTGCTGACGTCATGCCACTTAAGGGTAAGGAGCTGGAAGTCTGCAGCAGATTGAGACTGGAAAGAGCAAAGAAGCAGAGCTACTCAAGAGTTACATTACTTTAATGTAATATTCAAGCACATCAAGAAGAAGCTACAGCTATTTCATTTACTGTGGTGCTCTAATTGCTACCCCAACAAAAGACAAGGCAAAACAGGAATTTTGGATGCTAATGAGGGAATTTGGTTCTTTATAGCAAACTATTTGTGCTGCAGAATGCTGAAGTTTACCTGGAGAAGCCTATTTGGGACAGCCATCAGAATAAGCATCTGGACAAGTTCAACTTCCTGACATGAAGCATGTGCTTTTTGAATGTTTTCACTGCTTCTGTAAGACTCCACTGTTCCATGCCTTAAGAACAGAGTATCTGACATCTCAGGGAAAAGAGGATAGTTACCAGAGTGACTGTGTTTCAGTGACAGATGATAGGATAACTGTAGTTAGCATGGGTTTGTATGGCTTCCATAACATCAGCATATCAAGCACAATTTAGCCAGTGAACTTGACAATATGAGGACACAATGAAGTCATTTTGTGCCAGCAAAAGGGTGTCACTGTGATACAGGGAAGAAGTGACTTCCAAGCAGTCTTGCCCTATGGTCATGAGGACATTTTGCTGTTAAGGCTGTAGAACTGGTTAAATGTGAGAAGCAGAAAATGTGAGATTGCATGCATTAATGTAGGTATTTATATGATTCTATCATTACAGTGTTTCATGCCAGTCCCTACACAGAAGTTACTATATGTACCGCCACTTATCGCTAATGCTGGGCTTCATCAGGCATGTCTGAATCAGGAAATAATATGGTAATTTTCACAATCACCAAGTGGAAAATATTTATGGTGCGGTGGTTTAATATATCTGTATTTTATATTTCTAAGATTGTACCTGATGACATAATAAGAGTTTGAGTTTAAATAACAGCTGAATGAGTTCAGGAAGAAAAAAAAATCTGCACTGGTAGAAAGCTTACTCCTTTATAAAAAATATTTTCCACGTTCATCAGGATTGCCAGCCTGGGGCAAGCTTAATTAAAGTCAATGGAGAAAAAAATTGAATACTTAAAAGTGCTGTTTGGGGCTCACAGAGCTTGAATGACTCAAACTATGAAATATTCAATTACTAATAATTGTGAGGTTTTGTTTGGTGAGCATTTTGTCACTCACTCCACACTTCAGCTCCTTCTCCTTTCTTTCTTTGCTACACAAAGGGGTTAAAAGAGAAGACAATTTGCAGCTCAGCTCCAGGGGTGAAGAAGCACCCAGGTTTCCCCAGCACTTTGCTCTTTGTCTTCTTTATCTGTCCTATTGAAGCACAGCAACCTCATGCTTGCTGCTTGCATGCTTCCTCCTTCCCTCTCCTACAAACACATGCTATCTCCTCTCAGTCTTGCTTTTGGCTTGTTCAGAGTGTGATCATGATTCATGAGGCGATGATCTGGCTTTGAACGTGACCTTACATTTAGCAGCTCTGTTGGCTTAGGTGCCTAAGAGAGTTTGAATTTCTTACTGACTTGGGCACGCTATTTAACAAACCCAAATGCTCTGAATGGTGATTCGGAGGAAATGGTGCCAGGACTTGCTTTTCAACACAAGCTCAACAGGCCTTGTAAATAGAAAATCTGTTGGATGAGGACAATGAAACTTGAAATGGTTTTATTTGCTGAATGATTTTATTTACTGGATTGCAGTACTGGAGAAGGTGAGCTCAAATTTAAATATATGCCCTGCCCAAAGGTTCATCTCATTCCAAATATTGAGTTTAATATCAAGGGAAGCACATCTTATTGGAATTGAACCTTCTGTAAAAGAAAAATAGTGCTCTGTGAGAGGTCAAGCAATTTCCACAACTTTAGAATTAAAAACACATCAAACCAGTGGATAGATCAATGTGTTAAAATAGGATTCAAAAGAACAGAAGTCAACCTGCCAGAACAATGTTAAATGTGTCCTACTTTATTCCAAATATACTCCCAGTACTATAAACAAAGGACAGATTGGGATCAGTTTTGGGCAATTCAAATATTCCAGAATTACTGGAAGAAACAAGGGTAAACTTCATTGAGTGACTGATGAGGACAGGCTTTTTGAGAGATATATATTTTTTAAGCATATTTTGCTTTCTTATTGTAAAATAAAATCTTAACTTGGAGAAATAGCAAATTAGTTAAAATATTCTCTGGTACTTAATGACACCTTAGTGGAAGGCAACTCTTAAAATGCGAAACCCTTGACTGTGCCAGTACAGAAAAATAAAGTACATGTCTCTCAGTGGGTAACAGGGACCTGTATTATGTCCTACTGTTGGTTACAGAATTTTCAATATTTTCTTATCCTTTTTCACTCATATGAACCGCAGCTTATAGCAATGGTAATCATTTCCTGTGTTTGAAAAAGAGATGAAAGCATTCATGGATGAAAGCAAGTTGGATTTAATCTCCTTCTCTCTCATCCAGTGCACTGTACTGATCATTTTCCAAAAAAACAAGACTTAAGCTCATTTTTGTCATGACAAAACTAGTTTCATAATAATCAGATGGCAATTCCTAGTGTACACAATTCTAATATAATTACCAGGAGGAAATGTAGAGGGAGTTGCAGGTTTGAGATAAAGAAAAGCCTGTGAATTTTGTATTAATGTCTCAGACTCTCTTATTTGTGCAAGTAATCAATCTTTCGGGGAGTAGAATAGTAATTCTTTGTGAAAAAATGACAAGAGTCTGAGGAAGAAAGAAGATAATCTGAGTTTCATTCTGTACACAGCAGGTCAGCTGTGATTGACAAAGCTCATCACAAAACTATAGCTCCCGGAATAATCCCAATAGCAGAGTTTCATTTGCAGCCGAAGCAGTGTTAATGACATGTTTAACAGCTGCTTGTTGAAGTTTGGAATCTGCATTAACCTGCAGAGCAGTGAACAGAGAAATGAGGGGAAGTATTGAAATCAAGCCTTCATTATGCTGACAGCCCAGGGTAAGGGGTAGAGAGAGGTTTGTGGAGAAGGAGGGGTGGAGAGGCCCAGGTTTGGAAGGTTCAATTGCAGATAAGGATAGTCAAGGAGATGACAGAGTTTGATCAACAGACACAAAAGGCTGTAAAAGGGACTGACGTGCTTGACTCAAGACACTGAGGAAGGGAGGAATTAGATAACTGGAATGAACCAAAAGAGAGGTGGAAAATGAAGGACTGGCAGCATGAGTTGTGGAGAGGAGAACCAACAGTACTGTGCCTTGTAGGCCATCACACTCTTCAGCCAGCTCACTGTCCGCTCTGTATTTGTTCTATTTTAACCAAACATCTTTGCCTGCCCTATAAAATGTAAGAATTTCACAGCATTCAGTCTCCTGCAGATATCTGTTTCAAGATAAGAAGCTATTCCCTAATGAAGAAACAAAGACAGGACACTGAATGCCGTTCCAAGCCACACTGGTATCCAGCAACTAGAAATTCTGAAGACCTGGTCTGATTCCAGTCTTCCTGCACCAATGTATGTGATGAGAGAGTGTTCTTGAGTTACTTGAATTGCCCATCTTCTGTACTGTTCCACAGCACTCCCTTTTCTGAGGTGATTGATATTAATGTTAGTGACACACAAACAAAGGGCAAAGAACTAGAAATCTGATCTCTATATGTGTGCTTTAAAATGTTGGCAGTGCCAGCAGACCTCTCTCAATGGAAATGGAAGTTAAGAGAGACTTATGAGACACATACATACAGTACCTTCTCAGATTGGACAAACTGCTTCTTTCTGTGCTTTGTTTCCCTGAGTACTGGGATCAGCTATGGCTTCCATTAAATGTCATTGGAAGGCTATTCCTCACCTTAATTATGTTGACCTTTCTTGCTTGAGGGGCAGCTTAGCTGACATTTTTCATTGGTTTTGGTTGTTCTTTGTTGTCTCCTAGTATAAAACGGACACATTCAAGCCTGAAGGAGACTATATAATTTAGGCCTTAACTTGTACATGAATGGCACTTAGCTTTCAGCTCAGACTAGATTGTCTTCTTGATATTGCTTAAGTTTCCAGGTAAGTAAATCCAAGCACATTTCAGCTTGACTAAAGAGCTCCCTAAGTGCCTGATAAAATATCTTTCCAAAGGTAGTCACTAAAAAATAAGCACATTCGCAGTTAAGCTAGGTCTAGTTAGCCTAGATTCTGATCTACTGCTATACAGTCAACCATTCGACCATTCAAGTAACCATTCCTGGGAAACCACCAAAGACTTTTGTCTCACAAGAATATTCAGTATTCAAAGTCCAGAAATCCCAAGGTAAGCACAGGCCATGAAAAGCAAACACAGGTTTGGAGGTGTGCAAGTCTTATCCAAGTATTAGGATCACACATAAGGTCTGCCATGTAAACCGCCTATGAATTTCCTCACGTGTCCACAGTTCCAGTGTTTTGTTTGTTATCTCTCTCTCTCTCCCTCTTTTTTTTTAGTTTATATTTCTTTGTCTCTAGTGAGGGTCAAAATATCTGCTCTGGAACAACATTGTCTGGGAACCAAGCCAAAATGCAGCTGATGCTTTGTGAAAACAAAGGGAAAGCAAAGCAACATTGAGTTGGCATAGTCCAGGGGCTAGAGGAGTCAGAGACCTGCATTATATAAATAGACTATAATATAGACTTACTTTCTTAGTCAGAAAGTTTTTAGTGTACAGAAAAGGAAAAATTAGGCTAAGTACTGAGTGGTCCTATGGTCATTTTCTATCTCTTGCCAGGTTGCATGTGAACACCTTTGAAAGTATTCTGATAGGGAGCATTTTTGCAGACAACCTTCTGACATCTTAAAGCACATAGTAACCCACTGGTTGTAAAACTCAGCACAAGAGTAAAACTGAGATAGAAACCTGTAAGTAATGCACATGGTTTGTCTCCAGAAGAATCTTAATCCACAGAAAATGCGTGCATTCTGTCATTTTAGCCTTGAGACCTGAAAATCTTCTCGTCTGCTGAAAAATGTCATTTACTCTCTGAACTGTCCTGTGGACTTTAGTATTTAAAATCAGCCAGACTTTGGGATCATTTCCTTAAGTTTGAATGGCCATTTACTGCCATTGAATAATATCAGATGCTGTTTTTAGTCTTCTTTATGCATACCTGCTAGCCATTACATTATCAAAATTCTTGGATTGTATTGTTAATTTGTCCCCTAAAACATATGCAATGGATTTACACAGATCCTGATGTTTTTGACAGTAAATTCTACTCCTGGGACAGTGTTCTTAATCCATTTTCCCAAACAAACCTGAGGGCAAAGACTGAACGATAGCAAACTATTGAATGTGAAAATAAATAACAAACAAAAGGAAGTGAGATAAATCTATGAAACAGTTTGGCAGCATGTTTAAAGGCCTTTGTTTTGATTTTCGCAGCTACTTTTTAAAATAAAATAGCTAGGTTAGACAGAATTTTCTCAGTGAGGGCTTAGGAAGCCATATTATTTTCATCTCAGCCTTTAATTTTGCAACGGCCAGGGAGTTTATTATAGAGAGTACAAGTCAGAAGCAAGGTTAGTCCTTAGATCTAAATATACAAAAATAGTCACTAGAACTAGCAGCCAGTTCAGTTGGTACTCCATGCTGCTTCAAAGTATCATATTAAATCTGCTATCAATTTTTAGTACAATTTATGATTATCTGATTTTATCAAGTACTCTATCTTCTCCTATTTGGCTTCTCTGCAATACAGTTAGTAGCTAAAACATAGTATTATTACACTTGTAACAGTAAAATCTCAGTTTAACTTGGCTGTGCAGAAGTTGGAAAACAGTGTTTAGAAATTGCAGTCAATGGGATTTTGCCTGGAGATAAATATTTCATGATGTAAGTAAGCAGCATGTAAATCAAAACAGCAGCCAGTACAACTTTGTCTGAACATATACTTTGGGAAACAGTACTACTGTGGTAAAATGTGCTATTGACATCTGTAACTGTGATCTATGTCAGATCTGCTTAATGTTCTTCATTAAATTCTGAAGCTTTGCAAGTCCTTTAGAGAGGCAGACAGTATCATAAGAAGAGCTGAAACACAAGGAGGTGTAGCTACATACCAAAGACACCTCATCAGACCAGACGCATGCTTTTTCCTTTCATTTCAACCACACATCTTCCATACACACTACACTCAGTTAACTGGCTGTTGAACTGGCAAGGCGTTCAGGCTTGTCCAAGTAAAACATCAGAAGCATTTTAGTAAACTGGAATAAATATGCATAGAAATGATGATGAAGCTACTGAGATGTCCTCAAAGCTGATAGGAGTTAGATACACAAGATAATATCTCATTTTTGTCTTTTTTACTAACCACTGGGTACTCTGTCTTCTTTACTGACTACTGGGTACTCTTACTGAGAACACCTTTTAAATTAAGAATGTTAATCTACAGTCATATTTATGTGTCACTGTGAAGAAGTCTCTCCGAACCAGTGGGATCAATTCTTTTCACAATAAGGAACTGACAAAACAGAGATTGTCTGGTAGAAATGTGCACAATCTCTTCTCTTGTGCCAAGGAAATCCTCTTACCAGGTTGTGTTAAGGGCAGTCTCTTGGCACCCTCAGAGTCTTGTGTGAAGCTCCAGTGATCTCAAGCCACAACGCTGCTGAGCAGCCAAGAGGTATTTGTCTGACCAGGACTGCAGCACAGGAGCAAGAAAAGGAATTAATGAGGTAGCAGGTATTAAATCACTCTTAAAGCTCTCTAAATCCACAACTGGACAAAGAGGAAAAGCGTGGGAACTTTCATGGACATTCTCAGTACTATCTCTTGTAATGTGGTCTTCATGACAGCAGGAAAGAAAGGAAGATAGTGAGATTTAGGTTCCTGGAGTACACCCTCAACTCTTAACTTGGGAGAAGGGAAGACAATCAAGAACATAAAAATGAGCTTGAGAATACTTTGGCTTTTATTCTGTTTTGGTGCAAAAAATTGAAATTCTTGTATGACTTTTTCACACTTGTTTCATTTCAGATGAAGGGACACTCAGCTTTTTACCAAACACGTATTCGTAACATACACATTCTACAGCCTATCTTGGTGTAAGGAAACAGACATCTTGTAGTGGGAGCATATGTTATTGTAACCTTTTCATAGACATGGCCTTTTTCATATACAGGTAAGAACAAGGTGGCAGTAGCACAAGTGAAAATCAAACTCCATGCCTATCTGAACAAATTTCTTACACTAATAGTCTGAATTACAGGGGAAGATCTTGTTGCCAAACGTGCATTTTGTTCCTCTTAACCATATGGTTTTATTGCTAATCAAAGTATTTCAAGATTTCTATTTTTTTCATCCTCAAGCTGGGACAAATGTCAGCATTTTGAAATTTTTCCCACATTGAAAATAAGACAAAAAATGTCTCAAAGCAGTTAAAATATTTTCTTTATATCTCAGACTTTTACAAAAGTTTATAGTATTATTAGTCTAGCTTACAAAAGCATCAGTTATTTTGGGCTGGAAAAGGGGATTTTTATCCAGAGGTCAGAACAGAATGTATCAAAATAATTTGTAAGTATTTTGAAAAGTCTGAATTTGAGTGAGTCAGCATATTTAATAAATAGTGTTTAAGTTGAGCATTTTTCTAGTCAACTACAAATAAACGTAATGAATGCTTTGTGATTTGAAGGGAAGCCAATAATCTTTGGTTAAGTGCACTAATTCTCCTATGCATACTGCTTTATATATATAGCCTTTCCAAGTGCATAATCTCAAGGAGAATTCAGTGAGAATGTTGGAAAGAAGGAAGTGAATTAGGAAAATGTGAATGTGAGAGAGAGAAAACAGACAGAAGTAGGTTTGTAAAGTGTCCACACAAGAGTTTTTGAATCGTGTATGGAACTGTGCACTGGAAAAAGTAAAAAAAAAAAAAAAAAAAAAAAAAAAAAAAGTGAGCAAATAAATAGGGGAGGACAAAGCATAAAATGCAACAAAAATAAAGAGTAAGAAATTGGCAGAACTTTGATGAGGACTCTGGCTTTAGTTATGTAAAAGAGAAGAAATATGAAGTCCTCATCTGTCATTGATGTGGTTAGAATGTAAGCAAATAGCTGCCCCTATTTGGAACTTGTGTCAAGAAGTACTGCTGAAGAGAGTCAAGAGACAATGTCAGAATGGTTCCTTCCTCCTTTTCAGTTTTTGTGGAGATGAAGATGTGGAAGCTTGTAATTTCCTCATGAATGCTGTGAAAACGTGTGGAATCGAAAATGTAGAAATTGCAGCTGAATATGCCGTATGAGACACATCTAATGACATCACATGTACAGAGTGAACACAGAGTCATTAAAGAAACTATTTTAGACAAAAACAGAACCCCAGAGGCATTGTGAAAACCTAGATGGATAGATAATGTGCAAGACTAATAAGAGTAATAATGTCAGCTCTCAACACTATTTTAAGGGCAAATCAGTGACAGTCGACAACCATCAACAGTCATCATAGCTGAGGTAAGCACAAACCCACAGGAAGTCTGAACAGAGATCTTTGTGGTCTGTCCATATGAGCGGGTAAAGAAGATCTGTAATTCAAAACATGTGGTGCAAAATACTGACATTGACAGTACGCACAGGACAGAGGGCTTACTTCAGGCTGGTTCTTGTCTGAGTCTGTGTTTCCAACGCCCTTTAGGACACATGACACACCAGATGCATTCCTGTAGCGTATCTCCTGGTTTAGTTTCAGCCAGAAGAATCAGTTTCACACACTCTGACCTACCCCATGGTGTGAACCAAGCTGATGAGAAAAGTCAAGAAGTAGGTTTTCTTCAAAAGCATGCCCCTGAGTTGACAGAAAACCACAAAGTTTCTCTCCTCTGTGACATGACTTAGATGTTTTTTTCATTTCTTTGTTTTGATCCTTTTCCAATTGCTTGCAGGCAGGATAATCTTTACTCCTGAACTGAACTTGCAATACTCTAATAACTTAGCAGGTTCAAAACCAAGCAAAAGTTTTGCCATGACTTACACTCTCAGCACAGAAGAAAACGTCCATGATCGTTTACCCTCAAAGAGCACCTCTACTGCTGTTGTTAAAGCTAAATTGTAGCCAATATATAAATATGTAGCTGCCTTCACAATAAGCCACTAAGCGTTTTGTCAGTAGTACTCTTGGAAGAGAAATGATGGCTGAATCCTTCAGTGGTAAACAGGACTTGACACCCTTTTTATTTTTATTTTATTTTTTTCCCATCATGGTAGGAAATGTGCTTGTGAAGAACCTGTTAAAAGACCTTTGTGCTCCAAAACACAAAGGTATGAATTTAAGGGAGAAATTTAAAGACACTTTCCAGAAGGTAGGTACTTGTGCTGTTTAGCCATTCCTAACTCAGATGGATTTCTAGAGCATCTATAGTGATGTTCTCACATTGGAGCCATCTACCATCAATAGTGGTGGCATTCACTAAATGTACATCAGGTCTCCTTCCATACCAGTTATTTATCTCA
The DNA here is from genome assembly GCF_016699485.2 of Gallus gallus. NCBI lineage: Eukaryota > Metazoa > Chordata > Aves > Galliformes > Phasianidae > Gallus > Gallus gallus. The sequence continues at coordinate 134,211,474 of NC_052532.1, read as the reverse complement.
TATTGGCAGTCAACACCTTGGAGACCTTACACCATTATTCATTAAATCCACAGGATCCTGCAGTGCACCATCTCAGCTCCACGAGAGGTATGAAGATAGCGAAGCAGAAAGAAAGGGGATTCTCCAAGAGATGTTTAGAAGAATTCCCATGTGGATATGGGAGTTTACAATGCACTGCACTATTGCTCTGTCCAATTTACAGTAACTAGACAAATAGCCTTATGTTAGGGTTTTGTTTTGTTTTGTTGTTTTGGGATTTGTTTGTTTGTTTGTTTGTTTGCTTTCTTTTGTTTTGTTTTGGGTTTTTTTGGTAGACAATTATATTTTCCTGGGAGGAAAAGAGTCATTTTCCATCATTGCCTGGAATGAAGTATTATTGAATGGTGACAATCCAAATGGCAACTTCTTCAAGTCATACTTGTAGTACGTGTTAAAGAATGTTGGAGTATATACACATACCAGCATGTTCTCCTTGAAATTAGAAATGTGACTTCACATTGGTATGGTTCTGTATTAAGATAGTGACTTATTACCTAATTTTTTTTTTTATTGTATGGGTAGAAGGTTAGGAACCATGTGCCATCTTTTATTGTAATATGTACAGATTTAGTTATTTAAGAGCAAAATAATGAGCCATTAAAACCCAGCTGGCTAGGGGACTGGAGTGAGTGATAAATCTATTCAATAAATGTAGCCTCCTTTTTGACAAATTTACCCATTATTAATATCTCTTTTAAAGTCTATGAATTGATTCGAAGCAGAGCTCTGTAAATATCTGATTTCTGATATTCTCTCTCCAGGGGAATGTGGAGACTACAGCATGTTCTGAAAAGAACTTAGTGCTCTTTTCCACATTGTCCAGGGAAACTGCTGTTCTAGAGAGATGCAAACTAATTCTCAGTAAGAAAAAAGGTTGCAAGCTACTTTTTTGTTCCAGATTGTGCTGTTTGGATTCTTTTCAGTCATCTTTCTGGTAGGGCTGGGTTGTGCTTCTAGCCAAATTTTGCAGGCAAATTTGAAATCCAATATTTTATTTTCTGGATTTATGTTTGTGCATTTCAAATTCACTTTCCATTAGATTTATACATACAGTATCAAACAAGAAAATTTGTTGACATGTCATTATGCTGGAAGTGTTCTTTTTGGCAAACCCGCATTTGCATTTTCTCAATCTTATATTTTGGGTCTGTACTATCATGAAATTCTGATTTAAGAAATAATAATTTTTTTTAAGATGGTGTTATCCAGCAAAACACACTGGTTTATGCAGAATTTGCCCAGAAACAATCCTACCAGAAGCAATAGATAACCACAGGTTGTTTTTCTGATTCTGCAACATCATGACATAGCAGTCCTCTATTTGCTCAGGCAGCCAATGTGCCTCACTAAAGCTGAAATCTTACTTGAGGTTTGGTTATCAGAAAGAAGAAAATTTTGATTCTCAAAGTCAAGAGTAGATGAGTGCATATCATAGCAATGTTATGACCATTTAATCATTTTTCCATAAGAAAAGATTAAAATGCTTTAGTTATGCTAGATTAAATGCTCATTCGATAATTGCAATGGACAGTATGCTTTCAGAGTAAGAGAATTAAATTAAAAGAAAGACAACTACAGAAAATGTACTAGTGGTAGAATTAGACAATGTTTCATCAGTCCTCGATGTCTCTACAGTAATGAACCTGTCAAAAGATAATAATATTTTAGTGAAAGGTGTGATTGGATAAGTCACGTTATTTATTAACTGTTACCCTAAAATATCACTTTTGTCTTATTATTAAAGAATGGTTAGAGGGCAGCAGGGATACCTGACATAAAGCATTAAAATATGGATTATGGCTATAACAGGCTGTGGAGTGTATATGTTTTACTGTAAACTCTGTAGCATAACTTGCTAATATCCAATGACTAGGAGCATTCAAGAAACCATAAACCAGCACAGACTTTATGCAAGTTTGCAGAACTGATACAGTAATTTAGGAGTGTATTTAGATAGCTCCCCGGAGCTGTGTTGGTTGAAACAGCTAAATCATTGTGTCTACGTACTCAGCCTCCCAACTTATTTTCAAAGTACTGCATTTAGATACTTTCTTTTTTTTTTTTTCATGATGGTCATAATGGTAGTAGGAAGGGATGTGATTTTGAAAAGGGATCTGTTTAGCAGCAAACACCAATAAAACGTTGGTCAAAGATCACAGCAAGCTCTCTGGTATTCCCACAGCACATGCTTTTTATTGCGAGTCTCAACTGAGTCAGTTGGTAAGGAAGGGATCTCTCTGGATGAGATAATGAAGAGGGAGGAAATAAGCAGTGGCACTACGGATGAGAGCAAAGGAGCTATTATAAGGGAAGGATGTGGCTACTATAATGAGGAGACCATACTAAAACCAGAGATAATATGTACATAGAATGGGTCACTGACATTGCTTCCTTTGTTTTTGAAAAAGCAGCAAAAATGAAAAATCAGGAAGCCAGACTTCTCAAGCACTGTCTGACATAAAACAAATAAAAAAACAAACAAACAAACATAAACAGATAAAAGTACAATAATTTTCTTTTTTTTTTTTTTTCCCCACATCCGTATTTCTTCAGCTAAGTATTGAGAATTGTAAATAGGGTTCTGCCAAACCACGCTGCCCTGTAGCACTCACTGGTTACTCAGGATATTCTGTCTTTCCTGTGGCTGTTAGATCGCACCACACTGATAAAATGCATTATATGGAACTGTGTACAGCAGAAGCTTCTAAGCAGCAGACTGTATCACCTTTAACTAATCACACGAGACTGCCTAAAACTGTTTCTCAACTTAATTCTCAAGTAAAACATAGCTTGCATTTCCATAAACTGTTTTGATTAAGAAATGAGATTAAAAGTTAACAGTAATCCCCCAACAACCTAACTTTGTTGAAGGAACAACTATTTAAAGTGAACCTATTCGTTGATAAAAAATACAATTACTTCTGTTAGAGGCAGCTTGATCGGAAGTGCTAAATGTGTTGATTTAATCCCTTTTTCCTGTTTCTTGAAATACAAAACCTTCAGTAAGTCAGGGGCAACAGTGCAGCTGACTTTTTCCAACATTTCCAGGAAAATTCTTAAATGCAGCATCTCAGGGAATGACAGTGGACAACATTGAACCAACAGAGTCTCAGAGATACTACCTATGTTTTCAAGCCTTGTATGAAAGGCTGCTCATGGACAAACCAAGGTATTTATAGTTGGAAACTCTGCACATAGCAGGGGGGTTGAAACTAGGTGATCATTATGGTCTTTTTCAACCTAGTCCATTCTGTGATTCTGTGATGCAAAAAGAGTGCACAACACAATGACAGAAATGCTAGGACTGTGCATACCATCTCAGCTTTATCAGTAGCGTTGCATCCCTGAGCCCATGTTCTTACAAGTCTTCACATTTGCATTCATAGTACACATGCACATGTGTAGATCTCATGCTTTACTCTTAATATTGAATAAATTCCATGCACACTATTCTATTAATTTATTTATAATGAATTAATGTTTTCAAAACCACAGCAGATGGTACATAACTGAGAAAGCCCAAGCTCTAGAACTGAGGCTACACTCCCGTTTGGATAAGTATACAGATCTTGCTTCATGCCTTTCCATGAAAAGAAAAAAAGAAAACCAGCCCATGAAATCCCCAAAGACTTTCTGACCTGATTAGCATTTATCTAAATTATAGGTGAAACAGTATTCTGGTGCCAGATTTATCTCAGACTCAGACAATCATGAAGATATTTTTCACAGCAAACCAAAGCATATCACCCCTAAAGAAATGCTGTCAAATATTTTTTACTGTTTGATTCATTTAAGGATGATTAACGCCAATCTAATATGTGAGTGGGAATATCAGAAATACGCATATTATACAGGTTTAAACCCTAACACAGGATTATACGAGAACACCTACTGTCACAGCTTTTGCCATTGACACAGCCTCATTGAGATAACATAGCTGCAGCAACCAAGGACACCACACCTATGACCACATCATAGTTTCCAAGGAGGGGAGGAGAAACAACGCAGACAAAGCAAATTTGTGTTTTACTGGGAAGCTGAATTAGCCCAGCATGCACATGCACAAAATCATAAACATTCAATTTGTCCTCCAAACCTGACCATCCTCCAAACACAGTGCAGAGTACAATGCTCTTGACAGGAACT